>NC_057730.1:20126825-20152637 GCF_004010195.1 Chiloscyllium plagiosum
ATGTGTATGGAATGAGCTGCCAGAGGAAGTGGTGGAGGCTGGTACAATTGCAACATTTAAGAGGCATTTGGATGGGTTTACGAATAGGAAGGGTTTGGAGGGATATGGGCTGGGTGCTGGCAGGTGGGATTAGATGGGTTGGGATATCTGGTCGGCATGGACGGGTTGGACTGAAGGGTCTGTTTCCATGCTGTACATCTCTATGACTCTCAGAAGAAAAGAGGGCAAATCGAGTGAGTTAGACATTGTGAGAGAAAGAACCAGGACTTGGCCACATGAGAGCAGAGTGCACAATGGTATACAAGGATGAAAGAGCATGTGCATTTACCAAACCTCCATATAACACAGCAGCGGAGGAAGCCCATTCAGCCCATCAAGTCTGCTCCACCATTCCATGAGATCACATTGATCTGATAATCCTCAACTCTACTTTCCTGTCTTATCCCAAAGGACCTCAATTCCCACACTAGTTAAACATTTCTCTCTTTCAGCAGTGAATATACTTTACAACCCAGTTTCAAAAGCGCTCTGCGGTAATGAATCTCACAGATTCAAAGCCACCATAGAAAAAGTCCTCTACATCTCTGTCTTAAGTGAGTAACCCATTGCTGAGATTATACCCTCAGGCACTAGATTCTCCTACAAGGAAAAACAACTTTTCCGCATCAACCTGGTCAATAAGGTTTCTCCCATTCTTATAAACTCCAATGAGTACCAGGTTAACACCCTCAGGGTCTCAAAGTCTTACTGTATAGCCAGACCCTTCGGTCCAACTAGTCAATGCTGACTGAGTTTCCCAAACTGAACCCGTCCCATTTATCCGTGTTTGACTCATATCCGTCTAAACCTTTGCTAGTCATGCTCTCTGAAGAAATTATGCCCATACCTGTTATGAGTGCAGTGATTCTCTGGGCTGCCTCAGATACCAGTATATTTTTCCTCAGACAAGGGGACCAAAACTGTTCACAGAATTCCAGATATAGTCTGACTAGTGCCTTGTACAGTTTTATCAAGATCTTCCTATTTTTTGCTCCAGTCCTTTTGTCTTCACTATTTTATTTTGTGATCCATGCACAAGGACCTCACATCTCCCTGTTCTGCAGCTTTCTGCAAACTCTCTCAATTTAAATAATATTCAGTTCATTTATTCTTACTGTGAAAATGCATAACCTCATATTTTCCACATAATATTCCATCTGTCAAGTTTTTTGTCTGCTTGGTTAATCTGTTTACATCCCTCTGTAGACTTTTGTCATCTTCACTACTTGCCTTCTCACCTATTTTGTGTCTTCTCAAACTTGGCTATATTACATTTGTGCTGTTCATCCAAGTAATTTACATATTGTAAATGATTGTAGCCCAAGCAGCAATCTCTGTGGCATTCCACAGTGCAAGGTGCCATCCTGAAAATGCCTCTTTATGCCAACTCTCTGTCTTCTATTAGATAACCAATTCTCTATCCTTGCTAATATACAACTCCAACATCATAAGCCCTTAGTTTGAGTAGCTTTGCTTGGTATCTTATCAAACATCTTTTGGAAATCCAAAGACGTTACCATCTTCTGGTCTCCTTTATCTCCCCAAAGAGGTAACCTTGATAAATCTGCTAGACGAGCTTTCATGAAGCCATGCTGACTCTGATCGATATTGTATATTTCCAAATGCCCAATTTTTTACATCCATTATATTAGATTCTATCATTTTTCCAATGACCAATGTTAAGCTAAGTGGCCTTTACTTGCCTTTTGTCTTTTTTTGTTTCCTTGTCTTTTTGAATAAGGATGTTACATCAGCAGCTTTGTAATCCTCCACGGTTCCAGAGTCTAAGAATTCATGTCTAATTGCTACCAGTGTATCTACTACCTGTGTTGCTAATTCCTTTAAAATTCTAGGATAAAGTCAGTATCTTCCTGCTGATATATCACTTTCTAGTTTAGTTAGTTTCCCTCAGTATTTTCTCGTGATGGTTATTATATTTATTTTGTACCCTTCTTTAAACCCTTTTAGGACTTTTGGAAAGTTATTGGGGTCCTGTACAATGAAGACTGATGGTCTGTAAATTATTTCTGAGGAGCAGGAAAATCATTCCTGTTTCATTCCTGATGAAGGGCTTTTGCCCGAAACATCGACCTTCCTGCTCCTCAGATGCTGCCTGACCTGCTGTGCTTTTCCAGCACTACTCTAATCTAGACTCTGATTTCCAGCATCTGCATTCCTCACTTGTGCCTCTCTTGATTAACAATCCAACAATAATACCATTGGGCCATCACCTCCTCAGGTGAAGTAACTAAAGCTGTAGAGAGGGCTTTAAATTAATTAGAGATTAGAAATTGGGAAGGTTCAAGCGAGGGCTAAATAAGCTTACAAAAGAAACTGATGTTAATCCAGAGACCCTGGAACCTGGATTCCAATCCCAATTTGGTCGATGGTCGGGTCAGCCAGAATTTGAATTCAAGAAAAATCTGGAATTCAGACTCTAATGATCAAACTATTGTTGATTGTCTGGATGGAAAATACCATCCTCACCTGGTCTGGTTTACACGTGACTCTTAACTGCCCTCTGGGCAATTAGGGATGGGCAATAAATGCTGGCTTAGCCAGCGATGCTTTCATCCCAACCATGAATACAAAATATTTGCCAGTGACCTGGCTATGAGATTCTGCTGTAGCTATATGGGAAAGTATTATAAAAAATTTTATAAACATGATCTAGTGTGCTTCTCAGTTAATTTGCATCTTTCTAGCCCAACAGTCAGATCTCAGGAGGTTTCAGCTGTCAAAATGAATGATGCTCCACTTCCTCAGCTCACAGCACAGGAGTTAATCAGCAGTGATTCTGCAGGGGGTAGCAGACTGGCATCACTCAATGCCTGGGCAAGTGTTAGCATTGATTACAGGCCCAACCACCGTATCAGATTGTAAAAATTAAACAGCTGTTTTCCCAATAATGGCAAACTGCCACAATCCGGCACACACGGCAGCAGCAGAAAACAAAGCTGCACTATGATGCCAGAGCAGGTACCCACAGAAGGCAAAGCACAAGCCCAACACCTGCTGCAAACCTGAATCTTGATTACCATCAGCATATTTTCCTCAGTCCCCAAGATCAATTTGACCATTACAAACACAAAGCATAGAACAGAGCATGAAAAAGTAACCCACATCAGTTGTTAAAATATCTGCAGTTCTTTCCACGTGCATGGAAATGATTTGGAACCACACAGACAACTCTGGAACATGACTGGATATCAACTATGTCTATCAATTAAATTCTGACCCCTTTCAATGTAATATGATTAGCCACAAGTATTGGGCAAGAATAGTTTAATATAAATTTTGTTTGGCAGTGCAGAACTCATGAATATAGATCACATCAACGGCTCTGCCCTCATTCAGTAAGGTGTTCGACAAAGTTCTCCATGAGAGATTGGTGAGCAAGGTTAGATCTCATGGAATACAGGGAGAACTTGCCATTTGGACATGGAACTGGCTCAAAGGTAGAAATCAGAGGGCGGTGGTGGAGGGTCGCTGTTCAGACTGGAGGTCTGTGACCATTGGAGTGCCACAAGAATTGGTGCTGGGTCCACTACTTTTTGTCATTTATATAAATGATTTGGATGTGAGCACAAGAGATATAGTTAGTAAGTTTGCAGATGACACCAAAATTGGAGGTGTAGTGGACAGCGAAGAAGATTACCTCAGATTACAACGGGATCTTGATCAGATGGGCCAATGGGCTGAGGAGTGGCAGATGGAGTTTAATTTGGATAAACGCAAGGTGCTGCATTTTGGGAAAGCAAATCTTAGCAGGACTTATACACTTCATAGTAAGGTCCTAGGGAGTGTTGTTGAACAAAGAGACCTTGGAGTGCAGGTTCATAGCTCCTTGAAAGTAGAGTTGCGGGTAAATAGGATAGTGGAGGAGGCATTTGGTATGCTTTCCTTTATTGGTCAGAGTATTGAGTACAGGAGTTGGGAGGTCACGTTTGCGGCTGTACATTGGTTTGGCCCCTTTTGGAATAGTGCGTGCAATTCTGGTCTCCTTCCTAAGGATGTTGTGAAACCTGAAAAGGTTCAGAAAAGATTTACAAGGATGTTGCCAAGGTTGGAGAATTTGAGCTATAGGAAGGGGTTGAATAGGCTGGGGCTGTTTTCCCTCGAGCGTCGGAGCTGAAGGGTGACCTTCTAGAGGTTTATAAAATCACAAGGGGCACGGATAGGATAAATAGACAAAGTATTTTCCCTGGAGTGGGAGAGTCCAGAACTAGAGGGTTTGGACAATAGACAATACGTGCAGGAGTAGGCCGTTTGGCCCTTCAAGCCTGCACCACCATTCATTATGATCATGGCTGATCATCCACAATCTGTATCCTGTTCCTGCCTTATCCCCATAACCCTTGATTCCAGTATCTTTAAGAGCTCTGTCCATCTCTTTCTTGAAAGTATCCAGAGACTTTGCCTTCTGGGGAAGAGCATTTCATATCCACCACTCTCTGGGTGAAGAAGTTTCTCTTAGGTTTAGGGTGAGAGGGGAAAGATATAAAAGAGACCCAAGGGGCAATGTTTTCATGCAGAGGGTGGTATGTGTATGGAATGGTGGCCAGAGGAAGTGGGGGAGGCCAGTACAATTGCAATATCTGGACGAGCATACGAACAGGAAAGGTTTGGAGGGATATGGGCCGGGTGCTGGCATGGGACTAGATTAGGTTGGGATATCTGGTCGGCATGGACGAATTGGACCGAAGGGTCAGTTTCTGTGCTGTATATCTCTATGCCTCTAATTGAGAGAAAAAGTCATTTTGTCAAGCTTTTTGTCTTTACTTACCTGGACAATTCACAAGAAAACCAATTCAAGGGAAAATCCACATTTATATTGCATGTGACAAGAGTGCTGCTTGGTTGGCAGGTGGATTCTGATTGGTACAGACATTTCCATAGAAAATAGATCAGTCAATGGTAGTTGACAGTTAACTGACAAGCTTGGCTTAAATTTTAAACCTACAATTTAACTGTGATTGGTCAAAGCATTGCCCTGAAAAATAAACCAGTGAATGGTCATCAACTACTGTGTTGAGTTGAAAGAGGCATTGTATATGATGAAACAGGCACAGCACATGAACTGCAACTCAACATAATCGATGCCAGCTATTCACTGGTTTATTTTCAGGCAATGCCTTGACCAGAGTCATTCTGCCTGTTCAAAATTTAAACTAAGCCTGGCTGTTAACTTTCAATCATTGTTAAATGATGCATTCTCCATGACATCTTTACTAGAGGCCACCTGCTAACCAATCTCTGGTCGTAAATATAAATGTAGGTTTCTCCCTAAAATTGATATTCTTGCAAATTGTCCTGAGGAGTACAAAATAAAAAGTTTTGATAAAATGCCTTGCAGCAATACTCATCAATTGAGCACTGTCTGAAAACTGACTCATATCAATAGCTGCAACCCTGCAGTGAAGACTCCAACTAATTTTATGTGGAAGTATTTGTGGTGTTGCAAGGTTAATTTTATGACACAAAGCCAAGAAGCCAAAGGCATCCCAACCATCTGCATTTCAAACAATCATTCCCCAGTGACGTGCATTCACTTGACTAAAGCTGAGTCATCTCTAACTAGACTGAACATGATTTTCGGTCAAATTAAAACTACATCGAGTTGAAATGATCATCTGAGATGTGGTCAATTCTCAAACTATTCGCAAATTAAGGGGAAATATATAAACATTAGGAATATCATTGACTGACCATAAACATATATCTCAAACATACTCCAAAACAACATTTATACCTGTACTAATCCCAACATATCTCAATTGTCCAAATCACTTCTCTTTAATTTTAAACTTTCAGTTCATCAATCCAGCTTTCTCTTGCACACAGCAGCATGAGGAGCCCACTTGGCCCACTGTTACTCTGCTTGCTCTTTGGTAGGGCTATATTTAGCTTACACTTAAATACATCTAAAGTAATTCATCCCCTTTTCTTGATCATCTGCTGCTTCTCTCATTCATTTGGAAGATTGTGGCTTCAAAGCCCTTTTTTATATTCATTTATGGAATGTGGGAGTTGCTGGCTGGCCAGCATTTACCGCCTTTCCCTCGTTGCCCTTGAGGTGGTGGTGAGCTGCCTTTTTGAATTGCAGCAGTCTTCTGGCACACAACTAGGTTTGGTACTTCAGCACAGAACTGAAGGAGAACAAGGGCCACTTGCTGGGTATGACATCAACCCAAAACCTGGCTTGCCTTTTCCAGAGACTGAGATGGCTACTAAAAGTCCTGCGGCACAGAAAATGAGCAGGGATTACTCCTGTACTCAGACTACACCCACCATCATCAACATACATACAGAATCTTCTCACAGAACGTGGGAGCTTGCTGTGTGCAAAGCAATGGCAGCATTCACCAATGTAACAATATAACAATAGTTACCACGCTTCAAGTGAAGTGCATTGGTTCATTGAGACAATAAGGGAAAGAAATCAATTTAATAGCTGGGACCATTTTAAAAAAAACAGTGCCTTTGACAAATCTGAAACCAAATGAAAGATTAACATATCAATTTCAATGCGGCGGGCATTTGTTCGATAAGGATCTTTGGGTTACTGCATCATCAGCACACGACACTTCAGCACAACCATTAGCATCAATAATTTAAAACATTACGCAGTTATGATCTGTTAAAAGCCAAGAATGCCTATTCTCAGCTCAGATAACATGCAAGGTCTGACATGAAAACCTGCTGCATTCCATCTCTTATCTTGTCATCTTCTAGTCATATGTCTGTTCCTTTACTTAAATTGTTCTGTTATTGCACAAGTTTAAATTCTCTTTAAGGGAAAGAGAGTTTTCAATTAAGTTCATTCTATTGATCTGCACACAATTCCCAAGATGTTGGTGGGAGCAGGAGCAACAAAGCTGTGGAAAGTTGCAGGTTAGGTGAATTGCCATGCTAAATTGCCCCATAGTGTTAGGCGCATTAGTCAGAGGGAAATGGATCTGAGCGGGTTACTCTTTGGAGGGTCAGTGTGGACTTGTTGGGTCAAATGGCCTGTTTCCACACTGTAGGGAATCGAATCTAAACAAAAGATGACAGCATTCTGAAGCATAAACAATTGACAAGGAGCCAGAGGCAGCTGAATAGAGGACCTCCATGTTGGAAACAAAGAAATGTAGAAACTCTTCCCAGATGCTGTATTATTGCCAGATTTTTAAATAAAGTTTTGACTATAAGACTGTTTTATGGCCACATTTGTTAGTGAATCTAGCTGTCACTAGATACCTAAAGCACAAAATCTAAGTCTGACACTCTCACGCAATTCTTAGAAAGTGATGTTTACTGGATGAGATGTTGAACCAAGGCCCTAACATCTCCCTTTGGGAGAAGACTCATTAGCATGGTTCTAAAGTCGTCTCTTTAGCTTCCTGGCCAATATGCAGCCCTCAATTTATATCACAAAAACAGATTATCTGTTCATTATCATTTTGCTGTTTGTGGGAACTTTGTGATTATAAATTAGCTGCTTTTCCCCCTACATTACAATGTTGCCTACACATTAAAAAGACCTTCACTGGTTGTAAAATCTTTTGGGGCATTGAGGTTCTGGAAGATATTAGAGAAATGCAATTTTTTTCTTTCCATAATTAGTGTTGGTAGAGGCCTGCGGCTGATAAAGGGGTATCTATACAGATACTGGAAGGGCAACCCTGAAGGCTTCTATTGCTGGAGAGATGCAAGGAGGTGAGATAACATTACATAATCTGACTCCTGGTGTAGGGTACTTAAATTTCAGTAAAACCAAAACAGTGAGGAGGTGGCAAGTTCCCTAATAAGCAGCTCTCGCAACAGCAACTACCCAGTCCATTATTACTCAAAACTTAAGAACCTGGTGAGGATGGGAAGGTATAAAATTGCCTACACTGCTTTCTATTGACAGATTCACCTTGAAGAAAAGGATATAAATGTAGAAGAACGCAGCATGAAATTAAGACTGCCATCTAGGAGAAAGTGAGGACTGCTGATGCTGGAGATCAGAGTCAAGAGTGTGGAGCTGGAAAAGCACAGCAAGTCAGGCAGCATCCGAGGAGCAGGAGAATCGACATTTCAGGCAAGAGCCTCCCAACAGACACTGCCATCTGCCAATTCACTTTTTGAATATATCATTGTTAAAGTTGCGCTATTTCATCCTATCTCTTCTGTTTCCTTTGCTAAGTGACTATAACACAAGGAGCTTGTTTAAAATGATTAGTTATTTTCCCAATTCATTGGAAGTCATTACTGCCTCCAACTCCACCACCTGGGGTTTCAGTGTTTCTAGGTGTGGTTCAAATGAATATTTTGATTAGCATTAAAATAAAGATGGTAATTAGGCAGTGAAGGGTATCACAGGTCAGCTCAACTCAAATGAGTTTCCAGCTTTACAGCCACCTGGACAGGTCTTATTGGCCCCTGAGAGGTTTACGGTTATGATCTCATGATACAATTCAAAGAAGAGGTATTCTTCCCTGCTGACCTGACTGATAATCATCTCTCAGTCACCACCAGAAATAAATCAGCAGGTTATTTACCTAACTGCTGATCATGGAAGTTTACTGTGCTCAAATAGGGTGGCAAATTTTATACATTACAACAGGAGGCTATCTTTCAGAACAATTATTTGGTACCCAATGAAGGAGCTGTGCGCTGAAAGCTTGTACTTCCAAATAAATCTGTTGGACTGTAACCTGGTGTTGTGTGATTTTTAACTATTATTAGTCACTGGAAACATGTCTCATTATTTATCCCATCTGAGCCCCTCAAATTTCTAGGATAATCTGTGTTTGCTCTGCTTCCACCTGCTCCCAGAAGCCTAACAACTCCATACACAACTCTCCTACAGTCACAAATGTATTTGCCAGCAGTTTATTGTAACTATAATGCAATATATAGATACTCACAGGCACCAAGATCTGTTTGCATCCACAGTCCAAAAGCGTCTCCTGTAACATTCGGTCTGAAATGCCACTGAATAAAATATGGCCAGGGGGCAGACTGGCCAAGTGCAGGTTAAACAGTCGTTTCAGCTCACTTAAACTGAGTACATAATGTTTCCTGAGTGTCCCCCGCACAAATTCTTTTAGCTCTGCTGCTACAACTTCACTCCGAGCCCCCTGGCACTCAACAGGCAAATCTGCTGAGTCGCGAGAACTTTCGTCCGAGTGGACCCCATTGGCTGCCTTGCTTCCCAGTCCGGAGGTCGTGTCCATGGGCTCCTCCTCACTCAGTGGCTCCTCTTTGATCTTGATAGCAAGTGGGGTGTCCTCTGGAGCTCGCGTGCCTACCACGTGGGAAGACTTTCGCCGTCGGTAGTTGTTCTCTAGGACGTTCTGATTACCTTGCACTCTCTCTTTGGCCACGGCCACCCTGCGCTCCCCACACACCACCACTGGCAAAGGTGCATGTAACAAAGCAAAGACAATTCGGTCAATTTGCACCAAGCTGCAGATTGCTGCTAGCCTTTTTCCTCTTTTACAAAGTACTTACAACACAAAGAGGCCATTAGGGCACAACTAGTTTATACTTGTATGAACATCTTCTCACCTCTTCCATATACATACCTACCTATTTCTTTCTCCTTGGGCACTATTTAGCTTTTCTTAAAATTCAACTATAATATTCACTCCAACCACACTGTGCACATTCTCATCATTCTGGGTAAAGAAATATGTTCTAAATACCCTGTTAAATTCCTATTAAAACTGTCATGCTTGATAGCCTTCAAGTTTTGTTCTTCACCACAAGTGGAAATACATTTAATAGTTTTACTCTATCAGGCCCATCACAATTTCAATTTATTCTGAATTAGGTCATGCTTGGTCTTTTCTAAAGTAAAATCCTCCAGTCGTTTCAATCTTTCCTTGTAGTGATATCTAGTATAATCTTGAATTATTTTTGTACCTTCTCTAGTATATCCTTTCTGTAATGTGGAGAATAGAATTGCTCACAGTACCTTTGATCAAAATGATACTGTCACTATAACATCACTTTCCAATTCACCATTCCTCCTCTGAAGGTTACAGGCCTTCATGCCAGAAAACTGCATGGTGCCCATTTTACCAGAGGCTCCACAGTGGATGTTTTCTTCGATTGTAGAGGAAATCTCAACCAAGTCTAATTAATTTGTGTAGCCCCCAATTTTAATTAATTACAAGTTGAGCAAATTTTATTTTTAACACATTACTCCGTCAGGAGTTTTTATTAACTAATTCACCCCATTTATTTGAGGTGGTTTATGGTAGTGAGTTGTCTTCTTGAACCAGTGCAATCTGTTTGCTGTAGGTAAACCCATAGTGACAAAAGACGGGGACTCCAGGGTTCCTACTATGTACAATGAAGGGACAGCAATATATTTTCAACACTGGATGGTGAGTGGCTTTTAAGGGAAATTGCAGGTTTTGGTATCCCCATGTATTTGCTGCCCTTGTACTTCTACATGGTAGTGGTCCAATGTTTGGAAGGTGCTGTCTCTAGGAGCCTTGGTGAATTTTCGCAGTACATCTTGCAGATCAAACACATTGCTGCAGTGGCGGAAGAAGTGAATGTGTGTGGATGTGGTACTAATTGAGTAGGCTGCTTTGTCCTGGATGGTGTCAAGTCTCAAGTGTTTTTGGAGCTACATTCATCCAGGCAAGTGGAGAGCATTCCATCACTCCTGACTTGTACCCAACTGGCACAGGGTGGACTGAGAACTTGTTACATGGAGGCTGAATGACAAGACAATTTCAGGCAAGTCTTTAAATGTCACCTTTACTTGGTCTAAGATATCATGCCTTTGCAATTGGATTTTGATGAGCATGTGACTGCAAAATTGACCAATCAGATAATCCAGAGATGTGCTAGAGTCTTCCATTTGGGAATAAACTGGAGATAAACTGCTTTTTATTTGGGGATAATATTTTAAACCTCACCAACTATTAGAAGGTCTGAATGAACATGTCTGATTGCAAATTGCAGTCATTACTAATTTTATTTATGATTTTGAAGAAAAAATGGACAGAATTGCAAATGTCATCGCAAAAACATTCAAAAATCCTATAATTCCTACCTAAATCTGAATATTTTCTTCACTGGAGACCAGTATTGCTGATGCTGACCTTAATGTTTAAAACAAGAACTTGTTCTATTTAACTATAAAAGGAAAGACTGGTCATTTTTACATTTATCATCAATTAAATCCATCCAGTGATTTAAAGTAGGCTAGTATCTTGCTATTTTTACCTGCTTGAGAGATGGGTTTCTTTGGCATCACATCTTCCTTGGCCAGATTGTACACTTTCTCTAACCTGCAAATGGAGGAAAATCCTGCATAGTTATAACTGGTAAAGCACCTTCACACATTTTATTCTATCAGCTGTTTCACTAACAGAAATAAAATAGATAACTTGGTTGAACACTGCTGGGCAGTAAGCTCCAGGTCTGCATCTCCTATCTCTATGATTAGACGAGAGAAGGAAGCTACTCAGCAAACTGAAGATTCCAAGGATAAATCAAGTCAAAACACAGTAGGTCTTAAGCTAGATTGCCAGTAAGCTTGAACAGAGGAGGGGCAGTCAAATTACTCTTCTCCTCTCAACAAGCATATTTTTTAAAAAAAAATTTCAGTAATTTTCTTTTACCAAACCTATTCAGATTTTATAAGGCAGGGATTCTGCTGCTAGGGAAATAATTCAATGGGAGAAAGCCCCTATCAGTAATTCTGAAGGACAGCGTCTACAAGCTTCATTACATCCCACCAACAGCGTAGCTGAAAGTGTGTTAAAATGTGTCCTTTTCTCATACAAAGTGTAAAGGAACTGCTTGGAACATGCCATATTCATCCAATGCAGCAGGCAGTAAAGGAGGAAATCAAAAATCTAAAAATGACTAGGAGGTGTGGTAGAGAAATCTTGATTAAAACCAAAATGTTTTGTCTGTTTTCTCTTGCTAAAATACATACTCATCTCCCTGATGAAATGAACAGAGAATGAGCTTTGACTCTTATCAATGCTTCTCAATAGCCTGCCACAATGGTGCTCTTGTGGGACTGAAAAAGCCAGTGTCACAACTTGGAGAAAAAAAAAGTCTACACAGATAAGATTATCTGTGCAACATGCAATTAAATGATTAAAATAAACTTCCTACTTTTGTGATGTGAAAGAAACAAATGGAAAAGAGGACGATGTATTTTGATAGAATGCAGGGCAACAATTTGAAGCATGCAGTAGCCTGTTAAAGGCTCAAGGGTGGAGTGACAGACAGTCTGATCATATTAACTGTTTCGCCACAGATCTATGCTGTCACCATAGCAACAGCATCGCCCTGGTATAATGTAAAACCACAAAGCAAAGGCGGTGTCCTGGTGATGGGATGCACTGTGCTGGGTAGGATAGAATGTTATTTGTTATTACAGGGTGGGACTAAGCAGAGAAAACTTGCAGCTCTGGGAATCTTTTGTGCTTTTTCCATTCGACAACTGAGTAACCAACAGTAGTTACTGCGCAAGTCACTAGGCTGGAAATGTGACTATCTATGAGAGGAATGCTTAAAAAAAAATGTTGCAAAAGCTGCACAGCAGCAGCTGAAAAGCATGTTTACTTCAATTAAAATTCAAAACACTGTGTTTGACAGGGTATATATATCTTGTTGGTTGTTAGAGCGGTCACACCTTTTAAGATACAATCTTCTGATTTGGGCAGTGGTCAGGGAAAAGGTACAATTACCAGTCAGGCAGAAAAGTATTTTGTGAAGACGACAAAGAAATTGCAGACTGATTTTGAATTGGTTGAGTGAATAGGGAAAAAAAAACTGGCAGATGCAGAGTGTAAGAATGCACAGTATTACTTAAATGGAGAATGACTACAGAATTCCAAGCTACAGAGGGTTCTCAGTGTTCCAGTGTACAAGTCACAAGAAGTTAGTTTGCTAGTAATTAAGATAGTCAATGGAATGCTTTCCTTTCTCGCACAAGTTTTTTTTAACGTAACAGTAAATATATCATACTTTAGTTATACAAGGCACAGGTGAAACCACATCTGAGTCATTGTGTTTTTACAGCATGGAAAGAACCCATTCAGGTCACTGTGTCCATCATCAAATATTCAAACGATGGTTACTGGACAAGCAATTCCATCCAAACTTCAATAAGTCAGTATACAGCAGCTGATGTGTTAAAGGCTAGTATGACAGCTGTAATGTCGTCCCCAAACCCCCAATGAAACATAAAATTACTTGGCCTGAATCCCCATCCAAAGCATGTACTGCCTCTGGACAACATCTGGATGCTTCTTCACAAATTCTGCATCAGGGGAAAGCAGGAACTCCCAGCCCTTGTTGATACGTGGAACTGCCATTTGCTCCAGAAAGTCCTTCACATCCTCAGGGGGGAGCTGGTCGATAAAGATTAATAGATAAGGTTGATTTGCCAGGCTTTCTTCAGTATAATGATCAAATGCTGTTCTATTTAAAAAATCAGCGTTACATATGCTGAATGACAAAGATTTGAACATGTGTAGGGTGTTTGTAAGGTGAAGATACCAAACCCAATGCAAAACACCAAAAGACTGGATTCTGTACATCACGAATAGCAAACCTCTTGATGAAATATGGCACAATTCATTACAATATGATGGTTCTCTTCTGATATGTGAAAATGGTTGAAACCCTAAAAGTTAAACACTCAATATCTGAACATATTAAGGACTCACCTTCTCACAAATGTATCGATAAATTTATAAAACTATATTCAGACATTGTTTTAAAAAAAATCAATTCCCAAAAATGATGAGTTTGGATAAATACTGGTCAAAATCTTTGCCTTTTTTGTCAGTGTTGGGACGTGAGTGTACTGCGTAGATCTGAGAGCTTGGATATATAGCACAGACATGCCAGACAGGATAGGCATGTAGGAGTCAATGAGAGAAAAGGAATACTATATTTGCAGAATACTACAGTCCAACATTTTGCTTTGTAAATATATCTTATAGAATTGGTTGTTTTTTTCACATTGCTGAAAATATCATGGGCTTAATTAAATTCAATGTCAGCAGCGAATCTGCTGAGCTGCATACCTTGATCACAGCAGCTACTTCTTTTCGTATGACCCAGAGATCCTGTGTAAACTTCCACATCTACAACAGGAGAAACAACAAAAAGTAAAATTAAATTTAACTACCCAATTTTACAGTGATACTGGGGTTAGACAAAGACGTAGAAAGACAGATGCAAATATGAATTGTATTTCCCTAACTTGAGAAGATTAAGGGGTGATCTGATAGCTTAAAAATGTGAAAGGAGTTGTTAGAGTAAATGGAGAGAAACGGTTTCACCGGTAAGGTGGGGGAAGGAAGAAGAGTTCAGAACAATGGGACATAATGCTAAAATTAGAGCTGAACCATTTGGGAGCAAAGGCAGGAAACAATTTTTCAAAAGGTAATGGAAATCTAGAACTCTCCAAGTGTTTGCTGGAAGTGAGTCTGACGGTTACAAAGCTGAGTGTGGAAGATTTTTGCAGCTCCTATCTGTAGGAAAGACAGGGTTTTGAGCTGTGAATACTCCTATGTTGCTTCAGTTCACTCTGGTGGGTTTGTAACCAGTTATAACTGATCATCAAATTCATCAAGCAAGTACATTCTTTCCAAGTATTTCTTCAACCCTATACTTTCCCAATGACATTAGAAATAGGAGGCATGACACACCTGAAAAGGACAAAATAGACTTGCTTTTTCTTGAAAAAAGTCAGAGGAGTGAACTAACAGACACCTTCAAATAAAACTTGAGGTAATCACCAAGCAATCAAATGGGAAATTCAGGAGAAAATTAGAAGTATAATTAGAATTAGAATCCCGACAGTGTGGAAATAGGCCCTTCAGCCCAACAAGTCCACACCAACCCTCCGAAGAGTATTCCACCCAAATCCATTAGCCATTTCTCTACATTTATCCCTGACTAATGCACCTAACATATTCCTCCCTGAACACTATGGGCAATTTAGCATGGCCAATTCACCTAACCTGCACATCTTTGGATTGTGGGAGGAAACCTACGCAGACTCCACACAGTCACTTGAGACTGGAATCAAACCCGGGTCCCTGGTGCTGTGAGAAAGCAGTGCTAACCGCTAAGCCACTGTGCCACCCAAAGAGTGGTTGGAATGTGGAATTTGCTACCACTCGGAGTGGTTGATGTGAATAGTTTGATTTAATAGGAGGCTAAATAAACACGAGCAAGCAAGGGGATAATACAGCGAGTGTTAGGGGAGGAGGATTGGAGGAAGCACATGTGAGGCATAAACATAGTAATGGACTGGTTACGCCAAATGGCCAGTTTTATCATGTATCCCATATATACCATGCAGTGTTTTGGTTCAGAAATGGGATTGCAGTTTTCTCATATACTCCTACAGTCTCTAAGCATTCAGAATCACACTGTAATAAATTCAGAGTTCTGGAACTCAGTGCATTCCTCTGAACCGCTGATTAGTTTCTCTACTTCATAAATCAGCAAGATCAATTAACACATTATTAACAAATACATCCATCCCATGGATGTTGTTTGGATTTATTTAAAAATGGGAGAAAGTGAGGACTGCAGATGCTGGAGATCAGAGCTGAAAAATGTGTTGCTGGAAAAGCGCAGTAGGTCAGGCAGCATCCAAAGAGCAGGAGAATCGATGTTTTGGGCATAAACCCTTCTTCAGGCTTATGCCCGAAACGTCGATTCTCCTGCTCCTTGGATGCTGCCTGACCTGCTGCGCTTTTCCAGCAACACATTTTTCAGCATTTATTTAAAAATGGTTTGGACATTTAAAGGTACCTATAAAATTGAAATGATAACACAATGCACATATTTTAAAACTTGGGAACCTGAAGTGGAGGGATTTAGGGAGAAAATTCCAGAGTTTATGGCAAAGGTACTTGAAGGGAAGGTTCTGAATGCTTGAGTGAATGAAATCGAGGCCAGAATTGAAGGTAAGAAGGGTTTTAGGATTGAAGGAGGTTTCAGGGATAGAGACGGGTCCAAGCCAAGGACTGATTTAAAAAAAAAGACAAGACTTTTAAAATTGTCCAAATATTAGATCATATGTTTATGGTTTGCTTCACACCAGACATATCAAGGTCATTTCACAAAATGGTGAACCAAATCAAAATCTGTTTTGACACTGGAAAAATCATAGGCCAAGCATTTCTGTTGTGAACTCTCTATAAATGCATTGATGAAACTATGACATTTTAGATGTACAGCAAAGATGAACAAGTAAAATTCCTAAATTTCTTCATGACTTATTTCATTACTTCAAAAGAACACCCATACAACAGTCTTACAATCTCAGAGCATCACAAAGCATTTTAACCGATAAAGCATAATGTGATAATCAATGAACACAAAGCAAGCTCTCATAAATAGTAATGAGATATAATGAGCAGATAATCTGTTTCAGTGATGTTGGATTTGGGGATAAATACTAACAGCAACTCCTCAGAAGAATTCACATAAGATCTTTTATATCATATGAAAGGGCAGACAGGGTTTGCTTTAATGTCATTTCTGAAAAATGGCAGCTCAACAGTGCAGTGTTCTTTCTTTACAACCCTGGAATATCAGCTTACATAATTTCTCAAGCCAGTTTCCCAATTCAATACTTTTATTGGGTGACCTGTGCTGTCGAGAAACACTCCAGACTTTAGCCATTTCATTTTCACTTCTCTTTCTTGTTAATTAAGATAAACCTGTAAAAGATCTTGCATTTTTACTTCATAAAATTGCAACAGAATTTTACAGGTCAGCTCTTGTTCAACTTTTAATAGAAATGAACATGTCAGAACTGGAACTGGAAAAGAACAAGTCAATGAACAGCAATAATCTCAGATCCATTGGGTCTCAGGCTTAATTTTGCTGGTAGCAGTCTGTCTGAGGGAGGAACTTGTGGGTTCATATGCCACTTCAGAAATTTCAACCCCTAAGTCTGTCGTGCACCCTCTACGCCTTACAGAGGGAGTGCTGCTCCGTCAGAACATTGTCTTTTGGATGAAACTTTAAACTTGATCCCTACTCTGTCCTCATTTAATACATCCCACTGTACCATTTTGACAAATATCAGGGACTTTTCCATCATGTCACAGCAGATATTTATCTCTTAACCAACATTACTAAAAATGATTATCTGATGATCAACTTCCTGTTTGTTGGAGCTTGCTGAAATGCATGCACTTCAAAAGTACTAGACTAGCTGTAAAATGCTTTGGGACTGCCCATGGTCATGAAAAGCACTGTAGAAATACAAGCCTCTCTGTTCTATTCAGCTTAAATAAAGGAACAAGCAGTCATGTAATATTGGTGTACTTACAACAAAGTCCCTTCCTCTACACAACACTTCAGCAGCAACTCCACTGTGCGGGCTGCAGCTATCCTTCGGATACAACACATCACTGCTCAAACAAAGAGAGTAACATGTTACTCAAGTACGAGAAATGAAAATATATTTAGGAGTACTTGAAGAACTATAACCAAACAGTGAATTAGATAGGACATGGTTCTTGATCTCTACATAATCAGCCTGAGTATCCTGTCAACAGATTTCAAGCTCAAGCTCCCTTAGATCTTTGGGGTGAGTGATCTATGTCATGGGTTCCATTACACTGAAGGACATCAGAAACTAGAGACAGATTTAGGAGGAGAGATTAGAGAGGGCATGTGTGCCCTTCAGTTTACAAGACTAAGGGGAGGGGGACGGGGGTGCAATGATCTAATTGATGTATTGAAGATGAGTAAATGATAACATAGTAAACACAGCAGAGAGAACTTTTCTTCTGCCAGGGGTCCTGAATATGGAAGCATTAAAATCAGACACAGGTCATTCAGGGGTCAAGAAGCATTTCTTTATGCAAAGGGTAGTGGATGTTTGGAACCTGCTCACTGAAAAAGTCGGCAAAAGGACAGATAAACGGAACACTTAAGAGCTGAAATTGATGCTTTTTCCTGGTGAGCTTGCTAAGGAATATGGAATATCAGCCATTGTAATCAAATTGTGAAACAGGGAGGATAACATCCTCCTGTTCTGACAGCAGACAAATTTTCTCTGGTGCTGCAGTCTTAATGTTCATAATCAGAACTGTGGACATTTAAAGGCTTACTTCCAACAGCAATTACCTGCATGCTCTGTAAAGGCTTCAATAATGATATCCATTAATGTGTCAAAGTTTTCCAGGGATTTAACCATTTACGGAGCAGACAGAGTTCCAAAATCTTGTATTTCTGGGGTCTTTTGGATGCAATTGTCCCAAGGAGTTTCAAACAGAAGGACCAGGTAATAAGTAGATAAGTGAGGTTGAAAATATGCAAAATATATCTTTGGGTTTGGAGATTTCCAAAATGAACAGCAAGCTGGAGTGGGTATTGGAGAGATGTGCAGACTGTATAGTCAGCCTAGGTGACTCTGAAGGTACTGCAGATTAGTGACATCCCTTCATGTAATGTATTTCTAAACCAGCAGCTCCAAACAAGGAGACTCTTGCTCAGAATTTGAAGGAACACGCCCTTCAGTTCAAAGTATGCTACACAACTTATTAACTGTCTCACGTCATCCACCTCCTAGTTATATGCAATCAGTAGGTTTAAACCATAAGTCATTATACACCAAAGGCATCACTGATCGTGAAGGAACTTGCTTAAGTGAGAAGTAGGGTGCTACATGTACACCCAACCTAAAGACAGGCTGCAAAATGTACTGTAGCAGCTAACTGTTCATTAACAGCATCAATGTAATTGTTTAGCTGAAAATACTTATAGACAGGATCAAGATCTCAAACCACTGTGTTTGGTACCAAATAAACATCTCATGGGAAATTAAATAACTTATGAAGCCTGGGGGAAATAAAGGTCACTGGAGGACTCTTCCATTGATGCAATTTGGTTCAAAGATGATCATATTTGGTCAGCCACAAACATGAGTTTTGTCAAAGAGAACCTGCATTAATTAAATAGCTAGTGAGTTATTGTCAGTATGTACCTTTTAACGACCCAGCACCCCTGAACCAACATCGCCACTTGCTGAATACAGCGCAGGACCGCCGTGGAATCAACTCCTGATCCTAGAAGACCCATCAGATTTGCAAACTGGACAACTTTCACTATTTTGGGAGGAAGAAATAAATAAAGTCCATCAGAAATAAAACTGTGTACATTAAATAACCTTTGTATTCAACTTACTGTGAGCAATGTTATCTGCAGACCACAATGTATGCATACAGAAAGAAAATCTCATTTGCACAGATAAAATTCAAATCAAACAACAGAGGGTGAATTTTACAAAATGTGCCCTGGACACAGCCTTGCTTACTGGGAGAGTTCCCATGATGACCAGACAAGTGCCCCCAGGACTCCATGCGTCAGAAGTAAGGGAGAGGGGTTAAACAGAACTATAAAAATCACCCATTTATCAGCTCAATACCACAACAACCTTCATTTACATAGTGCCTTTAATGTAGTTAAATATCCCTAGGCCTTTGACAGTAATGACATCAGACAATGTGATACTGAGCCACATAAGGAGATATTAGGCAGCTTTGTCAGAGAGACAGCTTTAAGATGCATCTTAAAAGGAGAGCTGTAGGAAAGCAATTCCAGAGCCTGAGCTTGGGGAAAATAAAAGGCACAGCTGCCAACAATGGATTGATAAAAATGAGGAATGTATAAGAGGTGAGAAATTAGAGATTTGTAAATGTTGTAGGGATGGAAGAGATTAGAGAGAAGGATGGACAAGGCCACAGAAGAATATAGTAAGCAAAAATTGTAGATTCGAGATGGTGTCAATTTGGTCATCAAGCAGAGGGGTGATTGGTGAATAGGGCTTGGTGTGAGTTGGAAAATGTGCAAGAGATTTGCGTTAGCTCAATTTTACAGGGAGAAGTTGGGATGCCAGACAGATCGTTGATGTGCATTTGGGGTAATGCAAGAAACAAAACTCATCCCTAGATGGTAACAAAACACTCACCATTCTTCATCAGGGTCCTCACTTGATCTGTGAGGGGAAGAGTCCGTAGCTGGGCCATAGACAGCACATTACTGGGGGCCAGAGGGACCTTCCTGCAAAGAAAATCAAAATCGCTGAATCTCTGAACAATGCAGCTTTACCTGCAAAGATTTGCAAATCAGAGAATGATTTTAAAAATTGCATGGAGGTAGCATTATATTTCAATATGGGTTTGAGCCCAGCAGGTCTAAGATATGAAGGAAAGGAGTCGACTTACGATTCCTCTTCTTCAACTGGAGGCATCAACATGGATAAATATTCACTGCAGAGAGACAGGAAACAATGACAGATCAGAAGGAAAGACTCAAATTCACACAACAGTCTTCACAACTCAATTCGGCTTTTTAAAGGATGGTGAATCAGGCAGCTTATTCTGCTGCTCTAAAAACTCTCAGGGTGTAGATTAAATCAAGGGATATACTGCAAAAGGCAAACTGATTAAAGATATTGTTTCTTCATCACGGCGTATGTTGCAGAAGACTGGGTGAACAGGAAAGGAAAGATCTTTACAAACAGTTATTGTCAAAAAGGATCAAGTCCAGCTAGAAACCAATGCAAACAGGGTCCTGGTCTACAAAACTCATTCCATGTTAATTGGATTACATGTGATTTTAGTGAAATTTCATACTATTCAAGAGATGCATGAAAAATTAGCTATGGGTTCATTCAAGGTAATTATCCAGTGAAAGGGGATGGGGGTCAACAAGGTGGTGATCCTACAGTAGGCTGCTTGCCAGTACTAACTAACCAGACTAACTATGCATTTATATAGTACCTGTCATGATGCAGAACACACCGAAGCATTTCAATCAACAAAATAATTTAAAAGTGCAATGACAGCTGCAATTTAAGAAATGCAGCAGTCAAACTGAGCTCAGCAAGCTCTTTCAAACAAGAATTGGAACAATGACAAAGGTAATCTGTTTTCTGAAGTTGATTGAGGAATAAATGTTCACTGCAAGAGGAGAAAGAATTCCCCTGCTCTTCTACATCATCGTGCCCTGAGATATTTAATGCCCAGTCTGAGAGCAGAGAGGGTCTCAGTTAACAACATTAGGTGTTCAGCTTTCTCATGCTGCGAAAGTATGCAACTGCATCAAGAGCAGGAAGAATACAATATGCAGGAAGAAGGATGCTCAACCAAAGCCATGGGTTACCAGCTTGGCTCACAATGTACCATCAATTAATGCTGGGTAACAAGAAAATGATTTAGTTTGTTGGATCTGTTTGGGAGGTGAATAAAATTTTGTTCTTGCTCTTCCCAAGTCTTGCATCACTTCCACTCTACCTGCTGACAGCTTATCTGTGAGGAAGTGAAGGAACAGTAGCAGCTGCTCTCTGAATCCCTAAGCCCCAGAAAATTGATTCTTGCCAGTTTTCTGCTTCCCACCACATTGTGCTTAAGCTGGCAAATCACAATTGGTGGAATTTTCTGCTATTTTCAGCACTTTTGAGTCAGGAAGTGGGAATTGGCAAGAGGAACAATAGCCCCCCACAAGTGCATGAGCAGCTGCTTCTGAAACTTGGGGATTGGGCGATTTGACAAACCTCTGCCAATTCCTGCAACCTCTGCCAATTGTGCAAAACAGACATCTATTAGTATCAGTCAAAAACAGGTGAACAAAATTTAGATTTTAGTTTGAAAGAGTATGAATTGTCTTCTAATGGAAATAGATTATAAGTTTATTAAAACACTGCTCAATCACTAATTCTCCATTCCCATTCTAATCTATACCTCCTACACTATCCCATTGAAGGTCAACACAAGCTTGAGAAACAGGCACCTCACTTTTTGATTAGGCTTTTACAATCATTCAATTTCAAAACCCAGTTCAAGTTTCAAATAATACCCATTGCTCCAATTTACACAGATGCAGGTGCTTATCGTGATTGTTGTTGTTGCCATTTTCATCTTCTCCAAACAGAAACTAGAAGCAGTTGTAGGTCTATACCCACCTTTTCTCCCTTGCCCACCACCACCTTTTGGATTTTACCCCTCATCCACCATATCACAGATCTTCTCTTCTGCTCTTCCCCCAGCTTCCACCTGCACTTGTTTAAAATGTTTAGATGTTTTCACTTTTCCAAGTTTTAATTAAAAGTAATTTATTAGGAATATTAACCCCTTGCTTCTCTCCACTGATACGCTTAACCAGTTGTAGGTTTCCAGAATTTTGTGATTTTATTTCTAATTTCCAGTGTCCACAGTATTGTGGGTTTAGACACATTTAAAAAGGATGTGTTTTATTGGGGTTGAGATGAAGTGATATTATCTATAGCTAAAGTAAATAACTCTTGCAGATGCCCAGCTCATACCTTGGGGATTTAGTTAACTCGGTTGTCTCCAACATGCCAGCCAGCTGACTGAAAAGATATTGCCGCTCGTGCTCAGACCGGCTGTCCTGTATACACAACACACACATCATCAGTAACCCCACCATACATGCAGAAAGCACTGCCACCTTGTGCCTGTCACAGACACAGGAAACACTGCCCTCTTGTGTCTAGTTCCAACTGTACAATACATCATAGAGACGACACAATGCTATGTCAAAAATACTGGAAGGTATTTACCGAATGGTTCAACAAAATTTAATAATGACAATATTTGCTAGTTTTGTAGCGAACCTATAATTACAGAATTTTACTGGGAGCAGGTGCTGGCCTGTCTCTTTAAAATTACCATGCATCACCGTCAGTAAATCTTTACTCTACACTGTTAAAAGATTCTGAACTAATTTCTGGAATTTAATAAGAATGGTACATGATTACTGAAATAGATCAGGGCAATTCATTTTCTATTGCTGGAGACAGGAATTAAAAAGGGCAGACAGATAACAGCTATTGGCAATCAGACTCCAACAGGAAATGCCCAGTTTACGGGGGACTATGCACAGGAAATACGGAATAGATACCAATCATTTGGTCCAACTAGTCCACGCTAAAGTAAATTAATTTTAGTCACAATCACAGTATTCATCAATTCCCTTTTCTGGTACTCATCTGTTTCAAATTTCAAGCAAGGAAGCAGAGCAGGTCACTTGGCCCTGAGAGCCTGCTCTGCCATTCAGTAAAATCATGGCTGATCTGAAAATATATCTGGTAGAATGTATTCAAAAACAAATATAAATTATTGATCTAATGGGAACAGAAGTTATCAAATAACTTGGTTCTATTTCCAAAAGGAGAACAACTAAACCCACATAGTGGAAAGCGAAAGCCATTCAACAGCAACCCTGTTTGACCTTAACATTTACAGATGCTTCATGAAAATGGCTCCTTGACTGGGAATATAAGCCCAGTGTCAAACTCCTCCAGCCATTCTCACACTAAAGGGTGCAGGTTCATGATTTTAAGCAAGTACAAACACATCTAACAATGTCAAGCTTCTACAATTTCAAAAGATCAAGTGCCAATAGTTTAGCAACAAGGCAAGTAAAATGAACACATTAAGAAGCCTAAGAAAAACATGGAATAGAAATGGAGAATCTAGGACTGAACTCCATTTTCTTGTGATTATTATAGCCACTTCCTTAAATACTACATATAAAACAAAACTAAACTGTTTTTAAGCAATGAGAACATATTAACACAAATCTACTTTAAGTAAAATTATGGGATGTAAAAAATATGTTTCAAACAGGAAGATATTATTTAAAGTCTTGCATAGTTGCTTTGACAATGAGAGGACACTTAGCGCACCTTCACACCACAGTAATGGAGGTGATACCAGGGCTCTTCTGCTTGTTTCTTCTGCAGGAACTCATAAGACTGGATACGACGTTGTCGAGCTTGCTCACTCTCAGGACGTGAGAAACGAACCTAAGGAAATCATGAGAAAGACTGCTCCTGATTACAGGTATAACTAAGTTCAGAACCGAATAGATCACACAATAAACAACCTTAGGACACTGCACTGGCTTTGGGGAACCACATTTAATATAGAATGTTTCATTTTGATTTTGGTAATAATAACTGCTAAGACAAGTTATTGATCTCATACCATAAATATAAGTATTTGCAAGTGAACGATACCTTTGCAGTTTATTTTTTTCTCTCTGGCAAGGTCAGTTTTCACTGATCATTTCTAATTGCCATTGAGACAAGGCTAGGAATAAACAGTGAGTAACTCACCTTCTGATTCCTCAAAAGCCGTCTGCCATCTACAAGGCGCAAGTCAGGAATGTGATGGCATACCCCTCACTTACCTGAATGATTGCAGCTCCAACAACACAAGAAGCTTGAAACCATCTGGAACAATGCAGCGTGCTTGACTGGCACGCATCCATAACCACTCTCTTCCCACTGAAGCTCAGCAGCAGCAATGTGTATCATTAAAAGATGCACTGCAGAAATTCACCAAGGTTTCTTGATAGCACCTTCCAAACTCTCAACCACTACTGTCTGGAAGGAAATGGGAGGTAGATACATGGGAGCACTACCACCAGCAAGTTCCCTTCCAAGCTGCTCAGCATCTTGACTTGGTAATATATTGCAGTTCCATCACTGCTGCTGGGACAAAATCCTGGAATTCCCTGCCAAACAGAATTGTGGATGCACCTACACCAAATAGTCAGCAGGCAGTTCAAGAAGGCAACTCACTGTCACCTTCTTTTTAAGATTGAGAAGTGGTTGACCACTTCTCAGAGTTGAAATTAATTTTCACATTGGAAAGTCAACTAGTGAAGTGCCACAAGGATCAGTCCAAGGCCCTCAATTACTTACCACCTATTTAATGATGTCGATACAAATATAGATGGGAAGGTATGTTGTGATGAGGTCATAAGAAATCTGCAAAGGGGACGATTGAGGGAATAGGCAAAAACTTGGCAGGTAGAATTTTATGTAGGAAGGTGTGAGGTCATGCAGTTCGGTAGGAAGAATCAATTGGCAGACTATTATTGAAATGGAGAGAGACTCCAAAAAGGTACAACACAGTGGACATTGGATGCTCTTGTGAAGAAAACAGAGTTAGTGTGTAGGTGTATCAAGTAATTATGAAAGCAAATGGAATTATTGCTTTATTGGCAGTACTGTATAGTGTTTGTTACTTAAGAAAGGATATGCTAGCGTCAGAGGCCATTCAAAAGAGATTCACTAGGATGGTTTCTGGGATGAAGAGACTGACAAATCGAGAACTGTTGAACTGTTTAGACCATGGTGCATTAGAGTTTAGAATAATGAGGGGTGACCTTACTGAAACAGACACCATTTGGAGAGAGTTTGTCAGGGTCGATGTTAAGGTCTTTCCACCAGTAGGAAAATCTAAATCTAGGGGACACAGTTACAGAACAAGGGGACTTATTGAGATATGAAGGAATTTCTTCTCTCAGAGATTAACGAATGCCTAGAAACTCGATCATTGAAAGTGCTTAAAGAGGAGTCATTGAGTCATAGAGACGTACAGCATGGAAACAGACCCTTCAGTCCAACCAGTCCATACCGACCAGATATCCCAACCCAATCTAGTCCCATCCACCAGCACCCGGCCCATATCCCTCCAAACCCTTCCTATTCATATACCCATCCAAATGCCTCTTAAATGTTACAATTGTACCAGCCTCCACCACATCCTCTGGCAGCTCATTCCATACACGTACCACCCTCTGCGTGAAAAAGTTGCCCCTTAGGTTTCTTTTATATCTTTCCCCCCCTCAACCTAAACCTATGCCCTCTCGTTCTGGACTCCGCGACCCCAGGGAAAAGACTTTGTCTATTTATCCTATCCATGCCCCTCATAATTTTGTAAACCTCTATAAAATCACCCC
>NC_057730.1:20152903-20167153 GCF_004010195.1 Chiloscyllium plagiosum
GGGCTTTGGGGAGGGGGGGGGGGGGGGGGGGGGGGGGCCCTAAGGGGCTGATTGTCTAACCGATACATCTTACATTATGTTCTCAAGGGTAGTTAGGGATTTGGTGGGGGTGGGGGGGGGGGTGGGTGCGACCAAATGCTTGCCCAGCAAGCCATTGTCTCCTGAATGAGTTTTAAGAAGTATATTCTATTGCCTTAAGCTTTCTTATTTAATGCAAAAGCTCAAGTGATCTCTCAGATATTTGGCTTTGCCTGTGCATTTATTGGTCACTGAATTGAGTACAGGAGTTAGGAGGTCATGTTGTGGCCACTTTTTGAATACTGCGCTCAATTCTGGTCTCCCTACTATAGGAAAGATGTTGTTAATCTTGAAAGAGTGCAGAAAAGATTTACAAGGATGCTGCCAGGGTTGGAGAACTTGAGCTATAGGGAGAGGCTGCATCAGCTGGGCCTATTTTCCCTGGAACGTCGGAGGCCGAGGGGTCACCCTCAGGTTTATAAAATCATAAGGGTGAATCATAAGTCTTTTTCCCAGCATAGGGGAGTCCAAAACAAGAGGGCAAACTTTTAACTGAGAGGGGAAAGATTTAAAAGGGACCCAAGGAGCAACGTTTTCACACAGAGGGTGTGCATGTATGGAATGAGTTATCAGAGGAAGTGGTGGAGGTTTGTACAATTACAATATTTAAAAGACAGTTGGAAGGGTACATGAATAGGAAAGGTTTAGAAGGATATGGGACAAATGCTGGCACATGGGACTAGATTAATTTTGGATATCTAGTTGGCATGAATGAGGTGAACCAAAGGGGTTGTTTCATGCTGTACAACACTATGACTCTGACTCCATACTATACAGTACTGACACTTGCAGGCATCCTTCCCAGTGAAGTCTTTGGCCATGTATCTGCAATTTTTAACAAGCTTTGCTGTCGAGAATTTTATCTTTCACTGGGTTCTCTGAGATGGAGCTCCTGTGCAAGCATAAACAGTGCATGTCAGAAGGCTGTTTGTCTTCAAAAATAAAATTCAGCTGAAACCCATTTTCACCAAATACACAAAAATACAAATATGCTAGCAAGGATACTTGCTAAGAGTGGAATCCCTTAAATCAAAAGTCCTTAACTGGTCCGTTCACACTCAGTCCAACATGAAATCTTCTGTTCTGCAAACAAACCTGCATTTACATAACATCTTTCATGTTCTCAGAACTAAGCAACGTGCTCCAGCACCAACTACAATCATTCCTTCAGAACCACAGGAGCTCCATCTCGGAGAACCCAGTGAAAGATAAAATTCTCGACAGCGAAGCTTGTTAAAAATTGCAGATACATGAGTTTGTCCACAGATGGTGAACTTTATTGTGACTTAGGTTTTGTCGCAGATCGGCGAATTTCATGGATACAGAGCATTTACTGAACAGGGTGGGGCTACATTTGGCTTATTTTCTAGAACTCAAAATGACATTGCTTTAAAAAGTCTCACTAACCAAAGGATAAGAGGTTTAGATAAGGCATAGAGAGAAACAATCTTTGCATCAGCAGGCAACTGGTGATAAAGATGGGCAGAATTCCAAGGAAAAGTGTTCCTGTGAGTGTTTATAAGTCAAATGCTCATAAATCAGGGATCCCATGGACAGTGGCAATGAATCGAGTTCCACTTACAGTGATCTGCTTAACATCATCTTCAGCCTCATCCTGAGAAGAGTCACCAGCTGCAGGAGAATAAGAATACTGCACGTTACTGAAGTACTTGAAATTGGCAGAACATTGCCATCAGTTTCTGATCACTGCTCCTCCTCAGTCTAACACACTATTCGCTCAATGAAGAGAGTTTATTTGAGGGTATCAAATAGATTTGCAGCAAAGAAGCAGACCTTCAGTGCAACTCTCCACACCTCACTATTATTATACAGAGGAACCTCAATTATCTGAAGGACACAGGCGGGGAGTATTTCATTCGGTTATTTGAATTCTGGATGATCAAATGCCGGAAAACATAGCTTAGCCAAGCATCGAGACCGTGCGATCTTGCCGGATAATCCAAAATTCGGATAATCGAGGTCCCTCTGTATTATGTTGTTGTTATTATATGGTTCCTTTTTTTCTGTGTTTACCTAATATCCCATTAAATGTATCTATACTACTTATCTCAACTATTTCTTACTGAAGATGTTTTTCTTGATTTGCCTATTAGATTTATTACCACATATTTCATATTGTGCACTCTTGGCTTCCCCCCAACAAGTTTAACATTTTCTCCAAGTCTACCCTATTGAAGCCTTTCATGACCTCAAACAAATCCCCTCTCAGTCTTCTCTCTTCTAGGGGAAAAAGATCCCAGCCTATTCAGTCGTTTCTGGTATCTATTAACCTTAGTGTCAGTACCATTCTTGAAGTTTGAAAAGGCTTTGAATATTCTTACTAGGTAGGAAACCAAAAGCCTTGCATTCAGAGAGCTTAGGAAACTTCACACAGAAGCTCTGTATTTGACATTTACACTGGCTAATGGTCGGAATATTCTATCCTCCAATCCGTTGCCGAGCTCCCTTTTTAGCTCTTCGAAAGGTTGCTTCAATGAAGCACAAACTTCCTACCTTCATTTGCAGCTTCTCTCTCTCTGTGTTTTGCATCTGCTTTATCCAAATAGGAGAAGCTCGGTCTCAGCTGTAGCATTCCATGTAATGGAGTGACATGTAGCTCTCCTATCACACAATGTTAGGAGAAAAGAAAAGCTAAATAAACAGTTCCCACAAATTGGTTGATTGTCGGGAAAATAAACTCCTTAAAAGAACGCTGTGCATCCTTAGTAACTGACTGCAGAATGATGTTTCAGTCTGATGTAACAGTGTGGAATTGATGCCTGCGTGTACATAGTGTGTATGTGCCAGCATTGCTTTTTACTGCACGTCCTATTGAAAAGGCTGTTTGCTTTAATCACATGCTTACACCACTTGAAATTCTCATTGTACTCCCTGCAGATGTTAAAGAAAAAAATTGCATTTGTCTTGCATCTTTCATGACCATGGGACATTTCAAAGTACTTTATTAAGAATGGTGTACTTTTTGAAGTGTAGTCACTGTCGTAAACCAGGAATGTTGCAGACTGAACCATGTATGCTTTCTAAGGTGGCTCTTTCTTTGTGTTGTGGAAGATATTTATCCCACAACCAATATCGCAGATTATCTGGAGATAGAGAGAGGTCTCCGGGAGTGAATTTGTTTGGGGGGAGGGTGAGGAGGATTAGCAAGAGCTATTTAGATTGGGGGGGGGGTCAGCGAGAGCAGCGTGGAAGTTGGTGATCAAAGAGAATGAATAAAATACCCAGCGGAAGTTTAAACTTGCTGCCTAATTGTTGCTCAGTCATTGTGTTGGGACTTCCAAGAGGTGCTGACCAGCATGTTTCAAGCTAAAAACCAAAAGATCTGGCTCTAAGAGATGGGCCTAGTGTGCGATGGCAGAAAATGAATTTGTTAAAAATAACCTGTGGCAAGTGATGAGCAACCTGAATTCACCTCAACTTAGTCACTTTTGGACCTGAAGAATCAAAAAAGAACTGACACACAGACACAGATCTCTCTCTCACATTAGACCTCGAATATAACACCCTTCAGAACAGTAAGTGAACCTTGAATCAGCACAATTTTCTCCCCAGACCCTTGTAATAAACACATCCCTTTCCATAATCCATTTGCATCTAATGTCCAGCAAAATGGCTTCATTTCTCTCACCTTTCCTGTAGACTGCAGCAGCATAACGGGAGGTGTTGACAGCAGATTGAATGGATGAGAAGATCTGTTTGTCCATGAGTTTCCTGGAGGTGGGAAGGTGAGAAAGCTGCAGAGATTAATGCACCCTGGTAGAGCCAAACTAACAATAGGGGTCAGATTGCAAACTTAGGGAAAGAGAACACTAAGGTTTCCTACGTGGTCCAATATAGTAACGCAGCTGTGGCAGAGTTAACTTTTCCTACAGGCAAAATACCCCTACCCTAATGTTACTTACGTTGCATAGGTACTTCCAGAGTCATCAGTACAGGTCCCATCAACATTGAGAGCAATCTGTTCCCCTTTGCTCCGACAGTAGTTGGGACTCACTGTATCAATCGCCATTTCCAGCTCAACCTGTGCACAAAAGCAAGTGAGAATGAGTAAGATCACAGCCTAAGCTGGAAGTGATATCTAGGAAGGGTTACATGTATCTTCAGATATAGCACAGAATGTACAGCCAGAAACACGCCAGTCAGCCCAAGTGGTCTATATCAATATTTACATTTTAGATTAGCTTCCTCCCACTCCTCTCCAAATCACCCTTTCATTCCAATCATTGTGTTAGAGGGTTTCCCTAAATTCAGTATTGGTAAGCCTCATACTAATGAAATCCGAGCTCTCCCACAAATGCAAACAGTTCTGTATATCTATCAAATCAAATCCCTTCATAATTTTCAATACCTTTATCAGGTCACCCCATCTCCTTTACTAGGTTCATTTTAGTTAGATTGTTGTTAACTTTTAGAGTTTGGTTTCTTCTCTGCAAATTGGAGGAAGGCACTGTTGACAGTACTGCAAGTGTGCTCCAAGCAAGGTTCTACACAGGTTAATGTAACATCTCTGCTTTTCAATTTAATATATTGGGTATACAGTTTATATAGTTTTCCAATTTAAACTTGGAGCTGTATATAGAGTTACTATGACAATTTATGATCGTGAATTCAGTTTTTAAAAATCTGGGAAGTCAGTAGTAACGTGGTAAGATTAAAAGCATCAATGAAGATGGTTAGATTGTTGTTAAAATCTGGCAGGTTCAGTACACAATCACCCCTGCAGGGAAACGATCACTCCCTACCCTCGCACAAGGGGATGGAGAGAATGACTCTGCAACTCCACCCCTACAAGGGAGAACTGGTTGCTACCCATTCTCACCGCTCATGAGTCAACTGCTCTGTACCTTCACCCCCAGAGGGTTAGTTGCTTTGTACCCTTACTATCAAAGAGAGGGAGCCAGCCATTTCCCACCCTCACCTCCCCATGGGGTACTGATTGGCACATGTCTCTCCTGCCATACCTTAGCATGTCTTTTTATCTACCTGTTTTCCCTCCTGCTCCTCTAACTCCCTGATGTATTTAAGATTATCCATTGCCCTCAAGCTCCTGTCGTGTAGCCCTGAAATCAGGGAATGACAGAGACAGTAAAGGCTGAATGACTTCCTCCTGTGCTGTACCATTCTAAATACCCAATTCTGGTGGTACAGGGTTAAACACAAAACTAAAATAAAAATTAGTTCTTTCCCCAGTGAGTTTACTTCATTGAATGACAGGACAGAGCAGTGACAGAGTCTCAGAGGAAACTTACTTTTTGTTGTTTAGGTTTTATTCTTGCTGATAAATGAGTAACATCATCATATTTCATCATGGCTGGACGCACGGGATACTAGGAATGAGAGACAGAAAAAAATAAACCAACAGCTCAATTATAGAACGCCAGAGTTGAAATTAAAACAAGAGGTGAAGCACAAAGAGAGTCAGTGTGACGCACCTGGAACAGGTACAGTTTCTCCGCTAGACTCTTGGCCAGGTGTACATCAATCTGAGGCAAAAAGGCAGATTTGTTGTCAGGGATAATCAATAGGTTGTCAAAATATCTCTCACAAACACGCTTTACTCTCAGCTCTCCATGTACGTGTCCCACACAAACCCAAAAGTATCCATGTTAACATGAAGAACAGAACATACAATGTTACAGCACAGTACAGGGCCTTTGGCCCTTGATGTTGCGCCGACCTGTGAAATTAATCTGATGCCCACCTAACCTACACCATTCCATTATTATCCACATGTATGTCCAATGCCCCTTTAAATGCCCTTAACGTCGGTGAGTTTACTACTTTTACAGGCAGGCTGTTCCACACTCCTCTTACACTCTGAGCAAAGACACTACCCCTAATATCTGTCCTAAATCAATTTAAAGCTCATGTTAGCCTTCACCATCTGAGGAAAATTGCATTGAGCCAGTGCTGAAATTTGCCAAACAGAAAACAGTTACAGCCATACCAATTAAACAAGGAACTTGAAAATGGAAACAGGGTGACTTTTCACTGTTTCAGTCTGAGTATCTTTAAGCTTGTTAAGGATAAAGGGGATTAAATCTATATTTCTGGTATTTGTAATTCGACTGTCTCTAGTTCTTGCATAGTGCCATATAATTAGTTTCTTTTCCCCTTTTGTGTATAATAAACTTTGCTTTTTGTTTAGAAAAAGTACATTAGCAGTCTCTTGTGAACATGTTCACTGACTGAGCAACACAGCAGATTAGATTAGATTCCCGACAGTGTGGAAACAGGCCCTTCGGCCCAACAAGTCCACACCGACCCTCTGAAGAGTAACCCACCCCCCTCTTACTAATGCACCTAACGCTATGGACAATTGAGCACGGCCAATTCACCTTACCTGCACATCTTTGGAATGTGGCAGGAAACCGGAGCACTGGGAGAATGTGCAAACTCCACATAGACAGCCGCCCAAGGTTGGAATCAAACCTGGGACCCTGAGGCAGCAGTGCTAATCACTGAGCCACCGTGCCACAGTAAATAAATTGCTAAAACTTATCGTCTCTCAAGCAAGGTTCCTGGGATTTGATTTAGCCAGCATTACCATCAGCAGGGATCATAATTATTCAGGTCACAAAGCCCTATGAAGATGCGATTCTTTATATATAGTACTAAGCTGCAACTTTTCATCTCCATTTTCAGATGAGAACTCCATTCAAACCAGAAGCAAACTTCTGTATATTAACAGTACTTTGAGGGATTTAAACCAAAGGTAGATTTATTGATACTGCCTTTTTTTTTATTTATTCAGGGATGTGGGCTTTATTTGCTCAGCTAGCGTTTATTGGCATTCTTAATTACCCATGATAAGGTGTCAGTGGGTCTTTGGGATAAAGGACATCAAAATCAAAGATAAGATGAATTGGAAAGGTACCAGGTTATCAGTGCCCCACTCCCATTGTAACAAGGTACAGCAACACAACCTGATATTAGTGAATGGAACCCTCAAATTGGAAGACAGTACAGCTCAGTAGCGGAGAACAGCACACCTTTGTTCAATGAAGTGAACACCTCAAAATCTATAAATATGTAACTAAGAGTGTACAAGAATAAATAGAAGGAAGGATAAAGCACAAAATGTAAACTTATAGTTTACTCAAAAGGAGAAGCCAAACAGAAGACAACAAAAATCCTGACTAATGTGGCGATGAATGCTTGAATTTCTGATGTGTAACTAACATCTGCTTACAGTCACTCTCCCATCTGAGCAGTCACTCACCTCTTGTATAACTGGATCATCATCTTCACTTGCCATGCTGAAATGACGAGGAGAGATGAGCTTCCACTCCCAGGCTTCACAACCTAAAATGTTTGAAGTGCATTAGTGAGTTGCCCAATTCTCCTTTCTCTACTCCCATTATCCAGGCCAGCTCCCAAAATCACGCACAATCAAGTCTATTTCCATTATAGAGTCTCCTGAAAGGTTCATAAAACCACTGTCATTGCAAAGGTTTTAACGATGCTCTGGCGGCCTCCCGTTTCATATAGTTTAGAATCTAAAATCATAAAATGGTGGCTTAGTGGTTAGCACTGCTGCCTCACAGCACCACAGACCTGGCTTCAATTCCAGCCTTGGATGACTGTCTATGTCGAGTTTACACATTCTCTCTGTGTCTGTGTAGGTTTCCCCCAGAAGCTCCAGTTTTCTCCCACAGTCCAAAGATGTGCAAGTTAGATGGATTGGTCATGCTAAATTGTCTTATAGTGTCCAGGGATGTGCAGGCTAGGTGAATTAGCCATGGGAAATGCAGGGCTGGAATGGCTGGGATGCTGTTCGAAGGGTCAGTACAGACCTGATTGGCTGAATGGCTTCCATGTGCACTGCAGGGATTCTGTGATTCAATGGAAAAGATGTTTGTGTCTATATCTCTCTCCAAACACCCCTTGGTGCAATCAGTAGCACTCTCAACTGGGTTGGGCCATGGATTAAGATTCATGTGAGGGTTGGGTCACAAAACCAAGGGCAGACACATGAAGGGAGAATTGCCATTCCAGACATTAAACTACATTCCTGTCCATCTGCTCAGATCGCTGGAGAGAATACGAGATGATAAAGGGTTAATTTGTTCTGCTGACATGTAAGAAATTGGATGTCCCAGGGGATGTGATTTTCTGTCCTGCAGGCAGGATGAGACAATCTAATCATACTCCGTAACTGCTGCTGTTTAAGGCAATAACCTAGTCACACCCTACTTTAAGGAATAGCCTAGTCACACAGTGTTTCTGGAAATAATCAAATCACTTCGCATTGTTTTTGGTGGCATGTGACTATGAAGGAGTGGCAGGGGGTTGTGACTTGCGTGCATGACTGACTGATGTAAAACCCTGTATAAAGGGAGGATGGTTCCCTTGTTCAGACAGCCTCACTTGACACGCTCTGCAAGCATCGCGAAGAGTGTTCAGTGCTCCTCCAAAAACCTGTACTTGCTGAAATAAATCGTGGCTGTTCACGGAAGCTGGCGTATTGCAGTTGCATAAAGCGTGCAAGAATCTCCAGAAGGGAACCTCACATTTAGCGACAAGAGTGGGATTCCGACATATATGGAGTTTCCAGGCGGATGGTAATATGAGACGGATGGGCCCACTAGTTAAGATTTATCTTGATCTCTCTCACTAAACCTATCACTCAGTTGACCCCTCGTTCCCTACGACTCTGTAGTGACGGAATCTCGGAGATAACTTACGCACTTGTATGCCAACAAGTTCGTCCCTGGGAGGTTCAAGTACCCCTGGAATTCAGACATTAGAGTCCTCAGATCTATAAGTTACTGGAAAGGGAGGTTAGAGTCGCCCTGGAATTCAGAGGTTAGAGTCCTCTAAAAGCGGGATCTAAGACCCCGGAACACAGCACAGGATAACTACTGTCTCTCTCTCTCTCAATCACCCTGCCTTAGACTGGTTGTTAAGAGGGGAAATCCCTCACGTAAGGGTCAGGATCCTAAAGTCGGTGTGGAGACTGAATCATGAGAGTGTTGTGCTGGAAAAACACAGATGGTCAGGCAGCATCTGAGCAGGAGGAGAATCAGACAGAAGACCTTCATCTGAAATGAGGCTTGTGGGTCGAGGTTGAGAAATAAATGGAAGGGGGGGTCTGGGGTTGGTGGGAGGTAGCTAGGAAAGCAATAGGTGGATGAAGGTGAGGGAGAAGGTGATAGGTCAGAAGGGAGAGTGATAGATGGATCTGGAGGGCAGTGCCAAATTGGAGACTTGAGACTGGAGTAATGGGGGGGAGAGAAATGAGGCAGCTGTTGAAATCCACATTTATCCCGTGTGGTTGCAGGGTCCCAAGGCGGAATAAGCTCCTGACATGTCTGGTCTGCCTGAAATGTTTCAAAATAATGACACCGATGACCAGCTATGTCACAACGCGGATTTCTGACCTCCTCAGTGACACCTATTCAGAACTCACTATACGTCTGAAATCTCCTCAAAGCAATTGGCCATAATCAGATGTGCCGCCCATGTAATGGACAATATAGATATCAGCAATGGCAATGCCAGAGTTAATCGAGCTGTCAAAGATGTGGCAACAGCTCGCAATTCTACTGTGTCCTCTATGAACCTGCCTCGAAAACAAAGGGCATAAACACTGGGCAGCGTTTACAATGGGACACCCCTGACCCAGAAAAACAATCATGGGAGATGCATGGGTGTTCGCACTTTGCGTCAAAAGGCCTCTGGAGCACTCCAGTTCGCCAAGTGTGTATACCTGATGCTTTGTTACCAATGCTTGTTGACTATCTTCATACTGATACCCACCTTGGCAAGGAGGGAAAGAGACAGGAAATGCAAAGATACTTTCAGCAGTTAACGTCGTTTCTGAAGTTTCTCCATTCACAGGTAAAGCACGCCTTCAACCACTGCCCGCCCCCTCCCCAACCTGATCCAGGTCCCACTCCACTTACCCAGCCCCCTGGAAATGTTACCCATTGCGCACTCAATGTCAAGTCACATTCCTGGGAACACTTCTCAGCGCTTCTGATAGACAACTGGAATGTATCGCACCCACTCTGACGACCCCTCCTGCTCTCCCTGCAACAGCACCACCTGCCCAGAGTAGGGGATCACAACAGATTCAGTCAGCTCCCCTGTCATGAGCATGAAAAGTGATGAAGCTAACAACGGTGAAGAGGATGTCAGTATGGTTTTTGTCAGTGGCCTTCCTATGGATATTAAACCATGTGAGCTTTACCTTCTCTTTTGACCATTTAAGTGATATGAAGCTTCACTGATCAAGCTAACATTAAAACAGCCAGTTGGCTTTGTTACATTTGACAACAGAGCGGGAGCAGAAGCAGCAAAGAATCCATTAAAGAGCATTTGATTTGATCCCGAAAATCCTCAGACTCTCCGGTTGGAATTTGCAAACGCGAGCACAAAGATGGCCAAAAGCAAAGTGATGGCTGCACTTAACCCCACAAATATGCACCATGCCTTGGGAGCACACTTCATTGCACGGGACCCCTCCGACCTTTCTACGGGAGCAGCACTGATCCCTGCATCTCCAGGGGCCTGGGCTCCCTTTCCACTGTACACAACAGAACTAACCCCTGCCAGACTGGATTTTGTTTTCAGGTTGGACTTTACTGAAGCAGATTTTGGGTAACTGGCTCATTTCCACTCAACTTGGAGGGGGTGGAGTGGTCACTAAAGACTGTGGATTTAAGAACTTTACTGGTGAACACTTCTTTATCCCACGTGGGAGGATCCTGGGGATCCTACCTACCGCATGAACTAGTGATTCTTGTTGTTATAATCATTGTATGTTGTGTGTCAATAACATGTTTAATTACTAGCTGTCAGATTCTTATGAATAAGCTGGTAGTGCCTTTTTGAGCCCCATTTAGTTGGTTATCATGGAATGACAAAAGGAGGGAATGAGATGATAAAGAGTTAATTTGTTCTGCTGACATGTAAGAAATTGAATGCCCGGGGTGGTATGATTTTCTGTCCTGCAGGCAAGATGTAACAATCTAATCATACTCTGCAAATGCTGCAGTTTAAGGCAATAACCTAGTCACACCCTACCTTAAGGAATAGCCTAGTCACACGCTGCTTTAAGGAATAACCGAGTCACACAGTATCTCTGGAAATAATCTAATCACTTCACATTGTTTTTAGATGGCATTATGGAGGAGTGGCGGGGATCATGGCTTGCGTGCATGACTGACTGATGAAAAACCCTGTATAAAGGGAGGATGGTTCCCTTGCTCAGACAGCCTCATTTGACACGCTCCGCAAGCATCGCGAACAGTGTTCAGTGATCCTCCAAAAGCTTGTACTTGCTGAAATAAATCGTGACTGTTCACAGTAGCTGGCATATTGCAGTTGCATCAAGCGTGTAAGAATCTCAAGAAGGGAACCTAACAAATCCCACAGTATAAGAGCTGTCATCAACAGTCCTTTTATTTACTATTTTGGGAGAAATTCCTGCATGCAAATCTTTTCATTTAACAAGTGTAGCTTGTGATTCATTTTATAACTTCTAAACCTATAAACTAGAGAGTCAGCCTATGAATTAACACAGCTTGCCTTTACCAAGGAAGAAGTCACAAAACAGAAACTGGTCATTTGACCCCTCCAGTCTATATATTATCTATTCTCCACACAGCAAATAGTTCTACCCACAGTAATATCCTTGGTGTCCTGCTGTTTGAGATTATCTACAGTCTGCTGTGGTGGAAAAACATGAACTTTATTTAATAAATCTCTTACTGTGATTTCATCTTGCTATGATGTTGAAAGGGACAGCAAGATCCTTTGACATTGTATCTGATGCCATACACTGCCTTACTAAATATCACAGTCAGACCTAATCCCTTACATTACAGACATGAAATAGCTTGCCTCTCCCTTTTTCTCGACCAAATGCTTAATTCTAATCCTATCAAATCTAACCTGGAAATCTGACAGCTTCCACCTCAATCACTAATTCTAAATGGTCTCCCACAACCTCAAGCCCCTGTCCAAAGAGGTTTCTCTTGTCCTCTGTACAAAATCTCTTACATTAATGATCCCATGTTCTTAATCCCTGGAAACAGTCTGCTTCACCAAACCCTCAACTTGTCATCCTTTTATCTCACTACATTATTTGCAACCTATAATTTCTTCTGATATAGAGACTGAAGTTCAAAAATTATCAGATTTAAACTTGCTCACATCATGCAGCAGTCTGGGGACTCAGCATAATATTCTTCCCATGGAGATCCTTCAGTCAACAGCAATATACTCAAGAGGGAGGAGTAGCAGCTTCTTGAAACTAGTCCTGTTACTAAACAACACAAACACAAAAGCTTGGATTTCAGAGTTAAGGGCACACAGCTTTAGTTAAGAAAAATTTGCATTCAAAGAGTGAATTTCACACCCTCAGAACTCTTTGCAACCAATTAAACATTGCTAAAGTGTCACTGTTACAATGCGGGCCGTGTGCCAACTATTTTACATACAAACAATGTGATAAAGAAAAATCACCAGTTTTCACAATTTTATTTGCGGGATAAATGTCATCCAGGACACTACAGAGATATCCCCTGCACTTCAAGACAGTGCCATAGGATCTTGTAATTCTACCCAAGAGCACAGATAGCACCTACATTTAACAGCTTATCAAAGAGAACAGCACCTCTAACAGTGCAACACTCCTTCAATACTGGAATTGCAGGTGACAGTGTGAATTTCACATTCAAGTGCTTACAGCAGAACTTGAATCTACAACCTGATCAAGTGGCAGTGCTATCCAGTGAGCCACAGTTTGTATGCATCCACATTCCAAATTGCAAAATCTATAATATACTATACCCAAAACCATCATTTTGCACTTCTGATGAAAAGCTGATTACTGTTTAAAAGATCTATCTCCTCCTCAAATTTATTCAATATCAGTGACTTTTACAAAAGCATATAGTAGGTGCTGGAAACCAGAGACAAAACCGAAAACGTGGAGGTACTCAGGACAGGGGGCATCAGAAAGGTCAACTTGAAATATTAACCGTTATGCCCTACAAATTCTACCTGACCTCCTAAGTGTTTTCAGCATTTTTCATTTTTATTTCGGAGATTAATAAATTTGTGGTACTTCCTTACATTTTTCTGTGTTAACAATGGCTCTAGAAAGAGGGACAGGCAAGCTATTATATGTATGTAGCACAAGGGATTAGGTCTGACTGTGAGTTATTTAGTAATGCAGTATATGGCATCACAGGTCATCACATACAATGTCAGAATCATACAGCATGGAAACAGACCCTTCGGTCTAACCAGTCCATACCGAACATAATCCCAAACTAAACGAGCCACATATTCCTGCTCCTGGGCCGTATCCCTCCAAACGTTTCCTATGTACTTACCTTAGTGCCTTTTAAACGGAGCTCACATCTATCATTTCCATAGGATGTTCATTCCACACTCACACCACCCTCTATGTAAAAGATTTGCCCGCCTTTTTAAAATCTCTCTCCCCTCACCTTAAAAATGTGCACCTAGTCTTAAAATCCCCCATCCCCAGGGGGAAAAAAACACCTACCATTAACCCCATCTACACCCCTCATGATCTTATACACTTCTATAAGGTCATCACTCAACCATCTACATTCCAGTGCAAAAATTCCCACTTGTCCAGTTTCCTTTGTAACTCAAACATTCCACACCTAGCAACATCCTGGGAAATCTCTTCTGAACCCTCTCCAGCTGAATAATATCCTTCCTATAACTGGGTGACCAGAACTGGACACAAGGACCTTTCCATCTCCATTAATGACAACTGACTTGACACTGACAGTTTTTACAAACCCACTGACTCCCACAGCTACCTGGATTACACCTCTTCCCACCCTACCTCTTGCAAAAATGCCATACCGTATTCCCAATTCCTCAGCCTCTGCAGTATCTGCTCCTAGGAGGACCAGTTCCACCATAGAACACACCAGATGGCCTCCTCCTTTAGAGACCGCAATTTCCCTTCCTATGTAGTTAAAAATGCCCTCCAATGCATCTCGTCCACATCTCGCACCTCCATCCTCAGACCCCACCCCTCCAACCGTAACAAGGACAGAATGCCCTGGTGCTCACCTTCCACCCTACTAACCTTCACATAAACCAAATCATCCGCCAACATTTCCGCCACCTCCAAAAAGACCCCACCACCAGAGA
>NC_057730.1:20167659-20170136 GCF_004010195.1 Chiloscyllium plagiosum
TGCCTTTATTCCTGATGAAGGGCTTTTGCCCGAAACATCGATTTTACTGCTCCTCGGATGCTGCCTGAACTGCTGTGCTCTTCCAGCACCACTAATCCAGAATCTAGTTTCCAGCATCTGCAGTCATTGTTTTACCTACAATACTCCAGAAGAGGCCTCACTAGTGTCCTGCACAACCTCAGCATGATTTCTTAACTCCTATACTCAAAAGGACTGAACAATGAAGGCAAGTGTGCCAACTGTCCTTTTAACCCTATGTGATGAAAACTTTAAAGAATTATGCACCTGAACCCCTAGGTCCCTCTGTTCTGCAACACGACCCAAAACTCTACCAGTAATTGTATAAACCCTCCCTTTTGTCATACCAAAGGGTTATGAATCTATATAATTCACTACTCCAGAGTATAATGGAAGCTGGGATATTGAATAAATTTAACGAGGAGATTTTTTTTTAAAAACAGTAATGAGTTACAGGGTTACGGAGAGCAGGCAGGAAAGTGGAGTTGAAGCCAAGATGAGATCAGCCATGAGCATAACAAAGAAGCAAGCAGAGCAAGCTCAAAGGGCTGAATTGCCTACACCTGCTCTGAGTTCTTATGTGCTGGGAGGATAAGCTATGGAACCACATTTAATGCCTCAATATGCAAGGATCCTGACCTTTACTTAGCTGCCTAGACCTCACTAAACAACGCACTCAACTGTCAACAAACACTGCTCCAAAGGTGATCTCAAAGCAGTTTTACAATGGGATTGACTTTCAAGTAACATCAGCTGTTTTAATATCTGCCCAATATGTCTTTCAAATCCTACCTATGTGCACATCCTGAAAAGCAGCCACTCCATCCAATGCTAGTCTTGGAGGGAGTTCTGATAGTTCCCATGCAGCAGTAACATTGATCAGATACTCCAATACAGGGTCAACAAATGTCCAAGGACCTTGCTCTCCCTTGCAATGTCATAACAAGATGAAGAAATTGCAAGAGGTTTCTTAAATAAAGTCCACAGTTTCCCTCCCACAGTAGTCGACAGATAATCTTCCACAGCACAAAACCAAGAATATTACAAGTCACTGCCATTACTGAAAAATTGCAAGCAGATCATAGGTAGTAAACCAAACAGGCTATTGCTGAATTCACGCTGAAGATTCACAAGTGATTGGATGGCATTCAGCTTCACTGCAAAACTGAGTAGTGAACAGCTCGGTATTCTATTGGGTGCAATGATGGCTTAGCAAATGACATCTAGTCAAGCAAGAGATTAAAGTAAAGCTACATACGAAGGTGTAACAATAGCACTGAATGTCTAATTTAATCTAAGAAAAAAACCCATTGCTAACTAGGCTAAATTTAATAAACATACCCAGCAACAAGAAGCATTGTTACTTTTGTAACTGTTCAGTACTAATTTGCAGAATGGTGGATAGCAGCTTAAAAGCTGAACTAATCAGGGGTAGAACTATTGTTCAAGTCTTAGATGAAACACTGACTGACCACTTACAGTCAAGAGATGACTTAAAAAAAAGGCAATTCAAATAAGCAGACCAGCCAAGATCAGGAAACAAAATTAGTCGATCATGCAACAAGACAGAGTAGTAGCAGAAAGGTGGTTGTGGAAATCCAGGGAAACCAGAAGCGTGTACATCAATGTACCAGAGTAAGCTCTTATTGGGGTTGTTGGCAAGCCTGAAATTGTCCTGCCAAAAAAAAAACAAATCCCATTTTTGCCCAAAGGGTCACTTTCAAGTTGTGTCACAGCAAGAGGTCTGTACAGATGATGAACAGAAATGTTCAAAAAATGGCAATGTCCACAAAATAGAAAATATCAAGTGCTGTTTTGGAAAATGTAGGAGGTGATGGATTCTCAGAGGAATGTAGCACGAACAGCCAAGTTTCTGGTATTGAGACTGGCTCTAATGCAATGAGGGGTACGTCGACTTCCAAGAGATCAATTGTGTTAGGGGATTCTGTAGTCCAAGGTACAGACCAGGCGTTTCTGTGGCCAGCAGAGAAAAAGCAGAATGGTGTGTTGTTTCCCTAGTGCCAGGATCAAGGATGTCTCAGAGAGGGTGCAGAATGTTCTCATGGGGGAGAGGGGCCAGCAGCAGATCATTGTTCACATTGGAACCAACGACACTGGAAGGGAAAAGATTGAGATTCTGAAGGGAGATTAGAAAGAGTTAGGCAGATATTTAAAAAGGAGGTCCTCAAGGGTAGTAATATCTGGATTATTCCCAGTGCTACGAGCTAGTGAGGGCAGGAATAGGAGGATAGAGCAGATGAATGCATGGCAGAGGAGCTGGTGTATGGGAGAAGGATTCACATTTTTGGATCATTGGAATCTCTTTTGGGGTAGAAGTGATCTGTACAAGAAGGACGGATTGCACCTAAATTGGAAGGGGACTAATATACATTAGATTAGATTAGATTAGATTTACAGTGTGGAAACAGGCCCTTCGGCCCAACAAGTCCACACCGAGC
>NC_057730.1:20172276-20202391 GCF_004010195.1 Chiloscyllium plagiosum
GGTTACCTCAGATTACAACAGGATCTTGACCAGATGGGCCAATGGGCTGAGAAGTGGTAGCTGGAGTTTAATTCAGATAAATGTGAGGTGCTGCATTTTGGGAAAGCAAATCTTAGCAGGACTTATACACTTAATGGTAAGGTCCTAGGGAGTGTTGCTGAACAAAGAGTGCAGGTTCATAGTTCCTTGAAAGTGGAGTTGCAGGTAGATAGGATAGTGAAGAAGGCGTTTGGTATGCTTTCCTTTATTGGTCAACGTATTGAGTACAGGAATTGGGAAGTCATGTTGCGGCTTTACAGGACATTGGTTAGGCCACTGTTGGAATATTGCATGCAATTCTGGTCGCCTTCTTATCAGAAAGGTGTTGTGAAACTTGAAAGAGTTCAGAAACGATTTACAAGGATGTTGCCAAGGTTGGAGGATCTGAGCTACAGGAAGAGGCTGAACAGGCTGGGGCTGTTTTCCCTGGAGCGTCCGAGGCTGAGGGGAGACCTTATAGAGGTTTACAAAATTATGAGGGGCATGGATAGGATAAATAGACAAAGTCTTTTCCCTGGGGTCGGGGAGTTCAGAACTGGAGGGCAAAGATTTAGGGTGAGAGAGGAAAGATATAAAAGAGTCCTAAGGGGCAACTTTTTCACACAGAGGGTGGTACGTGTATGGAATGAGCTGCCAGAGGATGTTGTGTAGGCTGGTACAATTGCAACATTTAAGAGGCATTTGGATGGGTATATGAATAGGAAGGGTTTGGAGGGATATGGACGGGTGCTGGCTGGTGGGATATCTGGTCGGCATGGACGGTTTGGACCAAAGGGTCTGTTTCCATGCTGTACATCTCTATGACTCTATGTTCAAGATGGTAGAGTTTGTGACTTTGGATGGAAGCTTTCGTGAATTTCTGGAGGGGATATCATAGATGATGCAGAATATTGCTACTGAGCTTTAGTGAATGTTTGTGGACAAGGTGCCAACCAAGCAAACTGTTATGTCCTGGATGTTGTCATAACCACCAAACCAGCAAAGCCCACTGCCCATGGGCTCTCAGTTCCCAAACCTTTTTCTCAGCAGCTACAGGAAGAGGCTGAACAGGCTCTCAGCAAGGCATTGGGACAATTTTGGAGCCTTGGTTACAGTGGAAAAAGCTTGCTAAGCCTTGCACTAAAAAGACTGGATGGAGTTGTGTATCAAATGAAAGATACCCTGATCCATGGATCAGTTCAGGCTGAACATGATAGAATGCAACACATGTTGTAACCAAGGGTTACAATATAACTGTTTTTTAACCTCACCATACACACCTGCTCCTCTTCCAAACCATGAGATCCACTTTCACCCCCTTCAACCTGCATTCCTTCATCCTTTCATTCAACATGGAATTTCCCAGGTCTACGAGTGGCAGCAACTTCCGAAATCAGACATGGAATTAGTGTCGGCATGTGATTAATATGCACAGACCCTCAGATGGCTGTGCAACTTCAAGGGAACAGCGCCTTCTGTTACTCAAAAATTAATCTGAATAATATTGCACTCCAAATGTTTATTCTCCTGAAGGGAAAGTTCTGCATAATCAGTTGTTGATCTCTACAAGGTTTGCCATTGTACCTAGCCAAATCCATTATGCAGGCTTTAGCTGTTTTCCAAATTGCATCTATGCTTTTGTGCCAGTTGTGCTGGGTTAATTGCAACCCTGAGAATGTGTATAGAGTATAAGAAGGCAGAGTAAGAATTAAGTTTGAGTTTTGTGAAACAAGAGGTTCAGCTGAGCATGATTCAGATCAGATAAGAACTTGCAGTTAACAATGGGGTGCTAAACAGGTCCAGGCAGCAGGGCGTGGAGGGGGTCGTTAGGGCCGACTGCCTGCCCCTCTTCCGTGGTTATGTCAGAACCTGGGTGTCCCTGAAGAAGGAGCACGCAGTGTCCACCAACACCCTTGAGCTGCTCAGGGAGAGGTGGACACCGCAGGGAGTGGAGTGCATTATTTCCCCCTCCAACTCTATTTTGATTTAATCCCTGCCCTCCCCTTCACTGTTTGATCACACAGCATTGCCCTTTGATGTGAAGGGCACTGCTTGTCACTGGTCACTTGGGTGCTTTCTATTCTTCCTGGTGGTGGGAATTGAATAAAGATTCATACACCTTGTATCTTTCACTGTGTCTCACACCTGCACACACACAACATGGGTGTGGGGGAATAAATAAGCACTACAAAAAAAGAAAAAAAAATGGAGTGCTAGAGGCAAGGTTAATGGGTTAACAAGGTAGAAAAGCATTCATTGTGTGGAGCCATTTAACAAGATGAGGTAGCACTCAGTAAGTAAGGTCAGTTAACAAGGTGAAAAGTATTCATTATGTGAAGCCAGTCATTCATTGTGTAAAAGTAGATGGCTTAATCTTTACTGATTGTATGTTGCCTGATCTGGATACTCCTCTCTGTAAAATGACGATAGTTCATTGAGAAACTGCTGTTCCAGAGAACAGTGAACTCATGTTCCTGTGCACATGGGCAATCATTCTCTCTCCCTCCAGGGCCTGGAATAAAGATGAAGGAGGTAAAACCATACTGTGTCTCTATGCATTTTGCTTTGACTGAAAGGGGGGGGGGAAACGGACGACAGCCCAACATCTCACACTCGACAGCCAAGACCTAAGCCAAGCACCATCTCTGTAACAGAGGCCTGCACCTTTCCCTTTGGCACTGACCATTCTGAGTGATGGTCTGCAAGACCTGGGCCTTTTCCCATGGACACTGGTCTTTTTTGAGTCGTCATCTGGGCCTTTCCCTGATGGACACTGATCTTTCTGACGGTTACCCTAATGGACTGTAACCTTGATGAAAGTCTCCTTGCGCTGTGCAACTGGCTCAAAATCAGCTCCTCCAATCACAGGCTCTCTCTACATCAGTCCACATTACTCTCAAGGAGCAACAAGATGGAGATGGGAAACCTATGATTAGAATAGCTGCTCCTCTTAGACCTGTCTCCCCTGTGTGGGGATGTGGGAGATGGCATGTTTGTCTCATTGATCACCTCCATGACTAACATTTCCTGGGCATTTTGGAATCTTTCAGATGCAAATTCACTCCTCTCCTACAGTGGCATTTTGAATGCTCATGGGAATTTGCACGCAACAAGAATGAATTCTCGCAGCGAACTGTCAGGTTTCTTGGGCAGATTGCGAATATATTTAGTGTCAGAGTTGATTCACAAAAGGCAAAAACAATCAAGATGTTTCCAGTTCCTCAAGGTAACTGACCTCCAGAGATGTATGGGTGTGGTAAAACAAGTTGGAAAGTTCTTAAATTAGCTGTCGTCGATGACCATTATGGCAGCTGCTATGACAAGACAATGCATGGAGCTGGGTAGAAGCAAAATAGTGGTCTTTTGAGAAAATCAGGGATGTTGATATCAGCAGGTATTTTAACTATGAACCAAAGCTGCTGACTATCATTGCTGCAGATGTGTCTTCTACATTACTGAAAGCTGTATTTTTCTGACACAGATAGATGGAAAGAGCAGGTCAGTTTACCATGCATCCTGTTTGAGAATGTGTATAGGGTGCAGGCAGGGAAAGAGTTAAGTTCGAGTTTCGTGAAACAAGAGGTTCAGCTGAGCATGACTCAGATCAGCTAAGATCTTACAGATAACAATGGGGTGCTGGAGGCAAGGGTAATGGGTTAACAAGGTGGAAAAGCAGTCATGATGTAGAGCCATTTAACAATATTGGACACATTCAGTATGCAAGATCACCTCACAAGGGGAACAGTATCCATTGTATGAATCCAGTTAACAAGATTAGAACATTCACTGTATAACAGTAAAGGGCTTGGTCTCTGCTATCAATACTCATTGATTGTAACAGTCACCCAATCAATATGTATGTTGCCTTATCTGGATGTTCCTCCCTGTAAAATGACTATATAGTTCATTGAGAATCTGCTGTTCCAGAGAAGGCAGTGAACTCATGTTCCTGTGCACATGGGCAATCGTTCTCTCTCCTTCCAGGACCCGGAATAAAGATGAAGGAGGTAAAACTATACTGTGTCTCTTGAGTGTTTTGCTTCGACTGAGTGCGGGAGGGGAAACGGGACATCATGTTCACTGGCAGAGGTACACAGTGATAGGAGAAGAAGCATTGTGAAAAGTTTGCAGATTTTGTTCAGTCTTCACTTCAAGATAGAAATAGACGACCAACTCTTGGTGAGAGTTAAATTCTAGGAGTTGCCAAAAATTCCTCCATGAGTGCAACGATTTAGCCTGAGGATGAGGAGATGTGATGCAAAGACAGTATGTTCCAGGAAAACAGCAGACTACAACAGGGGCTTTGTCCCGTATCCCTGCGGCAAAGCCAAAAGGAGATACATGTTTAGTCAAAGAGATGAAAACTTTACATCAATAAAAACCTCAATTCTAACAGCAACTCAGCAAATGACTGACATCAGAGATGCAGTGAAATCTGATAAAGAATTAACTTAGCTCAGTGTACTTTATCAAAGAATGGCAACACACCCTGTGGCACAATCCCATTCTCAGACAGCGCCATCAACAGAGAGACACCTCAGAGTAGGGGATAATTTATGATAAGATGGACAATCTTTACAATAGGAGTTCGGTTATTCCAACATTCTTGAGTCTCATTATACTACAACAACTGCACTAACAGCATCTGGGTATCATAATGCCAAGCCAAAGTGAAATATTCTGTTTGATGGTTAGGTCTCCCTTCAACCATTAAAAGAGTGAAATGGAGCTGTATTGTTTGTGCTATTCTTCAGAGGACAAGAGAACTGTTGATGCCATTTTCATTTTCAATCAAATAATCGGAATCTTTTAGGATGCACGTCAAACATAGAGGCAAAATATTCTTGACAGTAGCAAACTACTATTCCAGATGGATAAAAATCAAGCAACTGCAGTGTCACATCATTGAACAAGATTTTTGTAACACATTGAATTGCAGACCTTGTATTCTCAGACAGAGTTTAGAATGAGTATTTTAAAGAGTTCACAACATCATATGGTTTTGTCCATACTCCAAGCTCATCAAGATATCCCTAAGCTAACACTGATACTGAATGAGGAGCATGTATAGTGAAAACACTGAAGCCAAGAACTATGATATTAAATGTACACTGTTAAAACCTTGTTCATCTTCACTCCAGAATAGTTTTAACTCCACATGAACTTCTCACAGGAAGACGACCAAGAAATCAGCTCCCTCCTCTCCCACATCCATTCATGCTACAAGTACAAAGATGACAACTTGAAAAGTGAAGGGGAAACAGGACAAGTATTGTTCCAGTCAGATGTAAAACTCTGATAAGTGTGAAACAGCACACAATCTTCGAGACCTTCAACCAGGAGAGCCAATTTGGATTTGCGAGCAAGCGTGTTGTGTACAATTGAAACAGACATCTCATCAATGGCCCTGTCTTATTCAAATCAAAAATGGCACAGTTCAACCAAATACTCCAGCACTAGTTTCTACAAAGAATCAAGTTCTACACAGTTGGAGTAGTCATTAACACAACCAAACAGATAGGAGATTCTGTGTTCATTGAGAGGTCCACATGCAAGTCCAATTACTGAACCAGAATCAACAATTGTCCTTCTACCCAGCACAGTCCAAGCGACCATAAGAAATCTCAAATTCCCAATCTCCTCGAAATGAGCTGACAACACATTCAGGTAGACTAATATGTCCTCACAGTAATAGAGTCTGAAAATACAAACTCTATTTACTTTTCCATAAAATATGGATGTCACTGGCAAATTCAGTATTTGTTCTCTGTCCCAAATTTTCATTTTTGCAAAAATAAACTTTATTCTGAGTACAAGAGGACTAATTCCTGATGAAGGGCTTTTGCCCGAAACGTCGATTTTGCCTGTCCTCGGATGCTGCCTGAATTGCTGTGCTCTTCCAGCACCACTGATCCAGAACCTAATACTGTTCAGTCTAGACTTTACAGAAAATAGAATAAAATTTTGACATTCCCCATTAAAGCTTCTATCCAGTTGCCACAAAAGGCATTTTTTAATCACGAAAACAAAATATTTTACATTCCATTAAGGCAACTAGGGGATCTCAAAACTTACCAGGTCTATCCTAAATTGTCCTTGAACTGGGTGGTTTGCTAGGCCATTTCAGAGGAGATATAATGAGTCAACCACAGCAGTGTGGGATGGGTTCACATTCATAGAATCCCTACAATGTGGAAGAAAGCCATTTGGCCCATTGAGGCCACATTGACCCTTCGAGGACCATCCCACCCCTTTACCTTTTCCTTTAATGCTCCACTTCGCATGGCTAATTCACCAAACCTATATATGTCTGGACACTATGGGCAATTTAACATGGCTAACCCACGTAACCTGCACATCTTTGGACTGAGGGGGGAAACCGGAACACCTGAACAAAGGCAATAACGGCAGACACAGGGAGAACATGCAAAGTTGGAATTAAATCTGGATCCCTGGCACTGTGAGGCAGCAGTGCTAATCACTGAGCCACCATGCCTCCCTCAGCTTAGACCAGGTAAAAGTTGGATAAATTCCCAGGACCTGATCAGGTGTACCCTAGAACTCTTGTGAGAAGCTAGGGAAGTGAGCGCTGGCCCCCTTGCTGAGATATTTGTATCATCAATAGCCGCAAGCAAAGTGCTGGAACACAGGAAGTTGTTTATAAGGTGTCATTATTTAAGAAAGGTGTAAAGAAAAACGAGGGAACTATAGATCGGTGAGCCTGACATTGGTGGTGGACAAGTTGTTGGAGGGAATCCTGAGGATTTACATGTATTTGGAAAGGCAAGGACTAATTAGGGATAGTCAACATGACTTTGCACATAGGAAATAATGTCTCACTAACTTGATTGAGTTTTTTGAAATAAAGAACAGGATTGATGAGGGCAGAGCGGTGGATGTGCTCTTTATGGACTTCAGTAAGGCGTTTGACAAGGTTCCTCATGGTAGACTGGTTAGCAAGGTTAGATCACATGGCATACAGGGAGAACTAGCCATTTGGATACAGAACTGGCTCAAAGGTAGAAGACAGAGGGTGGTGGTGGACGGTTGCTTTTCAGACAGGAGGCCTGCCTACGACCAGTGGTATGCCATTGGGTCCACCGCCTTTCGTCATTTATATAAACGATTTGAATGTGAACATAGAAGGTATGGTTAGTACGTTTGCAGATGACATCAAAATAGGTGGTGTACTGGATACCAAAGAAGGCTACCTCAGAGTAAAACTGAACCTTGACCAGTCGGGCCAATGAGCCGAGGAATGGAAGATGGAGTTTAATTTAGATAAATGTAAGGTGTTGCATTTTGGAAAGACAGGATTTACACACTTAAATGGTGATGTCCTGGGGAATGTTGATGAACAAAGAGACCTTGACATGCAAGTTCATACTTCCTTGGAAAGTGCAGTCACAGGTAGATAAGATAGTGAAGGCAGCTAGTGGTATGTTTGCCTTTATTGGTCAGTGCACTGAGTACAAGAGTTGGGAGGTCATGTTGCTGCCATACAGGACATTGATTAGGACACTTTTGGAATACTGCTTGCAATTCTGGTCTCCTGCCTATAGGAAGGATGTTGCGAAACGTGAAAGGGTTCAGAAAAGATTTACAAGGATGTTGCCAAGGTTGGAGGGTTTGAGCTACAGGGAGAGACTGAATAGACTGGGGCTGTTTTCCCTACAGTGTCGGAGGCTGAGGGGTGACTTTGTAGAGGTTTATAAAATCATGAGGGGCACGGATAGGATAAATAGACAAAGTCTTTTCCCTGGAGTGAGGGAGTCCAGAACCAGAAGGCATAAGTTTAAGGTGAGAGGAGAAAAATATAAAAGGGACCTAAGGGACAATGTTTTCACGCAGCGGGTGGTGCACATATGGAATTAGGTGCCAGAGGAAATGGTGGAGCCTGGTACAATTACAACACTTAAAAGGTACCTGCATGGCTATATGAATAGGAAAGTTTTGGTAGGATATGGGCCAAGTGCTGGTAAATGGGACTAGATTAATTTAGGATATCTGGTTGGCATGGACAAGTTGGACCGAATGGTCTGTTTCCATGCTTTATATCTCTATGATTCTAATATATATTATATGATGGCTGAGGGATAAATATTGACACAGGTGCTGGATAAGACCCTGCTCGTCTATGAATGAGATCGCTTATGCGCACCTAACATGGCAGACCTGGAAGTTGCCACCTCTGGCATTTTCCCACGCTGTACACTTCTATAACTCTGAGGTAAAAAATGGCAGATTTCATTTACCAAAGGAAGAGGTGAAGTCAGAGACCTGGGGAAGGAACAGGGAGTTGAATGATAGGTTAAATCAGAAACGGGGGGAATAAAGTATGTCTGAATGTGATATGTTAATAAAAGGTGATGCAATGTCACATGATCTTACTCTCCGTTGCAGCCTCAGGACAAGATGAAGCCATAGTAAGATATTTCCTAAATAGAGTCATAGAGATGTACAGCATGGAAACAGACCCTTCGGTCCAACCCGTCCATGCCGACCAGATATCCCAACCCAATCTGGTCCCACCCACCAGCATCCGGCCCATATCCCCCTCCAAACCCTTCCTATTCATATACCTATCCAAATGCCTCTTAAATGTTGCAATTGTACCGGCCTCCACCACATCCTCTGGCAGCTCATTCCATACACGTACCACCCTCTGCGTGAAAAAGTTGCCCCTTAGGTCTCTTTTATATCTTTCCCCTCTCACCCTAAACCTATGTCCTCTCGTTCTGGACTCCCCAACCCCAGGGAAAAGCCTTTGTCTATTTATTCTATCTATGCCCCTCATAATTTTGTAAACCTCTATAAGGTCACCCCTCAGCCTCCGACTCTCCAGGGAAAACAGCTCCAGCCTGTTCAGCCTCTCCCTGTAGCTCATAATGTTGATATTTTGCTTACCTCAGGCTCTGCAAATATTATTTACCAGTACAATCAGACCAAGAATATTATAATAGCTATATTTACATAATCTGCTCTGAGAGCTATGGTATTTACAGTTGACAAACATCATGCAGTAAGTACATTGATTGTAGACTGCACTGAATGACTCTTGGAAATAGAAAAGCAGCTAACAATCCTGTAATTGAAGATCACAGAAAAGGAGAGAAGTTTTTTTGCTCTCATTTAGTTAATGACTGATCAGGGAGTTACAGGTAAGTTTGTGGCTGCAGTCTTGCCTGAGTCAGGAACTCACTCCACAGACTTGACCAACGTAAAAAACCAAATGACAATCCTAGTGCTGTAAATGCCAGAGAATAGTACTGGGGAGCATTACATTATAGGAGGTTCAATACTGTGATGATGCTGCACTGTTGGAGAAGACTGAGAAATCACCTTTCAGAGGCCAAACCTTTCAAAAGAACTATTTAAGGAAAAGAATGGAAGGCGTTGTCCCTGATATCTTGAGCAACATTTACCTTTCAATTAAAATCACTAAAATAGAATATCTCGCTTTAACCATATTATGGCTGCCTGAGGGCTCTTGTTGTGTACGTGTTTAACTGCTGGGTTTCCTACATTACCATGGTGACCACATTTATTTAACTCATCAGCTTTGGAACACTAAGGTTTCTGTCCTCATCTTGCTGAGGTTGCGACTTGCTGTCAGGCTGCACACTCCCATTCTACAGCCGGCCCCATCTGATGCAATGAGAGGGCAACAAGCTGCTGCGACCACAGACAGGGCGCCGGAAGCCGCTCCCTTCCATCCTGACAGGCCGGCTGTTGCCTTACCTGGTGCCGGTACCCGAGGGGCACTCCTGGCCTCGCTGACCACTTACACCACGGGGATGGGGCGGCCTCATTGGGAGATAGAGGTCCCAGGAGCCGGCCTGTACCGGAGAGAGTGAGAAACAGAGGCCGGTCAGAAGCCGATGCATCACAGGGAACCATCTAAACCCCAGGCCGAGGCTGCTGACTTAACGCCAACTGTGGCCTGGCCAGGCCCACGATCCCAGCCCCGGTACTCACCACTCTCCCCAGCCGCCCGTTCCCTCAGGCAGTGCCGGTGAAATGGATGAAACGGTCAGCAACCATGAAGCCGACACGTGGGTCCGACTCATATCATCAATCCCCCTCGTTACATGGATACCCCGGGGCCCCCTGGCGGTCGGAGGACCAGTCTACACAGGTACACTATCCCATCTGGCGGCCGGAGGACCGCGTTACATGGTTTTACTCGGTCCACTGGCGACAGGAGGACCAGACGACTCAGAGACACCATCCCATATTGCAGCCGGAGGACCACGTTACAATTGTACATTGGATCCTCCTGGCGGCCAGATGACTGCTTTACACCTGCTCCTCGATCCGCTGGCTGCCGGAGGGTTTTACATAGGCATTCGAGCCCCTAGCGGTCAGAGGACCACATTACATGTACACACAGCCAACCACCCACCTTCCACTTTGCAGACAGCGCAACATCCACAAGGGAGAAAGCACAACCCCCAGCTGTTATAAGTCAGACAGATGTGTATGCTGAAGATCTGAAACAAAAACAAAAAATGCTGGAGAAATTTAGAGTTTCGATTCCAGTGACCCCCTCCATCAGAAGAACAGAACTGATGGGGAAATTCTGAACTCTGGTAATAGTTGCAGGAAGGCGTTTAGGAATGTGATAGAGAAACTTTTGTTTGTTTTGAAGTTTATTTTTTCGCAGGAAGGGGGTATAGCTGATGAATCCAGCATTTATTGTCTGTCTTCGATTGCCCTGGAGAAGCTGGTGGTGAGCCACTCTCTTGAACCACTGCCGCTCATTTAGAATAGTCAGTTCCAGTCAATGCTGTAACACTGTAGTTCCCTTCTGTTGCAATCCTGCGTTATAAGAAAGTCGTGTAAAAGCAGCACCATTTTAACTAATGGGGCTGGAATCTTTTTATAACCAATATATGCTTTATAAGTGTCTCCAATTTGTTGATCGCATTATAGCGAATTCGCATTAACAAAGCAGATTGACCTGTAGGTAGACCCGCAGTGTTGATAGGGAGTTCCAGCAATTTTGACCCAGCAATATTGAAGAAACATAAATGCTGGAATTCTCTAAAATTCACTGAGAGAATGGCTGAAGTAAAAACAAAGTGCTGGAGAAATTCAGGCGGTCTGCCATCCATAGAGGGAAAAATATTTAAAGTTTCAAATTCTTCTTTGGAACCCAAAGATGCATATTGGACTTGAAATATAGTTGCAGTGTAACTAAATATATTTTATCTTAACATGTTATTACTATTGAACTCCCCCTTCTACTCCATCAAGGACATGCAGGTCCTGGGCCTCCTCCACCGCCAAACCATTACCACCTGATGCCTGAAGGGAGAATGTCTCATAGTCCGCTTTGGGACCCTGCAACCACACGAGATAAATGTGGATTTCAACAGCTTTCTCATATCCCCTCCACATTATCCCAGTCCCAAGCCTCCAACTCAGCACTGCCCTCCGGACCTGTCCATCACTTCCCCTCTGACCTATCACCTTCTCCCTCACCTTAATTCACCTATCGCTTTCTCAGCTACCTTTCCCGAAACCCCACACCCTCCCGTTTATCTCTCAGCCCCGACCCACAAGCTTCATTCCCAACAAAGGGCTTACGCCCGAAATGTAGATTCCCCTGCTCCTTGGACACTGCCTGACCCACTGTGCTTTTCCAGTACTACACTCTAGACTCTGATCTCCAGCATCTGCAGTCCTCACTGTCTCCATGTTATTACTATTGTATGATATTGAATTAATGACAAATTAATGTGTTGAATAATGAAATGCCTTTCAGAGGCATTTAGTCAAGGCTGAGAATCGATGATTATGGAGATAAATGAGGAAATTGGAGATGATGATTATCAGATCAGCCATTATCTCACTGAATGGAACAGATATGATGAGCCAAATGGCCTATTTCTGTTTCTACATCTTATGAATACATTGTCAGTCTTCTTTGAGGGTGACGGGGGAGGAGGCATGATATAAATTGTGATTTAGAGATATTTAAAGTATCATTTCTTTTCAGTTTGGGTTATTGACACGTCAGTTCTCTGCGTGTCTGTTTAATAATTAATTTGGAAATATTTTTGTAGTCATGTTTTTTTTAAAGACAGTTTGTTAAAGCTATCTTGGCAACAAAAATGGACTTTTGTTTAGCTTAGAGGAGAAAGTGAGGGCTGCAGATGCTGGAGATCAGAGCTGAAAATGTGTTGCTGGAAAAGCGCAGGTCAGGCAGCATCCAAGGAACAGGAGAATCGACGTTTCGGGCTTATGCCCGAAATGTCGATTCTCCTGTTCCTTGGATGCTGCCTGACCTGCTGCGCTTTTCCAGCAACACCTTTTCAGCTTTTGTTTAGCTTAGGATGCTTTACAAATTAGCAAGGTAAAGCTCTGTTAGGAATTTCTCTTTTTTAAAAGTGTAAGGGAAACACCCATAACGTAATAGTTTTATTTTATTTTGGTAAGCTTTGTGAAGTCCTTGAATGGAGACAGCTGTATAGAGCTATGCTCTTGAGAAGGGATGAATACAGCAAAACCCATTTATCTTAGAGTAACTAGTTAGTAATAATCCCAAACCAGAAATGTTCAGATAACACTGAAGAGATTATTCGAAATGGAGTATGTTTAAGGTCAGGTATAATGATGAGGGCTATAAAGAAGCTATTAACTTTTCCAGTGTAGGAATTAAAGTCACATTTACAACATTTGTAACATTGTGTTAATGTTTCAGTGAAAGACCACCTCCTTAAAATGAAAACAAAATATCATCTATCAAGCCAGATTTAAGTCTGGGGTCTGACTCATCCAATAATAGGGATCAGCTAGGACCATAACAGCTCGAACACCCAGAATCGTCTGCATCGGAGCTCTGTAATCTCTCACCGTTTAGGTAATATGCTTCTTTTTATTCTTCCTGTTGAATGGATACTTTTGCACTTTACCATATTATACACTATTTGCCAGCCCTTTGCCTACCCACTCAATCTATACTCTTTTTTAGACTCCGTTATATACTCTTCACAATTTATTTTCCTATCTTTGGCATCAGCAAATTCAGCAATCATATCTTTGGTCCCTTCATCAAAGTTGTTTATACGTATTATATAAAATTGAAGTCCCAGCATTGAACCCTGTGTAAAGCACCTTTTGCATCTAGCCAAGCAGAAATCATCTATTTATTTCTAATGTTTCCTCTTAGCCAGCCTGTATTCTACTTGCATCAATGTTATCCTTAAATATTTAGCTTGTATTTTCGGCAATAATCTTTGATGTGGCACCTTGTCAAATGCTTTCTGGAAACCAGAATATATTACATCCACTGATTCCCCTTTATTCAAAACACATTAGTAAAGTCCTTTTAGGAAGTAAATTGGTTAAACATCAGGTTGTAAGTTTGCTTGCTGAGCTGGCAGATTTGTTCACAGATGTTTCTTCACCATGCTAGATAACATCATCAGTGAGCCTCTGCAGAAGCACTGGTATTGTCCCACTTGCGTCTGTCTTGGTCGGTTCTTTTTCTGAGGGATTGGTAAATGGCATCTAACTCTATATGTTTGTTAATGGAGTTCCGGTTTGAATGCCAGGCCTCTAGGAGTTCCCATGCATCTCTTTGTTTGGCCTGTCCAAGTGTGGACGTATTATCCTAGTCGAACTGATGTCCCTCTTCATCTGTGTGTATGGATACTAGTGATAGTTGGTCATGTCTTTTGGTGGCTAGTTGGTGCTCATGTATCCTGATGGCTAGTTTCCTACCCGTCTGTCCAATGTAATGTTTGTTGCAGTCCTTGTAGGGTATTTTGTACATGACATTCATTTTGCTGGTTGTTGGTATGGGGTCCTATAAATTTATCAGAAGCTGCTTCAGTGTGGTGGTATGATTGTGGGCCAGAGTAGTGTGGTAGTCATCTCAGAGATGTCTAATGCATGGCAGGAAGGCTAGAGTCTCCCAGCATGTCATGTCTTCTTGTTTAAGTCTAAACAAGTGGGATATCACCCATCACAACAGACCAAGACACAAAATGCAAGTAGCACAGAAATCCAGCACTTCATATGAGGCTCACTGATGATGTTACCTCGCATAGTGATGAAATGTCTGAGAACAAATCTACCAGCTCAGCAAGCAAACTTACAACCTGAGCTACAAATCTTCTCTAAATTCGCATTGGTTAAACATGTTTTCCCTTTCATGACTGCCTGATTAACATTTACAAGTGCCATGCTATAGTGTCTGTAATAACAGCTTCTAACATCATTTCAATAACAGATGTTAAGCTAATTGGCCTGTTGTTTCCAGCTTTGTCTCTCTCTTTGAATAAAAGACGACAATTTCACTATTTTACATTGGAATGGTACTTTACCCAAATCTAAGAAATTTTGGAAAATTAAAAAGCATCACCAGCCCCTTTTTTTTTCAGACCCAATGGTGAACTCCATCAAGACTCAGAGACTTGTCAACCCATAGCTCCAATAGTTTGCTCAGTATAATTTCTCTGATGATTGCAATTTTTAACCAGAGTTCATCTCTTCCTCACATTTTCTCATGTGTAGCTATTTGAGATATTACTTGGATCCTCTACAGTACAAAATATTAGTTCAATTAATCTGCCATCTCATTTTGCATTAACCCCCAAACCTAAACACACTATAGGACCAATGTTGATATTGTAACTTTATATTTATCTTTAAAACATCCTTTTTTTTTCAATTTTAACAAGCATATTTCAATAAATTCAGAGTTAAAACAATAAAAAAGAATTTATTCTTGCTAAGCACATTCACATTACACATTGAAAACTGTGTAAACCATTAGCACCTGCTTATTTATAAGAATGCACAGCAGTCATTATATAATCCATGGTGCCAAGCTAAGAATATGGTAACATTTTACATAATATTTCATGGAAAATGTTAGACTGTTATTTTTTGATTCACAAAAGGGACAGTCCTATGTCATCATCATCTGCTAATAGCCATCACTGTATTTCAGTCAGTTGTGTTAGTTGTAAAGCAAGTAGTTAGTCATTGCCTTTTTATTTTAAAAATATACATTTTTTTTAAATGGTTCAATAAAATCTTCATGCTTTCTTGGAATATGGTACTTCATAAATGAAATATTGCATGGCATTTGCAATTACATAGGCAAAATCACAGAGATAAATACATTATTTTTCTATTCGGTATTATAGTTGTTAGGTCATTCAATGATGATTTCGAATAAACAGGCTGGGGCATTGCAGGGCTCAAACAGCACTGGGCCATTTAATGGGGTAGAAAACTTCATTATAAAGCAATGACCATAGGACTTCTTCGGCTACTGCAAGAGAAATTGAATTTTCAGCACCTTGCTTAACCCAGAAATGGGCACAAGTTGCCTTGATCACCTTACAGCTCTTTGGTTATGGGGCAATTTTGTGTTGCACGAGGGGATGTTTCTGCTGCTGGATGAATATCTTCAGGTGAGTTGTTAGACTGAGGTCTTTTGCCTGTCTGCCAACATTAATGATTCCCTGGCATATTTTTTTAAAAAAAATGAAAACAGCTCTTCCAATATTTTGACTAACATTTCTCCCTTAACCAATAGCACCCAAGACACACTGATGCCACAAAAAGATTGGATACATTATAGCCATTGCACCTTAAGCTAGTTAATTATCTAGAGTGCACAGAGGTGCGTGATTACATTAAAGTACAGTATATAAGTATTAAGCAGAGATGGATGGGGTCCAAGGGACAATAAAGTCTATCGTGGAGCTTTTGCTCTTTGTTCTGCAGACAGAAGCAGTAAAGGCATCTGTAAACTAATGATAGACACAATGCTGTTATTCAGCCAGATGTGTCACTTTGTTGTGCGTTTGTCAGCAAATTCAGGTTAGACAAACATGATTTTATAATGAGTGCGCTTTAACGTACATCTGTCCTGCACACATTCACCCCCACCATCACAGTTTGTAAACACAACTGAAGTATTTGAGTCTGCTATAGTGCCTCCTTTTTATGAAGGATGATGAAGGGAACAACACAAAGGTGCTTTTCTTAAACTAATAATCATAAAGGGCAGCATCAGATCAACAATCAAAATCCTACTTGCAAATATCCCTGGCATTCTCAAAAAATATAAAAAGTGCTGCTAAATTCAGCCAGACACTTGCAATAATAATACCACAAGCAGCTAATGCAGATTAACACAGACAAAACATTTTAAGAATCAGAATAGTGCAGGACAGAGGGAGGGTGTGCATCCCTCTGAGTTTGCACTGTTTCAGATCATTCATAAAGATCGTTCATTGCAATAGTAAAAATACAGAATAAATTCTAAACTTTCATACAGACACAAAAGGAAGACATTTGACATTTAGTAAACAATAACTTAAAAAAAAGACTGACAATCAGCTGTGCATAGGTCAAAAATTTATTCCTCCATCATGGACCAAGCTTCCTCTGCCCGCTCGTAGTACTGGTTCGCGAGTCTGCCCTTCATGTCCGCCATTGCTGCGTCTGCTGCTTCTGTGAAGAGGTCTCCTAAACACAGGACCATGCAAATAACAACATGAAACACAGGTAAACATTCACTGACAGACTCTTATCATTCTCATCCCAATTCAATTCACCATGTGCCGCAGTTCCTGAAATGGCATCAGACATTCTCTAAATGAGTAGACATTTCAAATAACATGTTCAGAAATGTTATTTCACTGTGAGACTTGAATCCTGTCCTTCTGCCTCAGAGGCAGGAACTCAACCACTGCACCACCTAGTCATTAAGGATAAAAAGAGATTTAGCTGTCATGCCCTCCCAATGTGAACAACCTCACTATCAAAGACCAGAGCAGAGAGTCTTGTGCTGCAGTATACTACACTGGGCCAGAAGGACAGATTCAAATGTCAACTGCCCCAGATATCATCACACATCCAAACAGTTTGATTAAAAGTACTTGTTTCAAAGTTTAGATTTCTCGTATAGAAAAGTCAGAAATGAACGGTCAATGCATATGAAACTGCACCTCAGAAACACATGTTGAAAAAAAGGGTCAAGCTATGGGGGAAGAGACAGGCTCAACAACTGCAGTTTAACACCTAACTTCAATTGACTGGTGTCCTGGAAATCAACGGGTGTCATGATCATGGCATGAGCAAGGTGACAAGAGCATTAAGAGCCTGAACAGTGAGTTTAATCTAACTACCAGCAGGTTAATTCAGTCCAGCAACATTATTTAAAACAATTCATAGTACTGTAAGCATTTTCACCTCCTATTAACCTGTCTTACCATCACACTCTCTCGCTTTGTACTAAAATCAATTTCTGTAATTTTGGCCACTTACATGCTGCATCCCTCCTTAAATTTTCCTACTTCTGCATCCAATTAAAAACTGTTCACCTCCAGAATCCTCTAGGTCAGGTAAAGGGTCATCACCTGAAATGCTGACTCCATTTCTCGCTTAAAAGATGCTGTTGGGTGATTATAACACTGTCTACCAATCTGGGCAAACAGACCATTCAATTTATCAAAAATATCCCAGTAGAAATCTCAGGCAGTTTACAAGGCAAAACTGAGATATCAGAGTGTGAACAGTACAACAAATTAGGACGTTACATTTTGGTTAGCACTTCAGACTTGAATTCTGACATTAATTGATTGTGCGCAATTGTATAGATCCTCAGGCTGGGGCATCATCAAGCATCCTGGAAGCCTTGTTACTTCAAAATAAAATGTTAATGTTCACAAGAATATTGAACAAAGATGCAAATATCTCAGATAATAAACAGCAGATCATTTGGCATCGGAGAAACGAATGAAGAATTATTTTGGTGTAACTCTGCTTCAACGTTCAGACCAATGCTGAAGGTGGTCCAGATGCAATCCCTTACTGTTATCTGTGCAGAAATGCTTCTGTGGTAATTCCAAACTGTGCTGACACCTCTGCAATTATTAGAACATCAGAAGTAAGAACAGGAGTAGGCTATTCGGCCCCTCATGCTGCTCTGCCATTAAATAGGATCATGGCTGATCCAACATTTGTCAAGTCCACTTTCCTGCGTTTACCCCCCATAACCCTCGATTCCTCAACTGATCAAGAATCTATCAGCCTGAAAAATCCTACGTTTCAATGAGAAACTTGATTGAGTTTTTTTGAAGTAACAAAGAGGATTGATGAGGGCAGAACAGTGGACGTGATCAACATGGACTTTAGTAAGCCATTTGACAAGGTTCCCCATGGGAGACTGGTTAGCAAGATTAGATCGCATGGAATACAGGGAGAACTAGCCATTTGGATACAGAAATGGCTCAAACGTAGAAGATAGAGGGTGGTGGTGGAGAGATGTTTTTCAAACTGGAGGCTTGTGACCAGTGGAGTGCCACAAGGATCGGTGCTGGGTCCACTAATTTTCGTCATTTACATAAATGATTTGGATGTGAGCATAAGAGGTACAGTTAGTAAGTTTGCTGATGAAACCAAAATTGGAGGTGTAGTGGACAGCGAAGAAGGTTACCTCAGATTACAACAGGATCTTGTTCAGATGGGCCAATGGGCTGAGAAGTGGCAGATGGAGTTTCGATAAATGTGAGGTGCTACATTTTGGGAAAGCAAATCTTAGCAGGACTTATACACTTAATGGTAAGATCCTAGGGAGTGTTGCTGAACAAAGAGACCTTGGAGTGTAGGTTCATAGCTCCTTGAAAGTGGATTTGCGGGTAAATAGGATAGTGGAGGAGGCATTTGGTATGCTTTCCTTTATTGGTCAGAGTATTGAGTACAGGAGTTGGGAGGTCATATTGCTGTTGTACAGGACATTGGTTAGGCCACTGTTGGAATATTGTGTGTAATTCCGGTCTCCTTGCTATCGGAAAGATGTTGTGAAACTTGGAAGGGTTCAGTCAAGATTTACAAGGGTGTTGCCAGAGTTGGAGGATTTGAGCTATAGGGAGAGGCTGAACGGGCTGGGACTGTTTTCCTGAAGTGTCGGAGGCTGAGGAGTGACCTTATAGAGGTTTATAAAATTATGAGGGGCATGGATAAGATAAATAGACCAAGTCTTTACCCTGGGGTGGGGTATGGAATGAGCTGCCAGAGGAAGTGGTGGAGGCTGGTACAATTGCAACATTTAAAAGACATTTCAATGGGTATATGAATAGGAGGGGTTTGGAGGGATTTGGGCTAGGTGCTGGCAGGTGGGACTAGATTGGATTGGAATATCTGGTCAGCATGGACGAGTTGAACCAAAGGGTCTCTTTCCGTGATGTACATCTCTATGACTCTATCATTAAATAAGTCTTATATAGCAGAAAATCCCAAGATTAACAATAGATATTTATATAGCACATTTCCAAAGGTGCTTCAAATAAAATAAATGTAACAATGAGACACACAAAGGAGATATCAGGGCAGCTGAGTAAAAGAAGTCACAGAGGTAAGTATAATAGAGTATCTCAAAGGAAAGACAGGTGATTTTGGAGAGAATTTCAGAGTGTGGGTAGCCAATTTCATATGAACCACTGGTTGGGTGAAGAAAACTGTAGATGTGTAATAGGCCAGAGCTGAAGAGGTGCAGAGTTCCCAGAGGACTGAACGACTGGAAGAGGCCTGTAATCTGATTTAAAAATAGAATCAATAATAGCCTTTAGACAGTGTTACACATCTAATTGAAACTTGAACTTGACAATTATTCATTAAAAGGGACAAAGTATCAGACAATTGCTATTTTTAGATTATTTCCTGCTCAGTTTGTTTGGTTAATGCTGATATCTTTATTCTACCTGCTTTCTGTGGATCTGGTTCCACACCAAACCCTCCTGTCATGTGGATTTCTGCCTTTCGAGCTAGAAGGCAATATTTAGGTTCGTCTCCTGTGCCATCATACTCTCCACCTTCATCATAATCAGTCATGTTCAGAGCAGCACTGTACCAATACAAAGCCTCCTTCCAGTCTTGGGTCCTGCGATGTCAATGAAAAGAGCAGTTACATTAAACCAATGCTACAGAGGCCATAAGAATTAAATAAACCCAAGTGGCCTTCTAGCCAATATATGTGTCAGTGTGGCATTGGTCAAAAGGGCAGGAAGCTTTTCCTAGGTTTTAAGACAGGACAGAAAGAATCCATTCAACCTATTGTGCCATTGTAGGCTCCTTAAAAGAGGTACCTTTTTAGTCCAATACCTTATCTGTAGCCCACAGACTACAGACAGTCCAAATCAGCCAACTGAAAGTGACATGTCCAAATTGCTGTTTGAAAGTTTCTTTCAGTTGACACATTTCTTGATCGTAATGCTCTGTTCTGACAGTTATTTTAAATCTAATGCCTCTAGTTATTACCAACTTACGAGGGTAAACAGTTTTTCCACTACTTACTCCACGAAAATCGCCCCAATTCTGAGTACCATTGTTCGGTCTCCCATTAACCTTTTCTCCTTGAAAAGGAGAATAATCCCAGCTTCAAGGCTTGAAGCCCAACTTATGATCGGTTTAAAATCCCTCTGTTGTCTTACTGATCAATTTTTGTTTGACAAGGTGACTTGGAGAGTTGATGTAATGCATTGGATGTGGTCTATACATACTTTAGCAAAAGCTTTTGATAAGTTACTTCATGGCAGATTCATCAGGACACAGCCCACGGGATCCAATGGCATACTGTATTTTAAAAAAAGGCTGAAAAGGAGGAAACAAATGGTGAGGATAGAGGGATGTTTCTGTGGTTGGAAGTCTGTTTCCAGTGGCAACCTACAAGGTTCAGTGCTGGGGTGTACATTCACAATTCAATTTAAATGTAGGGGCATGATCAAGAGGTTTACAGATGCCATGAAAATTGATCAGAGTTGCTGTGGTTCTGTTCGCCGAGCTGGAAGTTTTTGTTGCAAACGTTTCGTCCCCTGTCTAGGTGACATCCTCAATGCTTGGGAGCCTCCTGTGAAGCGCTTCTGTGGTGTTTCCTCCGGCATTTATAGTGGCCTGTCCCTGCCGCTTCCGGTTGTCAGTTTCAGCAACCTAATGAGCAAAACTAATGTAGTGTACAAAATCCCATGCAAGGACTGCACAAAGCACTACATAGGACAAACAGGAAGACAGCTAACGATCCGCATCCACGAACATCAACTAGCCACGAAACGACACGACCAGCTATCCCTAGTAGCCACACACACAGACGACAAACAACATGAATTTGACTGGGACAACACTACCATTATAGGACAAGCGAAACAAAGAACAGCCAGGGAACTCCTAGAAGCATGGCACTCATCCACAAACTCCATCAACAAACACATAGACCTGGACCCAATATACCGGCCACTACAGCGGACAGCTGAAACTGACAACCGGAAGCGGCAGGGACAGGCCACTATAAATGCTGGAGGAAACACCACAGAAGCGCTTCACAGGAGGCTCCCAAGCACTGAGGATGTCACCTAGACAGGGGACGAAACGTTTGCAACAAAAACTTACAGCTCGGCGAACAGAACCACAGCAACGAGCACCCGAGCTACAAATCTTCTCTCAAACTTTGAATTGATAAGAGTGGTAAATCAGGCGGAGGATAACTGTACACTGCAAGAGGATATCAATGAACTGGTCAGCTGGGCAGAGCTGTGGCAAATGTATTTCAACCCAGAACAGTGAGGCCACGCACTTGGGAGGGCTGACAAAGCAATGGTAGGAGCCTGTTAAGTACTAAAGATCAGGGGAACTTTGGTGTGCATAGCCACAGATTCCTGAAGGTATCAAGTCAGGTTGATAAGCTGGTTAAGGCATCATATGGGATACTTACCTCCATTAGCCAAGGGATAGAATACAAGAGCAGGGAGGTTATGCTGGAACTATAAAATGCTGGTTAGGTCACAACTGGGAGTAGTGCATGCAGTTCTCGTTGCCACATCTCAAGAAGGAACTGATGACACTAGAGAGAGTGCAGAGGAGATTTACCAAGATGCCTCCTGGGTGGATGGTCTGAGTTATGAGAAAAAAAATTATATAAGCTGACACTATTTTCCTTGGAACAGCAAAGTTTTAGAGGGGACCTGTTAAATATGTTTAAGGTTATGAAGGGCATAGAGAGGCACTTCTTCCATTAGAATGGGGCACAGATTAAATATAAAAGGCCAAGAGGAAGTTGCGAAGAATTATTTTCATCCAGTGGAGGATGAGAGTCTGGAACACCCTGCCTAAAAGAAGTGGCCGAGTCTGAAACTCTCAAAATATTTAAAACAGTTTTTAAATAATTTATTCCAGGGCCATGGGCCAAGAGAAAAGAGCTGGAAAATGTGGTAAGTGTATACAGATCTTCATTGACCAGTATGGACACAATAGACTGAATGGCTTCCTACTATGCTCAGAATATCTATGAAACACTCCATCCCACCTCTGTAACCTTTCCCAGATCTCATGGAGTCCTGTAGTCTGGTTCTTTAAACTTCTTAAATCTTTCATTTCACTGTTAATCACAGAATCCCTACTGAGTAATCCCAAGTCCACACCTAACCTCCGAACAGTAACCCACCCAGACCCATTCCCCTAACCGATCACTCTACACACCTCCTGACTATTACCCCTAACCTACACATCCCTGAACACTATGGGCAATTTAGCATGGCCGACTCACCAAACCTGCACATCTGTGGATTATGGGAAGAAACCGGAGCACCCAGAGGAAACCCATGCAAACTCGGGGAGAATGTACAAACTCCACACAGTCACCCAAGCTGGAATCGAATCTGGGTCCCTGGCACTGTGAGGCAGCAGTACTAACCACTGAGCTACGATGCCACCCGAAATGATGGTCATGTCAACATTCATCGAGGCCCCAAACTCTGGAAATCCTTCCCAAACTGCTTGGTTTCACTCTTCTGCTGCTTCAAAAAATTCATCATGAGGCTCACAATATTGATTGCTGCACAGCAGACTTAGCTGCCAAGTACATGGACATCAGGAAAAGAAAGGATGGGAGTTATCCTGTTGGCTCTCCACCTTCAAATAGTCCAGTCTCTCAGATAACCATGCCAAAGGATTACCAGCCTTACCAACACCCTCAAGTCATCTGATTGAGAGGAGGGCATTAGCTAAAATTCTTAATTGTTCCTTCAATATAAATAGAGAATCGAATAAATGGAGGAAGCATCTAAACTGTATATTTTGAAATCTCACAGCTCATAAATAGATTTGCCTTATCTAGATTAGTCAGGCACCAGACCGAAACTCTGAGTTCATAGTCCAGATGATTTGTTTTTTGTTTACATACAGTTATCCAAATGGTATCTGCACAAGGACAGAGTAACTGTGCTGTATGTTTTTACACAATCAGCATACATATGTAGCATACCTTTCTTCAAAGAACTAATGTTTAGCTGATCAAACTTTAGGTTTCTGGTTTTACTGCTGATTGTACTTTATCAGTTACTGAACTCCCCTTTCATTCATTCAGAGGGGATTTAGGTTTCAGACCAACCCATAATCCCAACCAGTTAGTTTTCTCTCCTTCCTTGCAAGTTTCACAGCACTGCAATCCCTCGGGTGCTCTGCTTAACAGATCAGTTTTCAGTGCAAAAGTGATTACTGACAAACTATGATCACAAAATGCATCATAAGTGATACTGCCAATCATCATGTGCCTAGACTTCTAGCAAATAAAAGAAAACATAATTTAAACATTCAAACAGAGTTCAATCAGCTACAGGGAGATGCTGAACAGGCTGGGGCTGTTTTCCCTGGAGCGTCAGAGGCTGAGGGATAACCTTATAAAGGTTTACAAAATTATGAGGGGCATGGATAGGATTAATAGACAAAGTCTTTTCCCTGGGATCAGGGAATCCAGAACTAAAGGGTGAGAGGGGAAAGATATAAAAGAAACCTAAGGGGCAACTTTTTCACGCAGAGGGTGGTACATGTATGGAATGAGCTGCCAGAGGATGTGGTGGAGGCTGGTACAATTGCAACATTTAAGAGGCATTTGGATGGGAATAGGAAGGGTTTGGAGGGATATGGGCGGGTGCTGGCAGATGGGACTAGATTGGGTTGGGATATCTGGTCGGCATGGACGGGTTGGACTGAAGGGTCTGTTTCCATGCTGTACATCTCTATGACTCTATAATCCGGGCAAATGTGACGTGATTCATTTTGGAAAGTCTAATTCTAGACCGAACTATACTGTAAACGGAAGAACCTTGGGAAAATTTGATGAGCAGAGACATCGTCCATTGTACCCTGAACGTGGCTGCACATGTGGATAGAGTGGTCAAGAAGGTATATGGTATGCTTGCCTTTATCAGGTGGGGTATTGAGTATAAGAGTTGGTAGATCATGTTAAAATTGTACAAGACCTTGGTTTGGCCGCATTTAAAATACTATGCACAGTTTTGGTCACCACATTACCAAAAGGATGTGGACGCTTTAGAGAGGGTGCAGAGAAGGTTGCAGAGAAGGTTTATGAGCATGTAGCCTGTTATGGAAGGTGCTAGCTATGAAGAGAGGTTGAGTAGGTTAGGATTGTTTTTATTAGTAAAAAAAGGAGACTGAGGGGGGACCTGATTGAGGTCCACAAAATCATGAAGGGTATAGGCAGGGTGGATAGAGGTAACCTTTTTCCCAGGGGGAGGGATTCAATAACGAAAGGTCACGTGTTCAAAGTGAGGAGAGAAAAGTTTAAGGGGGATATATGCGGCTACTACTTTCCACAGTGGGTGGTAGGTGCCTGGAACGCATTACCAGCAGAGGTAGTAGAGGCAGGCACGGTAAATTCACTTAAGGTACGTCTGGACAGATGATGAGTAGGTGGAGAGCAGAGGGATACAGATGCTTAGGAATTGGGCGATAGGTTTAGACAGTGAATTTGGATCAGCACAGGCTTGGAGGGCCAAAGGGCCTATTCCTGGGCTGTAAATTTGCTTTGTTCTTTATTCTATTACAGAATATGTCAACAAGAAGGTGGTATAAGACTTATGAAGTCTTAAAAATATTCTGTGCAAGGGCTCTGTGCCAGTTGAAAGACAATAATTTTTCCAAAAACAATGATAAAGTTATCAGCAATAAAATAATGGGAAAAAAAGGTGCTGTACCTTTTGGGACTCAGATTGATGCCAGTATCAAAGGCTCGAGCTGCAAGAATCATGGATGGACGATCTCCTGCTTCTGCACCCATCAGCAAGTAGTCAAAGCCTCTCTGCCGATTCTGTTCAGTATCCTGTTCATAGGATTATGGATTTACTTTAATTGCTAATCTATGCAAATTTACAAGGAATTACATTGAGTCTTCAGCTCAAAAATAATCTGCATGCAATTATGTAGCAAATGGGCCTACTCTGACTCAGCTCACCCTACCAGCATATAGATATATTTTGTACGAAAATAGGCCCCCTTACAGTAATATTGTTAGACGGTATATAAATTAGCAACTTATAAGAACACATCGAGGCAATGCTATTAAAGATGACCTTAAACATTATTGTGTGCTGTCCAAATTGGCAAAAGTAGATCAGAGGATGAGTTCAGAGGAAAATCTCGAAGTTTCCTAGAACAACATTTTGAGGACCCAACTAAGCAATAAGCTATCTTAGAAATAATATTGTGCAGTGTGATACTGTTATGTAGTAAATCAAGTAGTTAAGGATCCTCTGGGTTTGTGTGATGATGAGTTTCCTATTAGATTTGAGAACTATTTGAAATTAGGGTTTTAAATTTAACTAAAGCAAATTACAGGCAACTGAGAGGCAAGCTGCCCAAGTTAACTGGGAAATTAGATTAAAAGATACAAGGGTTAACAACCAAAAACAAACATTTGAAGAAATAATTCTGAACACTCATTAAATACAGATGCCCTTGAAGATAATAAGCACTCATGGGAAAGTGGTGTAACTGCGGCTAACTACAGAAAATAAGGATGGTGAGAGGACTGCAGATGCTCGAGATCAGAATCGAGAAGTGTGGCATTAAGTGTTAGTTTGGAAGAAGCTTACAATATTGCCAAAAGGAGTAATAAACCAGAGGATCAGGAGGTTTTAAAATTTAAAAAAGAATGACCAAGAAGACATTAACAAAGAAAACGAATGTGTAAACTCGCTAGAAATATACAAACATATTGATCACTTAGAAATGCTCTTGGTGGGCAAGTTGTTGGAGGGAATCCTGAGGGACAGGATGTACATGTATTTGGAAAGGCAAGGACTGATTCAGGATAGTCAACATGGCTTAGTGCATGGGAAAATCATGTTCTCACAAACTTGATTGAGTTTTTTGAAGGAGTAACAAAGAAGATTGATGAGGGCAGAGCAGTAGATGTGATCTATATGGACTTCAGTAAAGCGTTCAACAAGGTTCCCCATGGGAGACTGATTAGCAAGGTTAGATCTCATAGAATACAGGGAGAACTAGCCACTTGGATACAGAACTGGCTCAAAGGTAGAAGACAGAGGGTGGTGGTGGAGGTGTTTTTCAGACTGGAGGCCTGTGACCAAGATCGGTGCTGGGCCCTCTACTTTTTGTCATTTACATAAATGATTTGGATGCGAGCATAAGAGGTACAATTAGTAAGTTTGCAGATGACACACAAATTAGAGGTGTAGGGGACAGTGAAGAGGGTTACCTCAGATTACAAATTGATCCGGACCAGATGGGCCAATGGGCTGAGAAGTGGCAGATGGAGTTTAATTCAGATAAATGAGAGGTGCTGCTTTTTGGGAAAGCAAATCTTAGCAGGACTTATACACTTAATGGTAAAGTCCTAGGGAGTGTTGCTGAACAAAGAGACCTCGGAGTACAGGTTCTTAGCTCCTTGAAAGTGGAGTCGCAGGTAGATAGGATAGTGAAGGCGGCATTTGGTATGCTTTCCTTTATTGGTCAGAGTATTGAGTACAGGAGTTGGGAGGTCATGCTGTACAGGACATTGGTTAGGCCACTGTTGGAATATTGTTTCCAATTCTGGTCTCCTTCCTATCGGAAAGATGTTGTGAAACTTGAAAGGGTTCAGAAAAGATTTACCAGAATGTTGCCAGGGTTGGAGGATCTGAGCTACAGGGAGAGGCTGAACAGGCTGGGGCTGTTTTCCGTGGAGCGTCGGACGCTGAGGGGTGACCTTATAGAGGTTTACAAAATTATGAGGGGCATGGATAGGATAAATAGACAAGATTCGGAGATGCCGGTGTTGGACTGGGGTGTACAAAGTTAAAAATCACACAACACCAGGTTATAGTCCAACAGGTTTAATTGGAAGCACACTAGCTTTCCGAGCGACGCTCCTTCATCAGGTGATTGTGGAGGGCTCGATCGTAACACAGAATTTATAGCCTAAGGGAAAGACAACGGAATGAGAACATGCCGCAACCCAAAGGACTAGCCACACTACCATACATCAAAAACATTTCTGAAATTTCTGAACTGACAGCCAGATTACTGCGACCACTAGGACTCATAACAGCACACAAACCAACAGCCACTCTCAGACAACAACTCACCAGGACGAAGAACCCGATACCCAGCATGAGCAAAACCAACGTAGTATACAAAATCCCATGCAAGAACTGCACAAAACACTACATAGGACAAACAGGAAGACAGCTAACGATCCACATCCATGAACACCAACTAGCCACGAAACGACATGACCAGCTATCCTTAGTAGCCACACACTCAGATGACAAGCAACATGAGTTTGACTGAGACAACACTACTGTTATAGGACAAGCCAAACAGAGAACAGCCAGGGAATTCCTAGAGGCATGGCACTCATCCACAGATTCAATCAATAAGCACATCAACCTGGACCCAATACACCGGCCACTGCAGCGGACAGCTGGAACTGACGACCGGAAGCGGCAGATACAAATCACTATAAATGCTGGAGGAAACATCACAGAAGCGCTTCACAGGAGGCTCCCAAGCACTGAGAATGTCACCTAGACAGGGGATGAAACGTCTGCAACACAAATTCCCAGCTCGGCGAACAGAACCACAACAATAATTTAGTATGGCCAATACACCTAATCTGCACATCTTTGGACTGTGGGAGGAAACCGGAGCACCCAGGGGAAACTCACACCGAATGTGCAAATTCCACATAGTCGCCCTAAGCTGGAATCAAACTCGGGTCCCTGGCGCTGTGAGGTAGCACTAAGCCACCATGCCACCAATAGTTTTACTGGAATTATGCTCACCACTTGTGAGAACAATCCATCCAGTTTAGAGGTTTGGACTGTTTATAAAGAACAAGTCTGTTTTCCCTGTTTTTCTGTTTACACATTGTATTTTTGTTTTGCGTGTGTGTATACACACACACACACACACACACACACACACGTAGTTTAAAAAGAGTAAAGTTTGATTTGTATACTGCAGCCATAAATTAGTATTCTAGTTTTCCTTTTTTTGCCACCACTGGTTATGAAAATCAGTTTGAAGACAATAATCAGTCATTTTCATATTAATGACTAAAGCCTGATGTGTATATCTTTTAACCTGAATCAGACAGTCACGTAAATTGGGCTTTTGTAGCTAATTACACTTTTCCATTTGTGCGAACTCCAGAAACAGTGTGGCTTGATGTCAGCACACTCTCCCCAGCAAATCATGACAGCATGGACCAGAGATTGGTTAACTGACAGAAAACCTGTTACTGTAATTAAAAGAATGCTGCACCGATCAGTGACACAGACTGCAAATAGCTGGGTCACAAATACTGATCAGATGAGGGGACTGGACATAACTGTTCAAGATTGCTGATGATACAAAGTTAGGTAGGAAAGAAATGTGTGCGAAAACAATTTTCTTCAACGGAATTTTAAGATTTTTGCCCTGCAGATCCACTTATTTGATTAAAACCTTTTCATCAGGAGGCTGCAAAAGGATATAAATTAATTCAGTGTTTGGGTAAGAAAGTAGTAGATAGAGTATAATGTGGAGTTGTGGAATTATTATAATTTTGATGGGAAGAATTTCTTTTCAAATTAAAAGGCGAAGAAGTTAAGTGCTGGAACACAAAATGGAACTGGGTGTACTTCTAAACAAAGCAGGTACAGCAAGCTATGAGGAAGAAAAATGGGAAAATCAAAACTGGATTACTGTATGGTCTGGGTCATCTTATCTAAAAGGAAAAATATACTTGCCTTTCTGTGATGAGGAATATGTCCTATTAGTCTATACTCTAAGGAGTTTAGAAGAATGAAAGATGAACTAACTGAAACATACAAAATTGTTAGAGAGCTTGACAGGGTAGATGCTGAGGTTTGACAGAGAGTCTAGATACAAAGGACAAAGTCTCAAGATAGAGGAATAATCATTTTTCCTCAGGATGAGGAAATTTTTTCTACTCAAATGATTTTGAATCATATCACAGAAAGCTGTGGTTGCTCAGTCATTAAATATGTTCAAGACTTTAATGAATAGAACTTTGGACAGTAAGAGTATCATGGATAATGTAGGGAAGTGAATCTAATCCAAAAGATCAGCCATGATCTTGTTAAAAGGTAGAGCAAGTTCAACGGACCTATTCTTGTTCTTATATTTTGCATTCCTATATTGGTTTCTATACTGTTATTGCTTAAATGCATCTGAACTGTTAATTTAATTACTTGTGTTGCAGTGTTCCATTCCAGGTTAAAAGAAATCTCTCCCCTGAGATTCCTCATTAGATTCATTAATTACTGTCAAGTGGAGGTATCTTCCCCATTTTATTGTAGTGTAGAAAAGGTTGGGAGAATGATGAGGAGGTAGTGAGGACTGCAGATGCTGGAGAGTCAGCGTCGATAAAGTGTGGTGCTGGAAAAGCACAGCAGGTCAGGCAGCACCAGGAGCAAGAGATTCAACGTTTCAATAGACAATAGGTGCAGGAGTAGACCATTCTGCCCTTCGAGCCTACACCACCATTCAATATGATCATGGCTGATCATCCTTAATCAGTATCCTGTTCCTGCCTTATCTCCATAACCCTTGATTACACAATCCTTGAGAGCTCTATCCAACTCTTTCTTAAATGAATCCAGAGACTGGGCCTCCACTGCCCTCTGGGGCAGAGCATTCCACACAGCCACCACTCTCTGGGTGAACAAGTTTCTCCTCATCTCTGTCCTAAATGGCCTACCCCGTATTTTTAAGCTGTGTCCTCACCCATCAGCGGAAACATGTTTCCTGCCTCCAGAATGTCCAATCC
>NC_057730.1:20202541-20222244 GCF_004010195.1 Chiloscyllium plagiosum
TAAATTGATTCCATTTAGGTAGTAATCTGCCTTCCTGTTCTTGCCACCAAAGTGGATAGCCATACATTTATCCACATTAAACTGCATCTGCCATGCATCTGACCACTCACCTAATTTGTCCAGGTCACCCTGTAATCTCCTAACATCCTCATCACATTTCACCCTGCCACCCAGCTTAGTATCAGGCATAACCCTTCATCAGATACATTGCTAGCTACACCGCAACAAAAAAAAGCTTCTAAAGTACAAAAGGGATACCAAACAACAAATATTTGTTTTCATTAAAAATAAAGGAACATCATCAGAAGATAATCATCAATTTCTGCACTCCAATGAATGCCTTACATGGCTGTATAGGTACCTTGTTTACAGTACAGCAAACATACCTCCCCAGTGACATCTGTCAAGATATGATGAGGCAACTGCAGGTAGATTAGACCAAGGGCAACAATTGCTTCCAGTTCTCCACAAAGAGCAGCATGTTCAAGATGGAAGATTGCAGACTTGCGATCCCACTCTTCCAGTTTATCACAGAATCGACCAGCCTCATGATAACGTACCATAGCCAAGTGCACCTGCACGAAAAATATAATTGATTAACTTGTGATTTACAGTGAGATAGGAAATAAACACAGAAAAGGGAGCAATGGGGTGGGTTTTGGATTGTTCCAGGATACAGTAAGCACAGACACAATGAGTTAAGTGGCTCTCTTTTATGCTGTATAATTATGATCTTCTATAACTGTGCCATATAACAAGTTACACTCATTACAATTAAACAAGAGGAATGAAAATTCACTTAAGTCAAGGTGAATTATATGATTGAAGACACAGTGACATTAATCTAACCCTGTATGTTGTAGAAGGGAGAGCTGACAGAAGAAAACAGTATACACATACATCATTAATCACATCCACGCTTATCACTTGCAGTCAGATCATCATACTGAACCTCTCTAATACAGTCCAATGAATGGAGTAAAGTTCAGAATAAGAACACAGAAAAAGCATCCTTATCTAGTGCTTCAATATGGGAGGAAGAGGCAACAACTTCTCAGTACTGTCCCATCTGTTCTCAACAAGATATATATAATGTGATCAGGGATCTAATGTATTCCCCTTTCCCTCTCCAAGTTCCTGTCATACAATGTTGTGTTTTCTGTTGACAATCTCGAATCACTAAATATTCTCGCTAACAATCTGTACCAATATGTCATTGTTCTTATTACTCTCATATTTGACAACACATGATGCAATAATAAAACACTATTTATTGTACTAAACTAGGCAAAATACAATCTGTGAATCCTCAAATCTTTTGACCAGAACATTCCCAAACAGTTAGAATTACCTTGCCCAAAATAGACTTCCCTATTTTCTTTTCCTGCTTGATAGCATTTAATCGCTCCACCTCTACAGCCACACATGAAGGCCGATGCATGTGAGCCCTGGACGTATGGTAAAGGTTCCATTTATCTTCATTGTGGTGATCCTGAATGATAAAATCACACCAAATAAATGCATTGGCTTTGGATTTTTGTCAAAGTAACGATCGACATATACTGAAGCATTTATCTCTCCGATTAAGAAATAAATTGCTTGCTTTACAAATCTAATTGTGTACACTACAGAAATTTGTTGAAATCACATATGCAAACATAACAGCATAAAAATAATAATATTTTGAATTATTCAGCTGTCTATGCCATATCCATGACATTACATGAATCTTCTGCTTTCACAGATCTGAGTCAAGATTCCACAAGCTCTTATGGTAAGCCCAACAGCCAGACTAGAAAATACAAGTCTAATATCAGGAAATTATTTCAATCATAACGTTCCCATCAATTTTCTTCCTCCAACTCCTTCAGGCACCTGGTGATTTCACATTTGAACATAGAAAACAGGCAATCTATTCACAAGCACTTTTTATGAATCATGGCCAATGTGCCCCTCCCTGACACAAGAGTGAAAACAGTTGTACCACCTCCTACTTCAGCTGAGAACAGCTAACTCAGCACAAAACAGTGTCCAAACCTGGCAGCTTCCTAGCTAGGATAGCTTATTAATATATTTGGTGGTTGTTATACCCATTGGGCAAATGAGGGAAACTTTCTGCAACATATCTATATGCATCATGCATTATCAATAAAATACACACAGCATAATAAAATGCAAGGACCAAGCAATCATGCATGATCACCGGCTGAGACTTTTGACTGCGTCTGAGGATGAGTAAGGGTTGGCACCCATTGGGGTTTGCATTTCCCTGATTGAAGAACAATAGGCAAAGAAACAGGTTTAAGAAATAAAAAGAACATTTTAACAAAAACATACATTTCACGCATAAAAACATTGTGCACTGGAAGAGAACTTCAAATACAAAACCGTTGTGAATAAATGCTTCTGGTTACACATTGCAGTACATACCCTTCGAATGCTGTCTTCATCTGATTCACAATATCTTCGAATATTTGCATTCATCTGAGCAGAATTATAAAAACAGGATTCTGATAAGTGTTTTATTGTAGCAACAAACTCAATGGACAGAAAATATTCTCACTAAAGTAAAACAGCAGGTCGGCATTGTGCAATTTTGTCTCAGCAAGAAACGCTTGCTGAAAAATATAATTATAAATATGATTAATTTGATAGCTGCTTTCCCCAAATAATTATAAAATTGTGCATAACTTAGAAACTGTTGATAGAACTGATTTAGCCCCTCACCATTCAATTTGATATATACCTTAAGTTCATCCACCTGCCATTATACTTATGTCTCATGAGTGTGTCAGCCTTGAAAATCTTCAACTGAATCCCCAGCCACAACAGCTTTTCTGGGTCAGAGCTAGAGGTTTCCATTATGTGCAGAAGTTATTTCTTATTGCAGATTTGAAATTCTATTCCAGAATTGCAAACAGTGGGAATGAGGGAGACCTAATTAAACATCTTTTGCAGAAATAGCAGACAGTGTGTCTATACATGGGATTACACAATTGCTTTACAGAGTCTACAGCACAGAAACAAGCCAGTCAGCACAACTTGTCTGTACTCGTGTTTTATAAATGACACAATGCTCCTCTTTGCCTTTCTTCATTTCACACTGTTAGCATAACCTTCTATTCATATAACTATTCTTATTCTTCTTGACTGCTATATAGTATTAGTATTCAGAAGTATTGGGGTGGCACGGTGGCTCAGTGGTTAGCACTGCTGCCTCACAGCACCAGGTCCCAGGTTCGATTCCAGCCTCGAGCACTGGGTACGTTCTCCCCGTGTATGCGTGGGTTTCTTCCGGGTGCTCCGGTTTCCTCCCACAGGCCAGGTGAATTGGCTATGCTAAATTGCCCAAAGTGTTAGGTGCATTAGTGAAAGGGAAATGGGTCTGGGTGGGTTACTCTTCGGAGGGTTGGTGTGGACTGGTTGGGCTGAAGGGCCTGTTTCCACGCTGTAGGTAATCTATTCCTTTCTCTCTCATGTTCATCCAGCTACCCCTTAAAATGCATCTACACTATTTGCCTCAACTGCCATATGGTAGTGAATTCTACATTCTCACCATGCTCTGGGTCAAGAAGTTTCTTCTGAATTTCCTATTTGATTTATGAATGACAACCTTAATCTCTAATTTTGGACTTTTCCACCACTGGAAATAGCTTCTCTCATATTTATTTCATTAAGCTCTTTCATTATTTTTCCATATAATGGAAATTTGCTTATTACCCGATCTGCAAACTCCCCTTCCAAATCACTTCGCCGCTCACTGGGACATCCACTGTCACCACCATTTTCAGACATCTAAGAGCAGAATTGAAGAATCACATCAAAGCAGGCTCTGATAAAGCTCCAAAAGTCCATGCTGAACAGTTATCTGACTATGCAAGGCAGGTCAAAAAGTAGTTAAATGGTTTTTTAAGTGGATGTGCAAAAATAATCTCCTTATATTTTCTGATCCAAATTTCAGTGCAAGTGTTTTCTATGAGGAGTTAAAATGATAATATAAACCTGGTGCTAAAAAATACTAGAAAGGATGAGGGGTAGAACTTTATTTTATGATCCTAAAGCACCAATTTAATGTGGATTTGGCACAACATCAAAAGGATGAAATGTTTGATACCTAAATGGATGTACCTTAATGCAGAAGTCTACAATCTTAATTAATTGTAAGAGAAGTAGAAAAGCAAAAGCAGAGCGCTTGTGTGTGTATGGTGGCATGTATGTTAACATCTTATGTTACAGAGCTACCTGAAGTTAGTTCTACAAAACAGACTATTAAGTGAAAAACTACAATCACAATTTATATTTGATTTTACCCTTCTCTCAGCCAATGAATCACTGTGCTCATCACCCAGATTATCAACTTGATTCAAAACTGTCCAACCTAAGTAAAACAAAGAAGCGAGTACAACAGGTTAACAGAAGTATCTTAACAGAGTCATGGAAATTGACTATGGAATACAACCCTAACAGTTTAAAAAAAAACTGCAGATTACCCACATTCCACAACAGTAAAAATAGCCATCATGACCCCGTTACACTTTAACAAAGTAACTGAAAAAGAATGGAATGTACCCATTGGAGATCTCCCCAGCAAATCTTCCTTAGGACTCCACCAAGATGATGGGGAGGAGGGAAGAGAGTCAAATGGGCTGTCACTCAAATTTTCATCTGCAGAGGTCTCAGAGAGGCGTGATAGAATTGGCGGTCTGGAACCAGAGATGGTTCTCACCCGAGTGCTTCCACAGACTTCCTCTGTGCCTCGAAGGACAGTTTTGGCTGTTTTCTGATTCAAGGGAGACAGAAAAATATTTATTCAAAGAGGAGCACCCATTCATACATAGGTGAGAAAATGACAAATATCGGTCAAGAAGCTGAAGAACATTTTACAGGTGTGACTATACTCATGTATACTTTCTGATTTAGGAAAATTCCACTCAATACTAATCAGTTACATGTTAATTTTTTTCAACCAGGCAGATTAGTTTTACCTTCATAAAATCACCTATATCCACTTGTATCACATTTGCTGCTGAAACCCTAGTCCAATATCTATGGTTAGGCTGACGTTGCAAGTAACAGTCATGCCATACAAATGCTGAGCAATGGCCGCATCCAACAGTAGAGGATCTAATCATCGCCCCTTGGCATACAATAGTATTCCCATTGCTGAATCCCCTGCTAACAACACCCTGGGATCTTACTATTAAGCAGAAATTGGACTAGGACAGCCATTGGTTACTGTGGCTATAAATTCATGCCAAAGATTAGGAATCTTTCAGTGAGCAGCTCACCTCCTGACAGATTGTCCAAAACACGATTCAGAAGGGTGATGGAACATTTGGGACTTGCTTGGATGACTGCAGCTCCAATACTCAAGAAGCTTGATACAATCCAGGACAAAGCAACCCATTCAATTGGCACCAAATCCACAAATATTCACCCTCCACCACTGACACTTAAAAGCAGCAGCACGTACCATCTACAAGATACTCTTAGACAGCACATTCCAAATCTATGACCACCACCATCTAGAAGACAAGGGCAGCAGATGCATATAAACACTACCACTTGCAAGTTCCCCTCCAAGCCATTCATCATCTTGACTTGGAAATATATCACCTTCAGTGTTGCTGAGTCAAAATCCTGGAACTCCGTCCCTAACAGCATTGTGAGTCTACCTACACCAAATGGGCTGCAGTGGTCAACAATGCAGCTCACATCACTTGTCTAAGAAAACTACAGTTAGGTAATAAATACCGGCCCAGCCAGCATTCCACACGTCCCATCAATGAATAGTAAAAATATTTGCAGACTCAATTATTCCACCATCCTACTAGCGAACCTCATATCCCCAACCCTCCACAAAATTTAGCTCAACTAAATTCTGCTACTATATCCCACACCACCCCAACACAATTCCTTCTCTCTACCCTCCCCATCTGCACCTCTTATCTTCCTCAGATTCTCAGTTCCAAAATTCATTTTCAGCCTTGCCATTTGAGTCTGAAGTAATAAAGGCACTATGTAATAGAATGGTGGTTCAATAAAGGTACTTAATTGTAAGTCCTTTTTCTCTTCTTTCAAGATAAAACCACTAATGTGGTACCAAATAATGTAGATCGAGGCCTAATTGCATGATGACTGATTAACCTATTTAACCATGGCATTAGAAGAATGAAGCAGGAAAAAAAAAGCACCTGCTTTGCTATGGCAATGGCTAATCCTGCTGGACAATCTTATGTTGGACAGTCCCCATTGGAATGCTCTCATAGTTGATACTCCCAATTTGGGCTCCCCCAAGAAAAACAGGTTAGGCTCCTCTATGAAGAACAGTGTAACTTGGTCCGAAACCACAACTGCAATCCTTCAAGAGTCATTACATTTTCGAAGGAAATAGAGAGAAACAGATGATATAAAGCACTGACCAGTAGATTCTGTGCATGTTCCAATGCTTCCTTTTCTTTAATAGATAGATCAAATGGCGTAAGTCCCATTTTCTTACAAATGCTGTTGCATGCATGAGAGTGAAAAAACAAGGCCATCCCTCGTACACCTGTGGTGAGAAGTGCTGGATCAGTATAATTTTCTTCAAAAAATGAACACCTTTTTTAAAAAGAAACGTATATCACATTGTGAGCTGTTGTAATGACTCAGTGCAGAGCTGACCTAAACAAACCAGGAAAGATGTGGGATTGATCCCCAATTTGTCTGAATTGAACTAATTTGTTGAAGCAGCAGTGTAAGTAATGCAATCAATCAGTCTCACTGTCAATGGGATGAGAATTTTTTTTTTTAAACCCTCACAGTCAAATAGCACATAACAATTCACTGTCCAGGAATCTCTTATGGGTGAGGTATCAGAGGGCTACCACTGTCCACAATTTTGAACAACTCTATCATATCTCCTGTTGGCTTTTATAGCTTGAAAGCATATGTCAGATTCTCTACTCTCTTTATGCAACACCAGTCCCTCATCTTTGGTACCATTATCTTACTGAATAACAAATTAGATTCAAAAGACCGAAAAGGTTTACTCCTGTTCCTATGGCATTATATTCTTAATCTGGTAAATCTCCTCTGTGCCCTTTGAAAACAAATGACACCATTCCTGAAGTGTGGTGCTCAGAATAATAAAATACTACAGATTTGATCAAACCAGTGATTTGTAAAAAAAACATTCAGCTCAACTTCCTTTTTATCATAAATTGTTACACTGAGACATACAAAAATCGACAAATAGTTTGAGTAACTCAGATCAGTAAAGGAACAGTGATGAATTTGTCACTTGTTTATAAAGAAATATTACCCAAATTGCCATCTCCAAAGTCTGTACCACCAAATGTATGAATCTGAGGATCTGTGTACAAGTCTCCCACTCCCTGAATGTCAACAACAATCAGCTGGTGTGCAGAGCGTTCAAAGGTGAAATGGCTAAATGCCTGCAATTATATGACAAGGTCAGAGGAAGGATTAATGAATGAGTTTTGTTTCAGCAGAAGGGTATTTTGCAATTCAGAATACACATGATTATCACAGACAATATTTGACAATAGATTTCACACACTGAACACACCACAGTAGATACCATATTACATAACATGAGTTATTTTTTTTAAAAAACAGACCAAATCCCAGAAAATAAGTATTTAACAGGAGTCTTACTCCATTTAGAATTTTCAAATTAGACATCTACCCTTCGAAAACGGGAGAATTACTTTAAATTTCAGGAAACAATTTCCTTTCAATCAATCCCAAGGGACATCAAATCATCCTTTTGTAAGTAGTATAATTTTCCATGCACACATATACTTAGAATTCTTTTCTGGTTGGAAAATATTCAGATATAGAGTACCATCAGGTAGTAGAAACGAAGTTTTACCTGGCTAGAGCTGAATAGAGCACTTACCTATTTTGCATTATTTCCAATCTCGTGCTTACCTGTGGAGTAAGGCGAAAATTTTCATCTCTTACGAAGCCAGAATTGGAGTTGTATTTGATGTATTTACCCTCTATATAGTGCTCCAAATGGTACAGAGGCTTTCCAGGCCTATCCTTCATCTCTAAAATACACATCTGCATAATGTCAACCTATTAAGAGTAAAATAATTAAAAAGCAGAAGACACTTGCTAACAACTTTTGCTGCCTTTGTCTACGTCCCCCCAAACATCCACTCCCATTGCTCCTGCCAGCAAAAGCTCACTCTGGGGTATGTATTTGGTTATCAAGCCTCCCAATGAGAAATTATAAAGGAAAAAAGAATGGACATTAGTGCTTTTCATTTTTTTTTAAAAAATGATTTTCCAATATGTCTGATTGACAATTATGTTTTTGAGATGTTTGTAGGAAATGTGGCAGCTAATTTGCAAACAACAAGATCCTACAATCAGGAATGCAACACATGACCAGTTAATCTTTTTCGGTGAAGTTGGCTGAAGGATAAATAAAGACCTGGGCACCTGGGAGAATACTTTATTCTTTTCCAAAATAATGTCATGGATCTTTCACGTCTACCTGTGATGCCTCAGTTTATAAAAATGATCCACTCCCTCAGTTCTGTGCTAGGATAGTGGGCACTGATTTGTCTCTAGACAGCATGACTCGAACCCACAACCTTCATCTTCAGTGCAGAGTATACTGCTCAATGAGCCATAGTGTAATCCTAGATTGAGAGTATTGACAGGTCACTTGAACTGCGAATGAAACACAATCCCATCTTCACAACAAAAAAAGAGACAAGGAAAGATTAAAGACGACCAGCAAACATTGTGTGCTCCAATAGAGTGGAGACAATGTCAAATTTCATTTCCTGCATGCTTATTGACAGATACCAGATCTAACACCAATTCACAGATTTTGCCAAACATTAACTTCTACAGTTCATCTGATGGGAGTGAACATATTAATAGGATAAGTGAATAACTCAAGTCTAGGGTTGATCCCTTGCCTGTGGTGAGTCCATTGGTCTCAACCAGGGTAACAGTGAACACAACTGTCAGTTGGACAACATACTAAAATGTAGTTAGTGCTCATGGAATCCTAACATTAACAAATAGCAGATACACAAGAAACTAAGTTTTGTAGTATCTCACTGACTGGATTACGTCCACTTTATTTTGACTACGTCTTCTAAGAATGGTTTTCCCCCGCCTTGGAAATTTTTTTCATATAGATCCAACACCCCTGTTTTCCCTTCAATGGATTGAACATAGCAATTTTATACCAGTTTGACTCCATTAACAACACAAAGTGAGGGAGACATAAATAAAAACAAAATACAGTGCGTGTTGGAAATCTGAAATAAAAATGAAAAGTGCTGGAAATACTCAGCAGATTGGACAGCATCTATGGAGAAAGAAACACAGTCAAGGCTTCAAGTTGAATATACATTTCCTTCAGGACTGAAGAAAGGTAGAAATGTGTTTGGACTTTTGTCCTTTCAACAGATGCTTCAGACCTACTCAATATTTCTAGTGCTTTCCATTTTCAGGCAAGGAGATATGTCTTACTTGCATTACTAAAACATCAGCATACTGTAAATCAAATCATTCAACATGTTTTTTGTTTAATAAATTCTCTCAATAGGTTATTCTTTTTAGATGCAGTGTAAGTTCAAATGATTTATCTGCAAATTATTTTCAGACAATGTTTGTGATAAACAAGGTGCTAATCTTGCAGTGCAATCATTATCACACAGACAGTAGACACTGTTAGTACAAAACGAGATGTTAAATAAAGTTAAATAAAGCATATATTTTGGTCATGTGATTGTCATTTTACAATGGTACTTCCGATTCATAACTTTATTTGAACTTTCACGCCCAATTAGATTCTTGCTCTGTAACTCTTTATGATAGATTCATCACAGTTCATAATTCCTTAAATTGTACACAGACCCTAAATCATTAGTCTCAAAAGGATTCAAAAAATGATTATCGAGATGACGTATAACATGATCAAGACTTTTGTTAAGCAAGATTATCAAGGGTTACAGACCCAAAGCTGGTACGACTAAAGTACAGATCAAGCATGATCAAAACGAATGGTAGAACAGGCTACAGGAGCTGACTGGCTCTCTCTTGTTGCCATGTTCAGAATTCTGAACTCTCTAAACAGTAAACCTAATATCTATTTCTTCACCTGTTTTGGAGGTTTGTGCCTGTTGTACTCTTCGCCCCAGAGTTTTGCCTCCATCTGAAGTCGGACATCCTCAAAATACACTTCCCGGTCCACAGAATCTAAGTAGCACTTAGCTACATAATTAGAGGCAGAGTTCCATTGTTGATGACGTGTGAAATTAGAGAGCTTCTTCCTGATAAAAAGTAACAAAGTAACAAAATACAGCCTTTGATTCAACTAATCAGCAAATAGACAATTCTTTCTCACTAACTGCTCCATTCAATCCCTCAGGAGTTCTAAAACCTTTGAACCCTCATTGACACATGATTCCATAATTGAAGATTGTGTTCCAGTATCTAGTCCAATTGGTCCTTAATCAAAGGCGAGTCTCACAATGTGTGATTACGACTTTTTGGAGCATTACAACAGAACCTAAACTCTGTGCTTCCCCATTAAACATACTCATATGCCTAGCCACACGACACACCAGCAAATTTCACATATAAATAAAGACAACTAGGGTGGCACTTCCCTCCCCTTCAGACACACAGTATCATCTACACCCAGGTGACAAGGCAAATAAAACACACTAAAGCAATCTATTATACAAGTCAGTTAAAAGTAATTCAACCCAGACAGAGTTATATAAAGGATGCCATTTTAGTTCATGTAAGAAATGTGCAGAAATGATTGCAAAACAGCTTGGCACATCCAAAGCCTTACAATCCTGCAATGCAAATAGGTTTCCACTGTCGGTTTAAAAACATGCAGCATAACAGCACTATGACAAGGTTTTAAATTCATATCATATTTTCATGAAGACACAAATTTAGAGAAACGTCCTGCTCTGTGTCTGCAGTATTTCAAAGTGTCAGCAAATCAGCTAAACTACTTATAAGGGAGAAATCCCAGACCTCACAAAGCTATAAATAATCTAAAATAAATCTTCATTGACTGTGATTTTAAAATAAACAAATTTGCAAGAGAAACAAAATAATATCTGGGAAAATGGCAGAGGAAGGACACTGAGAACCCTTTCTGGCAAACAGCTTTCCCTGGAGGAAGAGTCAAAAATCTCTTCTCAGAGACTGTAAAATTCTGGGGATAGATTTACTTTGCATGGCAGGGATCCCCGCATACCAGCTGTCCAGCAGCTTGGAATCACTCCATGGAGCCTCCACGGGTTGAAACTTCAAGCAGTCCCCAATGAAGAGAAGTGAAAATCTGAGGTATTAATGGCAACCTAGGGGTGAGGACCAACGGCAGTTATGACCTCATGGGAGATTGCCTCCAAAACACACTGTGGAATGCCTAAAAAGTTCACCCACTCTTTTGCTCAACACCAGCCCACTCAGTAAAAGTTGCCAAAGTTTATGCAGAAAGACATCTTTGACAACAAGTTGGTCAGGTAATGGTCTGCACAAACGTTCTAAAAGCCTGCAAAAAAAAAAGATGGCAGATTCTGTCATGATTTCCCAAGCAGAATGTCAAAAACATATGGCAGAATCTTTCATCATCAGAACTTTCAAACAGGCTGCAAAATATGGCTTTGGTTGATAAAGGTTTCCCTGTAACATCTTTCCTGCATGTCCAGTTTCATCCTGCCACACAGTTCCTCCTGAAGAGTTAAACCCAAAACATCGACTTTTCTATCTCTGGTGCTGCCTGGCTTGCTGTGTTCTTCCAGGCTCCTGCATGTTTATTTTGGATTCCAGCACCTGCAGTTTTTTTGTCTTTACACACTGCCTCCAAGGGAGCTGCGGTGAGGAAGAGATTGTTGCCAACCCCCCCCCTCTGGAATGTGCCTTTGAAAAGAAGACCTTGAGGGAGATGCAGTGGTTTTTGATGAGGTGGCTTTTCTGGAGATTTGTTCCAAGCAACTCTGTGCTCTGTGGGCTATTCCCAGGAATGCAAACCAAGATAAACATGAATTGTAACTGAAGGACCATTAACTCAGTGAAAGAAGCTCTTCCGTCTGCCCAAAACCTGCTGGCTTTGCAGTGCAAAGAAATGCAGACTGGCACATTGCAAGGTTCAGCCATAGTACACACCAAGGGGTTGGGAATTGTAAAACCCTTTGGATTGTTTGTACATTGCGAACATCAAGAATGTTGAAAGTGTACTGAAGTGCCTTAGAGTGGAACACTTTATATGGACAAGTTCAATTCTACTACACTTTCTGTACACTTCGTTGGAAATACTTTGCCTTCAGGTTGTCTGCCCAACATGGAGTGTATAAGGAAATATCAAAAGTATTACAGCTGTATTCAGGCACTGAACAGTGAAACATGTTGTATGGAGACAAGTTCAATTTACTACACTCTTTAATTTCCAAATCAAGATGTTTTGCAATGTATTTAAATATTTTAATTATAAATTTTAAATACTTTGGGGAACAAAACTACTGGGGTACCCATCTGGCAAGAGTCTCCCCTTCTTCGGTTCAAATAGCAACAAGGAAGGCATTTACATGGCCATTAATTGGCCTCAAAGGCCTTAATTATAATCAAGGGGGGTAGGTTGCCTGACACCTTTATGGCACTCCTACAATAAAAAAATGGGAGGTGAGCTGGCAGGTGGTGTTCAAGCTACGAATTGCACTTTACAAACCCCACCTTAAAATATTGCATTCCCAATTTCCACAGTTCTACTGGGTGCTGGAAATCCCTTTTGCAAGAAGGTGAAGTCAGTAAATAGTAACCACAAACTGGAGGTCTGATTCTTCCTGTGCTCTATAAGCCAGGGGAAATGAGTTTGATTGTGATAGCCATGTCACTGTCCCATCTTTGATGTGCCCGAATTGGAGATTCCTTGGCCTGCCTAATTCCATATCAGAACAGTTGTTGCAGTGGGACACAGGAATCATTCAGTTTTCTTTTTAGAAGCCACAGGAGAAACAAAATCAAGTGGTATATAAAAACCTGTATTAAATCCTGTTATTTGGAGGGAAGGGAAGTGATTGGCCCCAGTTCATCTAGTTCTACCACTATTGCTTACATTCTCTTGAGAGAAAGACTGTGAATTTTCCATTATCTACATTATAAAACAGAAGCTATTCACTAACATGATAAGTTAACTGCACAACCAGAGCAAACAAAAATGAACTACATTAGAGAACGTACAGCTTAACTTCACCACTCAATATCCCTGCCTTCACTACCCATATTGACCTATATTGAATATTCAAAGGCATCAAAACAGCTATAAAACTCACGTTCTGTAACATTCCCGCATTGCACCACGACCAAAGGGCTGAAAGGGAAACATGTATATTTTAACTTATAGACAAACTAGTAAATTTTGTAAAACTTTATCAAAAGTATAATGAAGGTCATGTACTTATTCCTGGTGAAGCTCTCATAAGCTTTTCTTTTGCTATTAAAGTCACGAAATGAGGATTCAAATCATATGTTTCGTTGTATCCTGTACACAATTCAGTAAAAGCATGCATGCTGCAGTGATGTACGTCATGCACAGTACTGATCTAAATAGACAATAAACTAAACTATCTTTATGCTCAAATTTCAGCAAGGATAGTAGAAAGCTAAGTGGAGTATGGCAAGATCCAAAATCACCTTACATCAATCCCATGTAACGGGTGCTCAACAGATTTGGTAGTTATAGCAGGCTCAGAAGCAGGTGGTTTTCAGTAAGGTGCGTAGCATTGAGGGAAGCAAAGAGTAAAGAACCTGATCAACAGTGCATCCACTACAGTTGTTTCAAGGTATATTCCAAAGTTGAAGAAACACGATGGCAATCTACTCAAAAGAACCAACTGTTTGCAGGAGACACAGTACCACCTAGTTCTATGCAAGATGAAACAGGTGGAAAGCTGTTTTCATGTAGAACAGCAGCAGAACTAAAGATTAGGTCAATTTGTGACCTAATTAAAACTATTGGAGAATCTCTGAAGACAGTATATATGTGTGCATACTAGGCCTCGTTAATATACACATTGAGTTTCAAGACTCAGATTCGATTCCTTGGATGACTGTCTGTGTGGAGACTGCACGAGTTTCCTCCAGGGTGTTCTGGCTTCCTCCCACAGTTCAAAATGTGTAGGTCAGGTGAATTGGCCATGCTAAATTGCCCATAGTGTTAGGTGCATTAGTCTGAGGGAAATGGGTCTGGGTGGGTTACTCTTCGGAGGGTCGGTGTGAACATGTTGGGCTGAAGGGCCTGTTTCCATACTATAGGATACTAATCTAATCTTAAAAAAACAAGGTGTGTTTTTCATTAGCATATAGAACAATGCTGTTATTTGTATTACAAATATTTTTAAATTCTGTATTTAAATAATGCCGATCACGATGTCAGGGTATTTCAAAAAGTAACTGAGGGTAAATTGAGTACTTTTGAAATGCAGTCACCATTATCATTTTGGGAAGCATGACTGTGAACAGCTAGGCCCCACAATGATGCAACATTGGCCAGGGCACCAGAGGAAACTCCCTTGCTCTTTTTTATATGGTGCTCTTACATCTTGTATATCTCAGACTGCACATGAGACCTTGGTTTCAAGTCTTGTCAAAAAAGGCACCACCAAAACTACAGTATTTCCTCTGCATTGACATTCCAACAATGTAGCAGTCCCTCATTGGTTTTACCCTTTGTGTGCAATTCTTTTAAAAATAGTGAGCCTTAAATATATAGCCTTCTGATACAGGCATGAGAATACTACCACTGGGTAAAGATTTATCAAAGAAACAATGTCCCATTTAGACAGGTTGCTTTTCAGGGCACGGAGGTGCATACTCTTTCTTCTTCAATGCTAATTAGGTTCAAGAATAGGAAAATAACTCCTGCAGAGTAAACCTTCTACAACCAGCTGAGAACTGGCAATGACCTGGGACCATGCTCCTTGGCTACTTTCTGTTTGGATTAACAGTACCATATGTAGATAAAACAGACAAGATACTTAACAGCAAGATCTGAAACAGCTGCTATATGAAATAGTATAAAAATGTTAATATTTTACAACAATAGTAGTATTACCTGTTTTGCCATTTTCACGAATACTTTATCTTCGACCCATTTTCCTGAAATAGCATTGTATCTATTAACACAGAAAATCAAGAGAGATAAATTAATGAATTCTGAATAATTTCTCCACACCAACTTGTTCTCTCACTTTCTACACAACCACACACTCCATCACACTGGGGTGGACATCACCAGGCTATTAATGGCCAGGAAAGGGCAACAGGGAGATTGGAAACTCTTTTTTTGAAGGTTATTTCCTCTTCAAGTCATCAAGTGAATTAAGCTCATCCGACCAGGATCAGCAAACATAAAAAATAAAATGTATGTTTATGTAGCGTCTTTTAGGGTCTCTTGAAGTTCAGTCTCCCTGCAATGTAGGAAAGCCAAGTCAAACATTCAGACTATCTGGTTAGCTGTAAAGTTCAACAACTAGAACTTCTAGATTGCCTAAAGTGGCTCTAAAAAAAGAATCTAATCATTACAGCCTTTTACAAAACCTTTTCTCTGGCACTCAGGTTTCAGAAATTACCGTACGTGGATCCCATATTTCCAACATTAATGATTTGCTCACACAATCTAATATCGCCTTCTATGACAATCTAACAAATTTTAGTCAGTTGTAAAGTATAATGAATGCTCTATGAATAATCAGCTTGCTTGTTCAGCTGACTGCTCTATACCCAAACTGACATTCTCAGAAGAACCAGCAATTGACATCAACTTATGGAATGTTACTCTTGTATAATTTTTCTGAAAGGGAAACCCAGTAAACTGGCCCTTGAAGAGTTTCCTGGCCAGGTGGTGGAATGCCAAATCAGTCAACAACCTCTGAAACTAGATTCCTACCAGCCAAGCCACATTGTACAAAATGCTTTCCCACACCATAATATCAACAGATGTCTACAGGAATGGTCTGAAACAAGGTAACAAACATTGCTTGGAGGCACAGTTAGATGTCGTTAATAGGCAGATAGCTGGCATCAAGGGTGCATGCCAGCACTGATCAGGAAAAGACATGAGAAAATAAAAGAGTGCCGCAAACAATGTGACAATAAGCCATCCAGATCGGAGGCTCCCAGTAATGAACAGTAACTATCACTATTAAGTTAAATGATCTCAGTTTTAGCCTGATTCAGAATTCTACAATTGGCCTGAGCATTTATAGTCAGAGAGATGTACAGCATGGAAACTGACCCTTTGGTCCAACTCGTCCATGCCGACCAGATATCCCAACCCAATCTGGTCCCACCTGCCAGCACCCGGCCCGTATCCCTCCAAACCCTTCATATTCATATACTCATCCAAATGCCTCTTAAATGTTGCAATTGTTCCAGCCTCCACCACTCCCTCTGGCAGCTCATTCCATACACGTACCACCCTGTGTGTGTAAAAGTTGCCCCGTAGGTCTCTTTTTGTTTTATCTTCCCCATCTTACCCTAAATCTATGCACTCCAGTTCCGGACTCCTCCATCTCAGGGAAAAGATCTTGTCTGTTTATTCTATCCATGCTCCTCATGATTTTATAAACCTCTATAAAATCACCCCTCAGCCTCAGCCTCAGCCTCCAACACGCCAGGGACAACAGCCCAAGCCTGTTCAGCCTCTCCCTATAGCTCAAATCGACCAACCCTGGCAACACCTTTGTAAATCTTTCCTGAATCCTTTCAAGTTTCACAATATCCTTCCAATAGGAAGGAGACCAGAATTGCACACAATATTCCAACAGTGGCCTAACCAATGTCCTGTTCAACAGCAACATGACCTCCCAACTCCTGTACTCAGTACTCTGACCAATAAAGGAAAGCATACCAAACACCTTCTTCACTATCCTATCTACCTGCGACTCCACTTTCAAGGAGCTATGAACCTGCACTCCAAGGTCTCTCTGTTCAGCAACACTCCCTAGGGCCTTACCATTAAGTGTATAAGTCCTGCTAAGATTTGCTTTCCCAAAATGCAGCACCTCACATTTATCGAAATTCCATCTGCCACTTCTCAGCCCATTGGCCCATCTGATCAAGATCCCGTTATACTCGGAGGTAACCTTCTTCGCTGTCCACTACACCTCCCATATTGGTGTCATCTGCAAACTGACTAAGTATACCTCTTATGCTCACATCCAAATCATTTATATAAATGAAGATAAGTAGTAGACCTAGCACCAATCCTTGTGGCACTCCACTGGTCACAGGCCTCCAATCTGAAAAACAACCGTCCACCACTACCCTCTGTCTTCTACCTTGCAGTCAGTTTTGTATCCAAATGGCCACTTCTCCCTGTATTCCATGAGACCTAACCTTGCTAATTAGTCTCCCATAGGGAACCTTGTTGTACACCTTACTGATGTCTATATAGATAACTTCCAACACTCTGCCCTCATCAATCATCTTTGTTACTTCTTCAAAAAACTCAGTCAAGTTTGTGAGACATGATTTCCCATGCACAAAGCCATGCTGACTATCCCTAATCAGTCCTTGCCTTTCCAAATACATGTACATCCTGTCCCTCAGGATTCCTTCCAACAACTTGCCCACCACTGACGTCAGGCTCACTGGTCTATAGTTCCCTGGCTTGTCCTTACCACTTTTCTTAAATAGTGGCACCACATTAGCCAACCTCCAGTCTTCTGGCACCCCACCTGTGACTATCGATGATACAAATATCTCAGGAAGGGGCCAACAATCACTTCCTTATCTTCCCACAGAATTCTAGGGTACACCTGATCAGATAACACCTTTACCAGACCAGCCAGGGTTCCTCATACTGATTGAAACTCAGTGACCTTGGTGGAAAGGGCATGTGGGTCAGATGTCCAGGAAGAAAGATAAGGCTTTGTTGTGATGACCTTAAGTCATTAGACATTTATTCTCCAACTGCAGACATATGGTCACTTGGGTATGATAGTGGAGAAAATAATGTTATAGAATTCAAGTGAGGAAGAGACCAGGGAGTTTGTCATTTCCAATAAAAGGGTACTCCCCACTTTCACTGGGATAAAAAAAAAGGCCCCCACATTATACACAGACTATATTTTTAGCCTTGAAAAGTAACAGCTGCAACAAGAAGAAGCAGTTACCAAAAGAAGGTTCAATACCCTATGGCATGATATTCTGCTAGAACAGCTTGTTGTTAAATACTGTGTCGAATTTTAACCACTGCTCAAGAGCTATGTAACACATCCTATGAATGCCATGATGTAGAGGTGCCAGTGTTGGCCTGGGATGGACAAAGTTAAAAATCACAATGCCAGTTTATAGTCCAACAGGTTTGTTTGGAAGTACAATAGAAGATTTGTGTTTGTAGATACATTTTATTTTGTTCAAAAGGCACAACTTGTAGGCAGTTAATCTATGTGACATTTTATAAATTCCTACTTTGGACATAGAACTAGTCTAACTCAAGGTTGGGATACAGACTGACTCTAACCTCACTGTCTGAACTGAGATGCTTCTTTTTTATAAAACCTTAAGTTATATTGAGTCTGTGACTTGAAAGTAGTTCTGGGATTTACATATTAATCAATTGAAACCTGTATCCCCAGTCTAAGTGATTAAAGAGTCAACAGTAATCTAGGTTTGTTCAATACACTACATCAGTTGTATGACACTTGGATCTTTTACTATAAATTCTGTGTCCTATGACCTTGCCCCACTAGCTACTTGACGAAGGAACAAGGATCTGAAAGCTTCTACTTCCAAATAAACCTGTTGGATGATAACCTGGTGTTGTGCAATTTTTAACATCATATGAACAAAAAGTGAGAATAGTGAGGTTGCCTCTTGGACAATCAGATCTCCAGATTATTATTTTCCCACAAAGTTGTAGTATTGTACTCGCACTTTCAATAAGAACTGATGCGTCTATTTTTGGCCTATGGTTAGAAAAATGTATGAATCTGGATAGCAGCTGCACACTTTAGTCTGCTCTGTGATGCTCTGCAGCAACAATGTGCTGATAAGAACATAAAGGAATTAGTAGATGCTTTAAATTATATAGGTGGGGAGGTGTTTTATATGTTGACATTCATACATGATTGTTCATTCCCAGTGGATTTCCCATGAACTGCAGAGTTGCAAGTTTGACCAAATGGCTGAAAGCCAAGTATAATAATAAATCTAGGTTACATTGCATTGCTGTAGTCAGCTAGTGTTACTGTTTCTGCTTACAGTGTTGCTATTTAAAGGTTGTCCTCTGACATACTGGAGCTTTCAGCAATGCTTTAAGGCATGAAAAATATTCAAGTAAGTTTTAAAACAGAAGAAAATCAATTAAATTACTAAAAATGAAATAAATCATGTGGCTGAGGTTCTTTTATACTGCTATAAAAAGTAGTTAATTTCTAGTGGAAGATTAGATGTTTCCTTAAAATATCTGGACAGGAGACAGAGCAGATTTACTAGATAAGTGCATGGCGAGAGGTGACAGAGTAGATTTTGACAGCATAGATGTGAAGTCAGTAATCATAGGGTACAGATTTAAACTAATTTACTTTTTTGGAGCAAGTGGAGGGGCAGAGAGAGAGAGAGAGAGACAGAGAGTGTGAGAGAGTGAGTGAGAGTGTGTGTGAGAGAGTGAGTGAGAGAGTGTGTGTGTGTGAGAGAGAGAG
>NC_057730.1:20222585-20259671 GCF_004010195.1 Chiloscyllium plagiosum
AGAGAAAAAGAGAGAGAGAGAGAGAGAGAGAGAGAGAGAGAGAGAGAGAGAGAAAGAAAGCATAAAAGGCAAACAATGGATTGAATTAAATATATTTTAATACAATGAGTTGGTTTTGAGTACACTGTCTGAAAGGGCAATGTAACCAGAGCCAGTAGTTACTGGCTAAAGAGAATCAGATTATTTCTGGAAAAGCAAAAATTAAACTGCATGTTTAATGGGAAAGAATAGGGTGAATGGGTATATTTGCACAGTTGGTATTGGCAGGATGGGCTAAACATATACCTTTTACACTATGATTTTATGATGTCTGTGATCCATCTTAGTGTACAGTTTCCACAGGCACTGGTACTTTAACGCAAATGTGCACTTTTCATGCAATATCCTAGACAGTAAGCTGCTGGCCTACTGACAAAGTGGACATCACATTTTAGTTGAATTTTGGGCTTATCCATCTCACTTTTCAGCAGAGGTCACGAGATAGTATTATGACCAAAATGGGAGGAGTGTACTTACTTTCTCTCATCCCACTTCACCGTAAATTGAATTGTGTTCCCTTTCCCCCCCCCAAAACATGGCCAATCGTATGCTTTCTCCATATTAGACTCAAGTAAACAGATCCAACAAGGTTTCTTTTACAAACGCAATGTTTTTGGTTGATTATAAAACAAAACTGGTTAATATGTAATATGAAAAAACAAATGTTTGTATTGCTAAACAACTCAAAATATGTACATACATGCACAGTAAAGGGAAAAAAACTATTTCTCTCCTCAGAGATTAACTTTTATAAGAAAAATACACATTTATGCCTAACAAGTCTCAGTCCTTGAAATCAAAAGGGCCAAGGTTTGAGATGTTCAGACGGATGTTAGTCTGACGTTCTGTATATACAGACATGTGTCAAACATTGGCAATTATCTGTGGGATACTGGCACTTGTAACCTGCTCAGTCAACACTATCATAACGTCTCCTGGTTACTCTTCATGAGGACATTCAAGTTTCACAATGAATTCACCACAGAAGGTGCTTCTACAATAGGAGACAGGAGCTGAGTTTGCCCATAAGTGAGATTAAGCAACTAAGATCAGCAATTATCTGAAATCCTGTGGTTTCCAAAAAAACTCCTTTTTTAAAAAGAATCCACTATCTTGTCATTGGCCACTTCAAAACAAAATAATCCATGAATCTCCAAAATTCTTCAAACTCTATTCTACAAAAAAACTTAAATTTGAAACGAACACATCAATAGCGTAAGAAAATCCTGCCTGATGTCTTCTCTCCCTAGCTATGACACTATGGACAACAGTAGTATCCCAAATGCTGGCCCAATAAAGGATATTACTATCTCAGCACACAAACACATCTTCCCAAACCCTATGAATTTGCACTACATAAAGTGAGTTTCCTTATCCAGCCATGAGTAGGTTGTGAAATACTTGTGTATAATCATGAATTGATAGTCTTTCCAGCCCTCAAATAAGTCGTGCATTAGGTCTATGTAATGCTTGTTTCTGGAAGAAAGCTAGTTGAAGGAAAACACTTCCCAAGTTGGGGTGACTTCAAGTAATGTCAGGAGGGAGGCTAATGATCTCAAACAGTATCACATTATTATTCCCTCTCCATTTAAAACAGTACCAGGTTCAAGGAAGAACATAAAATTGCCCTTTAAACAAGAAAATTCTTCATTGTTTTGCTTTATTTCAATTAGCAGATGAGATATGCCATAGGTATCAGCACAGTGCATTTATGGTCTGGCACATTAAATGGTAGTTCATGAACAAAAACACCAGCAAACCTCAAAATTCTCAGCCTCAATAGATGCTAACTCATTTCTCAATGCCATGTACTTTGCATTAAATTCTGTTCAATAGGTTCATACAGCATAATTTTCTTGACATTTAGGCACGTATTTCAGACACAAAAATAAAAAGGTGGAACTAAAGCATCAAGAAATATAGACCTGTAACGAGTTGCTGATTCAGTCTCAATTTCTTCCAGGTGGAATTCTGCCCAAGGATCAGGTATGTGTTTGGCTTTTTCAAATGCATGCTTCCAGGCAGCCTGGAAAACAGATGAAACAGATCTAGTACCAACTAAGCGTTTAAAATGTACATAGGCTTTCTGACTAGACCACTTTTATATTTGTATAAGTTGGTTTATACCACAGCTAAAGATACAAACACGAGAAATAGGAGGAGTAGACCATTTAGCCTGCTCTGGCATTCAATGTGATCATGATCAATTTTGGACTTCAAATTCTGATATTGGCGGATTTCGAGTGACCAAAAATCTGTTTACCGCAGCCTTAAACATACGCAATGGTGGAATATCTACAAGAGTCTAGGGTAGGGAATTCCAAAGATTCATAACCCTGTGAAGCACGTTCTTCTCATCTCAGTCCGAAATGACCTGCTTCTATCAAACATCTTCAGATTCTCGTATGCCCTAACGAGATTGCTTCTCATTCTTCTAAACTGTAGAGAAAATAGGTCCAATCTCCTCAGCTTATCATAGGGCACTCCTTCAGGACAGGGATGCATTTAATGAACCTTCACTGTACTACCTCGTCCGCAAGTATACCCTTTCTTAAATGTGCATTCCAAATAATACTTCAGATAGGCTCTCATTAAAAACCTGTAGGTGGACTTCATTATTCCTGTATTCCAATCCCTTGCAAGAAGATCAACATGCAATTTGCCTCCCTAATTACTTGCTGTACCTGCATGCTACCTTTCAGTTCCTTATACAATTGCACCCAAATCTTTTTAAACATCACTTATAATTTTCTCATTTCTTCTAAGTAGATTCCACTTTTCCATTCTTATGACCAAAGTGAATAACTTCATACTTTCTTACATTATAATCAATTTGTTGCTCTGCTGCCCATTCACCTAATCTGTTAACATCTCTTTATGTCCTCCTTGCCAGCTAACACTTGGGAAAATCAGATCAGAGTGATGTGTTCCTCCTCCCAACTTACAAGCAGCAGCTGGGATGTGAGGATCCTTCTCAAACGGAAGTACAACGCTGGTCCAAACTTGTAGAAGACCATCTCTGGCACTGCTTGGAATCGGTGGATTGCACCATACACACGTACTCGGAGGAAAGCCTACATGAGTACTCCACTGTCACGGACTTCATTACCAAATGTGGGGAGGACTGCATGCCAAACAAGTCAGAGCGTTCCCTAACCGTAAACCTTGCAAGAACCTGGAAATCCGCTCCCCACTGAAGGCCAGACGTGCAGCATCTATGTCGCACATCCCACACGAATACAAGAAATCCAAGTATGACCTCTGCAAAGCCATCAGGAATGCCAAAAGACAGTACCGGACCAGGTTAGAGGCCCATACCCACCAAACAAACTCTGGCTGCCTTTGGCAAGGCCTAAACATTACAACATACAAAATGAAGCGTGGCAAGATAGCGGACAAAGACACATTCCCTCCATGACACACTCAATGCTTTCTATGCTCGGTTCGAGCAGAATGCCATACCAGTGGCACAGTGACGCTTGCCCCCAACAGCCTTGGATACACCTGTTCCCTCGGTCAGACGTCAGATCTTCCTGACAGTCAACCCAAGGAAAGCAACAGGTCCAGGTGGTGTTCCTGCTCAAGCACTCAGATCCTGCCCGGACCAACTGGCAGAAGTATTTACCAACATCTTCAACCACTCCCTGCTACAAGCCATAGTTCACACCTGCTCTAAGAAGACCACAGTCATCCCAGTACCTGACAAAGCACATACAATGTGTCTTAACGACTACCACCCAGTGGCTCTGACCTCAATAAGCGCTTCAAGATGCTGGTCACAGCCCACATGAACTCCAGTCTCCCAGATTGCCACAACCCCCTACAAATTGCCTACCAGAACAACAGGCTCACAGGCAGATGCCATATCCTTAGAACTGCACTCATCCCTGTAGCATCTGGACAACAAGGACACCTACATCACACTCCTGATCACTGACCACAACTCCACCTTCAACACCGTTATCCTCTCCAGACTGATCTCAAAACTCCATGACCTTGCTCTCAGCTCCATCCTCTTCAAATGGATCCTCAGCATTCTGCCCCACAGATCGCAATGAAGATAGGTAACTACACCCCCTCCACAATAACAGAACACTGCATTTCCCCCCCCCCCCCCCAAGGATGTGTCCTCAGCCCCCTACTATACTACCTGAACACCCACAACCTTGTTGTCAAATTCCAAACAAACACCATCTGTAAGTTCGCTGACAACATCTAACGAGTCAAAATACAGAAGGGAGAAACAAGGCTTGAAGTGATGCAATGAGGACAACCTCTCAATGTTGGCAAAACTAAAAGAACTGATCAGTGACTTCAGAAAGAAAGGAGGAGAACACCTCATCTACATCAATATAACGGAGGTCGAAACAGTGAGGGTATCAACTTCCTAGGAGTGACGATAACTGACAACCTGTTCTGGTCTTCTCATGTAGTTGCAATGGTCAATAAGGCATAACAATGACTCTTTTTCCTCAGGCGGTTCAGGAAAGTTGGCATGTCCATAAGGACACTCATCAACTTCTACAGATCACAACTGAAAGCATACTGTCTGGGTGCATGACGTCCTGGTATAGCAACTGTTCTGCCCAGGATCGTAGGAAACTACACAGAGGGTGGTGTGCACAATCCAGGACATCACAGGAACCAGCCTTCCATCCATGGACTCCATTTACATGGCCTGCTGCTGCGGAAAGGCTCCCCATCAAAGATCCTTCACACCCTAGTAACAATCTCCCTCAACTTCTTCCATCAGGCAGAAGACACTGAAGCTTGAACACACGTACCAGTAGGTTCAGGAACAGCTTCTTCCCAGCTGTTATTACACTAATGAATGGACTGTCTAGCCTCAAATAATGCTGATCTTGCTAATATTGATCTGCGCAATGTTAACTGTACACCTCCATCTAAAATCTTTTGTTCTGTGCATCCTAGCTTACTATGAACGGCCTGTACTACTCATAAACAAAGATTTTCACTGCACTCTGGGATACATGACAATAAATAAATAAATTCAAACTACTTATCTGCAAACTTAGATACTTCATCCAGTTCATTAATGCATATAGTAAATCGCTGAGGTTACCAGGTCTGGTCCTTGTGGCACTCCATTATTCACTCTGCCAACTCGAAAATGTCCCATTTATGCCACTTTTTGTCTCCTGTCTGCTGACCAATCTTTCATCCATATTACCCTCTACTGCATATGCACTTATTTGTCTCTTAATCTTCTGTGTGGTACCTTACTGAAAACCTTTTGGAAATCATGTATACTACATCTGCTAGCTCCCCATTTTCTACATAACTAGTTACATCCTCAAGAACTCTAATAAATATGTTCAATAAGATTTCTTTTTAGTAAAAGCATCCTGAAATGCTCTAATCATATTATGCTTTTCTAAGTGGTGGTTAAGCAACCCAGCCTCTTGTTTCAAAAGGTATGCGATCACTTGGTACAAGAACCCCTTTTAAAAAGAGGACATGGATTTAAAGAACAAATGGACTTTTGTGAACATTCACAGCCATATATTTATAATTGTCCGATCATGCTCCTTTTTATGTTCTGGTAAACTCACACATCATTTACTCACAAAATTGAAATGAAACATGAAATTTAACTATTTTCTCAACTTCTATTTTAAATTTACAAGGAAAATATTATTTCAGCTTCCTCCAAACTGAAATGCAGAACTCCTATTAGAATGCACAATATTAGTTAAAATAGTAAAGTATCTGGATAGCTGTTTCACCCACCAATTTTCACAGCTGTGCTTCATGAGCAAGGCGAAACTCTAAACGCTTGTTAAAAGAATCTAGATAACGATGCCATTAAAGGAATAGTATAACAGCTGTGGATTCAGTTGCCATATTTTTATAGACAGGGCAGAAGGAACATATGCCCAGTCATAAAAATAAGTACAACTGAGAAGTGAATAATCTAATAGAACCCATTTACACTTTAGTTAAAAAAAACCCTACCAAACGCAGAATTAAGAAGTGTCAACAGAACCACAAACTATCCTTTCCAAACTCAGTTCACTGAACGCAACAGGTTGAAGCTTCTGGTTCATTTTTTTTAATTAGATTCCCCACAGTATGGAAACAGGCCCTTTGGCCCAACAAGTCCACACTGACCCTCACCCTACCCTATATTTACCACTGACTAATGCACCTAACACTATGGGCAATTTAGCATGGTCAATTCACCTGACCTGCACATCTTTGGATTGTGGGAGGAAACTGGAATGTAATCTGCAATCATTACACTGTAATGTAATCTGTAATCTGGAGTACCCGGAGGAAACCCACACAGACACGGGGAGAATGTGCAAACTCCACACAGACAGTTGCCCAAGATGGGAATCAAACCCAGGTCCCTGGCGCTGTGAGGCAACAGTGCTAAACACTGAGCCACTGTGCTTTCATGCAGCAAGCATTCAGGTATATGCTTATTTAGGTCCAATATTTGCTTTCTATCAATAGTTTGTCCCATGGATGATTTATCAAAAGAGACAGCTAAATAAGAGTAGAATTCTGATTACACAACAGAACTGGCTCAAAGGTAGAGGGTGGTGGAGGGTTGTTTTTCAGACTGGAGGCCTGTGACCAGTGGAGTGCCACAAGGATAGGTGCTGGGCCCTCTACTTTTTGTTATTTACATAAGAGGTACAGTTAGCAAGCATAAGAGGTACAGTTAGTAAGTTTGCAGATGACACCAAAATTGGAGGTGTAATGGACAGCAAAGAGGGTTACCTCAGATTACAACAGGATCTGGACCAGATGGGCCAATGGGCTGAGAAGAGTCAGATGGAGTTTAATTCAGATAAATGCGAGGTGCTGCATTTTGGGAAAGCAAATCTTAGCAGGACTTATATACTTAATGGTAAGGTCCTAGTGAGTGTTGCTGAACAAATAAGATCTTGGAGTGCAGGTCCATAGCTCCTTGAAAGTGGAGTTGCAGGTAGATAGGATAGTGAAGAAGGCACTTGGTATGCTTTCCTTTATTGGTCAGAGTATTGAGTACAGGAGTTGGGAGGTCATATTGCGGCTGTACAGAACATTGGTTAGGCCACTGTTGGAATATTGCGTGCAATTCTGGTCTCCTTCTTATCAGAAAGATGTTGCGAAACTTGAAAGGGTTCAGAAAAGATTTACAAGGGTGTTGCCAGGGTTGAAGGATCTGAGCTACAGGGAGAGGCTGAATATGTGGGGGCTGTTTTCCCTGGAGTGTCGGAGGCTGAGGGGTGACCTTTTGGAGGTTTATAAAAAAATTATGAGGGGCATGGAGAGGATAAATAGGCAAAGTCTTTTCCCCTGGGTCGGGGAGCCCAGAACTAGAGGGCATAGGTTTAGGGTGAGAGGGGAAAGATATAAAAGAGATGCAAGGGGCAACGTTTTCACGCAGAGGGTGGTACATGAATGGAATGATCTGCCAGAGGATGTGGTGGAGGCTCATACAATTGCAACATTTAAGAGGCATTTGGATGGGTATATGAATAGGAAGGATTTGGAGGGATATGGGCCGGGTGCTGGCAGGTGGGACTAGATTGGATTGGGGTATCTGGTCAGCATGGACGGGTTGGACTGAAGGGTCTGTTTCCATGCTGTACATCTCTATGACTCTAAAAGGTGACCTTTTGTTGACTCTTTCTACAGTTGCTGCCTGACCTGAGTTCTTCCAGCATTTTCTTTCTGGTCACAGTATATAAACTGCAATAAACATTTAATATCATAACCACCAATAACAAAAGAGGCTAGCTTAACAAATTTCACATGTGAATACAACATCTTAAAAACAACATTTTGTAGTACATTATACGTTTAATTGAAAGGCACAACAGTATATGTTTCATATAAGTTTGCCTTGATTTTCTGAGCTGCTGCAAGTTACACTTCAGATCAACGTGACAACAAACAGTCGTGTTTTAGGCATGCTTTCAAACAACTGCTGTAAGGATCAATGTTACAATTTATAACTGCTCAGAAATCAGACTGGATTTATATTTCTTATAAAAATTGCATTGTCCAGTTAGTTTAAAAGGTTGGCCCCAATGTGTCTCCATTGCAGTGAAAAAGCCAGGTGAATACGGGAATCCTAAATCTCACTCCAGAACCCAGTACAGCTATATTTCTCATTGTTTTGGCAGGATTAGGGATGAATAGGATTATGCATGCGCAATTCCCAACAGCAGCTGGTCACTAGGATTGGCTGTATTTATAGGCAAGGCTATAGTAGGTGGAGTGTTACAGTTGTAAGTGCAATGGTAAAAGAGTTGAACGTGATAAAAACAACCATGTTTATTGAGCTGAAATTCATTCCCCCAAGTAGGATATCAGTAAACAGAGTAATAATTGTTTCCATTAAATTTTAGTTGCAAGAGCCAAGAGAGAACAGCAGTCTATAAATTTCTTTGCACATCAGAGCTTCTGATGAGTATTAAATAGCCTGGTTTCTATACAAGTGCACTTTGAAATTGTCTCACAATTAAGCAGCTTTGTTTTCACTGAAACCAGGGAATGTCCTACTAAAGGAATTTACAAACTGATTTACAAAGGAATTTACAAAGCTGTATTTTCCCAGATCTCACAATTAGTTTAAAATTTAATGTTATGCTGGTATAATGTCATGGGCATAATTGTACAGATGGATCACAACAGCCTTTTAACATTTGAGAACAGATATTCTGTTTTTGGATTTTAGCACTCCTGGAGTGTGGACAATAGATCAGATAGGAGCAGGTCTGTTCTAAGTGCATTTCTTTTTGACAGCCAGGATTCCCCTTTGGAGAGCTGAGGTACCCCTGGAATACTTGGAGTAGGTTCAAAGGCTCTTTGGGATAGTGCACTGTGAAGATTGCACATAAACAAGTGGCATCCTTTTCACGTTTGGTAAAGGCAAGACACCCAAAGTAGAGTTTTTTTTAAATGCTAACTATTTCAGCATAGCTGTTCACAGAAAATCATTATAGGATTTGTTCCGCATAACTGATTTGCCAAAATATCATTTTCACAATTGGGTACCTATTGACAGACAGCTCCAACTTCTTGTTATTTCCAAAATACATTAAACACTCAGATGAAATGATTGTTTATACAAGGGATTAACTAAAGAATTTCAAGGTATTTGGATTTTTTTTAACTCAATAAGAGTGATTCTCAACAGACTGCTAACTTTTATTTCTGCCAGGATGCCTCCTGATTAATAGATAGTAAGTGTTTTGATGGGGAAACATCAGGTTTGTTGGTGGGGTTTCTGAAATGGCATTGAAAAGACAAAAAGCCATTGGAATGATTGAGAGTATGAAGGGCTGTGGAAAGTGGGTAGGCTGGCATAGGGAATGAGGCGCCAAAACGTGGCATGGAGAGCGAGGGTTGAGAGCAGAGGGAAGTCTTCAGTTTTATTCTTTATTTTTAAACTTTGGACACAGGGCTGCAGACCAAAGGCAGGCTTTGTCCAGCCTGTCTTGGGAACTAACAGCCTCAGCTTTTCATTTATTGTCATTTTAACTATATTTTGGGAGAGAAAGCAACATGATTTCATTTAAATTTCGTTTGAACACTTTCTGCTCAGATTAAACTCAAGCCTCAGGGGAAATAGTCAGCCAACTTGGTATATGCAATACCTCAATGCATAATTTAAATTCTGCCAGCATTAAAAGGAGACCATTTAAAGAAAAAAATGTGAACTTGGGGATTCTGTTGTTTTTGAAATCTATATGTAGAATATAGTTAAGCCTCAAGATCTTGAGCAGGAAACAGCGTGTGTGAATGCATACTTAGGACAGCTAAGGTTACCATGAGACATCTTTGTTTGAAAGTAAAATACTGAATTCTGTGAGGAAATGGGCTCCAACTAATACCTCAAGGAAAGCAACTGCAACTATATAAAACAAAAAAAGACTGGAAATATTTAGTAGGTGTCACTGAATCTATTGAGAGAAGTAGAGTTAACATTTCAGGTCAGTGACCCTTTGTCATGTTGGTGCATTCCACTAAGTGAAGTGTTTAAATGTGCCAAAGCATCTTTGAAAAGCCAAAGAGGAAGGAAAGTGTGCAAGAGGGTCAGATGAGCAAGCGAGTCAGATAAGTGGGCAAAGAAATAGCTTAGCTGGTGAGTGAGGTAGGTTGGGAGGGGATTAAATGTAAGTGATTTATTTGGGGGGGGGGGGGGGGGGTGGGATTCAGTTCTGTAGTTAACTAGGAGCTAGACGAGGTTTTAATCTGTCTAACATTTCCTGGGTAATTATTCAGGTAAGTACATTGGAATAGTCCAACGTTTGAGACTTTAAATCAGAACTGGAGACTTTTTTTTGGGAGGGTTCCTGGAAGCAGGGAAATTGTCATCAGAGGTTTATTGTTCCAAGCAATTCCCAGTCTGTCTGCATTTTGGGATTTCAGACAATGTCTTGAAGCACATTATCTAGGGCTCACCTGGTCTCCAACCATTGAGAGACTAGAAGATCAGGGCTACTATCTCAGGAGATAGACTGTGGGTTACATACACCCCAAGGATAGCAGCTGTTCAATAGGTATCGCACCATCACCTTCTCAAGAACAAGTTAGGGGATGGACAATAAATGCAGCCTAGCCAGCTACACCCACATCCTATGAATGAGTATATAAAATCATAAGGAGCATAGATAAGGTGAATAGCCAAAGTCTTTTCCCCAGGTTAGGGGAATCTAAAACTAGAGGGCACATGTTTAAGGTAGTACAGAAAAATTTAAAAGAGACCAGAGGGGCAACGCTTTCATGCGAAGGTTGGTGCACATATGGAATGAACTGCCAGAGGAAGTGATGGAGGCTAGTATAACTACAACATTTAAAAGACATCTGGATGGGTACATGAATAGGAATGGTTAAGAGAGATATGGGCCAAATGCTGGCAAAAATATCTGGTTGGCATGAACAAGTTGGACTGAAGGGTGTGTTTCCATGCTGTACAACTTTATGACTGAATTTCTCCAGCAATTTATGTTTAGAAGTGTTTGTTTAAAATTTCCAGCATCTGCAGTTCTTTGTTTTAGTTTAAGTAGCTATTACACCAGATCACCAAAAGGTTGATCAAAGAGGAATGTTTAGGTAATGACTTAAAGGAAAGCAAGATAAAGGGGCAAAGAAGTGAAAAGGAGAAAATGCAAATACTGAAGCCACAGCCACCTGGGGTGATATATTTTAACTGGGAATGCAAAAGCGGCCAGATTTAATCGGAATGCACTTATTTTGGGAGGGTTACAAAGCAAGAAAATTACAAGATATACAAGAGATGTAGAGATTTAAAAACCACACAAGCAGTTCTCTTAACCAAAACACACTATCAACAAAGACGGCATACTAAAACTACTGGACTTGTGCCTCACAACACACTTCACATTCAACAACCAGATATACGAACAAATCAACGGAACACCCATGGGATCACCAATCTCGGGACTCATAGCAGAGGCAGTTATGCAAAGGTTAGAACAAACAGTCCTACCACAAATTCAACCCAAACTCTGGGTCAGATATGTCGATGACACGTTTGTAATCATTAAAAATACGGAAATAGAAAAAACACACCGGATCACCAACGCCACACTCACAGGAATCCGATTCACGACAGAAGAAGAAAAGGATAGTCAACTCCCATTCTTAGACGTGATGGTACAGAGAACACCGAACGGAGAATTCACTACAAGGGTATACAGGAAAGCCACGAGTTTGTGGATGAATGCCATGCCTATAGGAATTCCCTGGCTGTTCTTTGTTTGGCTTGCCCTATAATGGTAGTGTTGTCCCAGTCGAATTCATGTTGCTCAGACAACAACTCACCAGAACGAAGGACCTGATACCCAACATGAGCAAAACTAATTTAGTGTACAAAATACCATGCAAGGACTGCACAAAACACTATGTAGGACAAACAGGAAGACAGCTAACAATCCGCATACATGAACATCAACTAGCCACGAAACGACACGACCAGCTATCCTTAGTAGCCACACGCGCAGACAACAAGCAACATGAATTCGACTGGGACAACACTACTATCATAGGGCAAGCCAGACAGAGCACAGCCAGGGAATTCCTAGAGGCATGGCATTCATCCACAAACTCCATCAACAAACACATCGACCTGGACCCAATATACCAACCACTACAGTGGACAGCTGAAACTGACAACCGGAAGCGGCAGGGACAGACCACTATAAACACCGGAGGAAACATCAAAGAAGCGCTTTGCAGGAGGCTCCCAAGCACTGATGATGTCGCCTAGCCAGGGGACGAAACGTTTGCAACAAAAACTTCCAGCTCGGCGAACAGAACCACAACAAAACACACTTCTAAATGTCTTGAGATTTCTGCAGCTCATGCAATATTGATATCTGTACATCAATTACCTCTTTGGGATGATGAACACAGAAATTGTTAGAAGCTGACCCTACACACTATTCTTATCTCAAATAAGTCGATACACCTAAAGACGCCCCAGTATCTCAGCAGGAAGCCATGAACTTTAATAACAGAAAAAGCCATAAAGAGGGGGACTATCCCACAGATAAATGACACCTAATGAAGCCAATCATGAAATAATAGAAGTGACATCTATACATAACCATCACCCTTAAGAAACGAATCAGAGACTGATTACGCACCACCTAATCCAGAGATCTGATCGCAGGCTGCCTCAACTAGGGTTCAGGCATGCCATGGAGAGAGAGGATGGGCAGTGTCTCAAAAAGTGTTCATTAATTGGCACTAACTCCCACAGCAAAGCACACGGTAAAGAAAGATGAAGAACTAAAGACATTGAGGAGATGCTGAGAACAGAAAAACAAAGACAGAGGTGCAAACCCACAAGTCAGCTGCATCCAAAGTTGAATTGGGATACAAGAACTACAGTGATCTAATAAAGCTGCCAAACTTTATAAATGTTTTGTTATTTTATAAAATGTTTCTCCAAATTAAGGCACCATATTGGTTAAAGCACCAAAAGAAAGAAGAATAATATTTGAGTGTAAACTCTCAAAATTCAACTTTTAAATACATTAAAAACTTACAAATGGAGTGATAGTTAGAGAATGGAGCAAGGAATGAAAATAATGGCTTCAGTTTTCCCAATGTTTAAACAGAGAGCCTTTCTGCTCTTGTACAAATGGATGTCAAATAAGAAATCTGATACTTTAGCAACAATGGAAGAATCAAGCAAACTGCTGGTGCTGTGTAGCTGGTTGTTGTATGAGCACATGTGAAAACTAACACTGTACTTTCACTTATGTTCTTAGCTTCTAAATTTGCATGTGTTTTTGGTCACTTCCAAGCTTGTATCATGTTGACATCAGCAAATCGACACATTAAACCAAATCCACATCAAATCCCGAGCATTTTTAAATAACTCATTCGTGGAATGTTGGCATCACTTCAAATGTCTGCATTTATTACTCATCCCCAACTATTTGGATTGTGTGGTGGGAAACTACCTCCTTGAACTCATGTATTCCCTCTGATGTAGGCATTTCCACATTGCTGTTAGAAGGAAATTCCAGGATTTTGATCCAGTGATGATAGAGAAATGGCAATATAGTTCTGAGCTAGGATTGTATGACTCTTGGAGAGGAACTTGGAGGTAGGTTATGCTTCAATATGCCTGTGTCATTCTCCAAGTAGTAGAGTTCAAAGGTTTGGAAGATGATGCTAAAGCTTTTGTCCTATAATTCAAAGCACTGCTGGCCTATTAGGAAGAGGAGTGCCATGACAAGCGATAGCAAAATAAACTGAAGTGTGGGGTACAGGGATATATCTCTGCTGTGATTATATAAGAGTTTTAACTTCAACTGACTGAATTGGTCTGAAAGGTTCATAAGTGTAAATTGATAGAGCACCTAGAGGTTAAGGCCAAGTTATTCACTCACCCATATGGCTCAGCAACATGCTGCCGAGACATTTGATCTCTACGGGCCTAACTGTTACAATAGAGTACCTCAGCATCTAACATGTTAAAGTCACAAATGTGATTTTGCTGCATGCACTGTTGTCCAGATTTTACAGGATGAACTTTACAATATACACAGAATGAATGTGGCACCATAGGAACTTGATAATAACATAAGTAACACTGTTACTTATAAATATAAATTGGATCCTCCAATTGCTAGCTATGAAATGAAACGGTACAGCTGAACTTCATATAAACTCCTTTGATTCACTCTAAAACATTCCAACATTACTACAAAAATTAAATAGAACTGACATACACCCATTGGACTAGATTCAACAACCAGAAAAGTACATTAACCGTACATTAGCACCTTTACTGCTATTTCAGAGTTTTATAAAAGATGACTTAAAACAATTTTGTGCTACCAATTCTGTTTTTGTTGTGCACACCAATTCAGAAATAGCAGATTTCTATTTGCTCCCCTTCTCCCCTCCCCACCTCCCCCCACACCCCCTACATTTCACGAGTTTTGAGAAGATTTGTAGCTCAGGTTGAGGTTCTGGATGCAGGTTTGCTCACTGAGCTGGAAGGTTTGCTTTCAGATGTTTTGTCACATACTAGGTAACATCTTCAGTGAGCCTCCAAATGAAGCACTGGCGGTGTAGCCTGTTTTCTATTTATATGTTTGAGTTTCCTTGGGTTGGTGATGTCATTTCCTGTGGTGAAATCCAACCGAATGGTTGAGGAACCGAATCACAGCCCTACTCAAAAAACTTCAGAAATCTTGAGAAATAAATAAGACCGACTTCCAAAAAATGAAACCAGACAGATCCAACACACCTCGCTTCTATGGATTACCCAAAATTCACAAACCAGAAGCCTCGCTCAGACCATAGTCTCACTGCCTGGAACACCAACTTACAGACTGGCCAAGGAGCTACATCAAAGAGTAAAACTCTTAGTCAAAGACTCACACTACTTCATCCACTCCACCTAAGAATTCCTGAAAACCAAAGACACACAGATAGAAGTGAATGAAATAATGGTCTCCTTTGACGTAACAGCCCTGTTCACATCCATCAACATCACCTAGCCAAGGAAACACTGACTACATTATTAGAAGAACCAAAGACACATACACCATACACCACCAACTTCATCAGCAAGGACAGTATCGGCAAGCTAGTGGACCTATGCCTTACCACCCACTTCACCTTCAACAATAAAACCTATAGACAAACCAACGGAACACACATGGGTTCTCCGATATCAGTAGAGGCAGTAATGCAGAGACTAACAAATTGCTCTGCCAATCCTGATGAAGAGCTTATGCCCGAAACGTCGATTCTCCTGTTCCTTGGATGCTGTCTGACCTGCTGTGCTTTACCAGCAACACATTTTCAGCTGCTCTGTCAATCATCCAACCCAACTTTGGGTCCGCTATGTGGATGACACCTTTGTCATCACTAAACGAAACAAAATTACAGGAAACCTTCAAGACTATCAATAATATCCTTACTGGCATAAAATTCACTAAAAAGAGGAGGAAAACAATACCAAACTGCCATTCCTAGATGTCGCAGTAGAACTAACAGCCAATGGGAAATTTCAAACCAGTGTCTACAGAAAAACAACACATACAGACCAAATATTTAACTACTGAGCAATCATCCCAACACCCACAAACAAAGCTGCATCAGAACGTTATTTCAATGAGCCACCACACACTGCAGCACAGAGGAACTACGCAGGAGAGGAAAGGAAAATCACCTATACAGTATATTCAAACAGAATGGGTCCCCAATGAACACAGCCCGCCAACTTCTGAGCAACAAACCCAAACAAGCAGACAAAACACGTCCAGAAACCCCAGCCACTCTCCCCTACATCAAAGGCATCTCGGAAATGACTGCCAGATTACTCAGACCCCTTGGCATAACGGTAGCCCATAAACCCACCAACACACTAAAACAGCAGCTCATGAACTTGAAAGACCTTATACAGACAACAAGCAAAACTAATGCCACCTACAAAATACTGTGCAAGAACTGTGACAAACACTACATTGGACAAACAGGCAGAAAACTAGCCACCAGGATACATGAACATCAACTAGCCACAAAAATACATGACCCACTCTCACTAGTATCTTTACATACAGATGAGGAAGGACACCACTTCAACTGGGAAACACATCCATCTTTGGACATGCCAAATAGAGAATTCCTAGAAGCATGGCATTCCAACTGGAACTCTATCAACAAAGACATTGACTTGGATCCCATTTTACCACCCCCTGAGAAAAAGAACAGGAGATGACATCACCATAGGAAATGATGCCACCACAGGAGATGACATCACCAACCCTGGAAACTCAAACTTATAAATACAAAGCAGGCTACACCACCAGTGCTTCATTTGGAGGCTCACTGAAGACTTTACCTAGTCTGGTGCCAACATTTCCTAACTCTCACTACAGTAAAATCCCTGGGCTTCAGTATACAGCACCTAACAGCCAAAGGCAAGACTATTTTTGAGTCTTGATTCTGTGCTTTACTTGGTGCCCATTTATTTCTGGACAGCCAGCCGGAGAGGAATGGAATCATTGAATGATGATCAAGGATAAGAACACTGAATTTAAAGACTGGGCAGTGCTCTTTAAATACTAATTTCAATTTGAGGACAGCTAATAACATACTACTCCCAGCAGTAGTATGGCAAGTTACTTTGTTTTTAAAGAGCAGATTAAAATTAAAGACACAGCAGGTTTCTACCACATTCTGGCATAGTTGACATCAGTTCAAATAAAGCAGTACAACTTGTCCTTCACACCAACATATCATTTACTTCACTGTAAAATCCCATTCCTATGACTTTTGATCGTATCTTACTGTGTGAGTGAAATCACAAATCCACTGAAGCTTCTGTTTGCCAGCACACCCAGAATGCATACAGTAAGTGGTAACTTCAGATAGTATTTAACTGTTGCAAACAGTTGTTACAACTAAAAGAAAATTATTACTTAATTGACTAACTACATGAAATCAGAAACCATTAACAGGTGATCCAAGATTGGACTTTGAATCCTGAAGACGACAACTTTTATTTATACAGCAACATTTAAGACAGTAAAACCTTCTGAAAGAGCATTAAATAAAAAACTTACACCAAGCAACATAAGGTGTTAGAAGGGATAACAAAACCTTAAATCAGACAGGAAGACTTTAAAAGACAACCTTGAGAAAAAAGAGAGATAAATAATGAATTTTTAAGTCTATCGAAGGGAGGAAAGACTTGAAAGGGATAAAAAAGTTCTACAGTGTAGATTTTCAGGAAAAGCATGAGTCTTGGATCAATATCAGCAAGAATAAAGAGAAAAATAAAATGAGTCTTTGAAAACAAAAATTTTATGAAGGCATGCGTGAAAACATTCAGCACAACATAAATAGATTTGGGGCAGGACAGCGTAACTGCAGAATATGCAGTGAAATTATTGCAGATATTGGACCTACCCGACCTCGGTCAGTTAATGAGCCAAACTTAGGAGGGGTCTGGTGTTTCTGAAGAATATATGAAAGATTATTTAGAAATGTAAAAATTTAACTTTTTAAAAATTACAATTACAGGCAATTCTTATTTGAAACAAAAGCTCTGCTAGTCAATGCAATATTTGGCTTAGTTACAATTTCTCATATTAATTTGGATTATGATATATATTTCTTTTTTGTTTAGCCAGTTAATACTCTTAAAATGTCATTTTTGTTTACAAATGAAGCTGGACCACAAAAGTTAATTGATTTGGACGAGTTATTCTTTCTGAGCTCACATTGATCAGAAGTGAAAAAAAGCAATCAAACACAAATGCAAAAACAACTGATGAAGGTTTAGTAATTTTTAAACATTATTATAATTTAGGATTAAGATGGGAAACTTTTATATCTTCCTTTTAAGATACAAAACCATAAAAACTGTTTGTCGTTAAGTTGGGTGGCTTCTGTGCTGGTTCTCATCTTTGAATGTTTACACACCTCAGTCTTTCACTAGACCAGATAACTACAAGTCTTACATAATCCCCCAGAGAACAATAAATTGACATAAACACAACAGATGTGTGTGTATCAATACAACTTCCTTAACACAGTAACATACAGAACGTATAACAGAAGCCTATGCTGCAGAGACTGAACTGTGGTCTCGTCTACATCAGGGAGACCGAGCGCCAACTCGCAGAGCAGTTCAGGAAACACCTCTGGTCTGCACGCACCAAACAATCCCACCGCCATGTGGCCAACCACTTCAAAGCCCCTTCACATTTCCCCAGGGACATGCAAATCCTGGCCCTCTTGCTGCGAATCTACAGCACACAGTAATGGCAGACAGCAAAATAGCATTGACTGCCCAATGAACAGGATTATTTCAAGAGGACAGCATTAGTTTAGGTGTATGAGAATAATCAGTCATAATAAAACAATGTTTTGAAGGAAAAACAAATAAGCAATTGCTCCTTACAAATAACTTATTTCAGTCTGAAAAATGAGATCAAGAACTATATGACAACACGGATTATTCATTTTGCTTGCAATTTGAGAAAAACAATCCAAAACCAATTTTTTCTTTTTATAGCAGCAGTAGGTTTTTTCCAATATTGTGCTTCTTGAAGCAAAAAAGTAAACTTTCAGCAAACTTATCATTTGTTTACAGACAACCCATATTCATTTGCCCTTAACATCCCAAAATTCTTAAATCATTAACAGATTGATGCAGACACATGGATTAAAAGTCCACTCTGACAGAGGCAACAAAAGCATGCTTATGAAATTCCTTTGCTAGTAACAAAAAAGGTACTCATTCACCTTAAATGTATCAAGATCCATTCTTAATATCCTCCATGCAATTTCTTGCTGAGGGTAATGTATGACTTAAACTCTAAGAAGAATGCCATCCTTTGAACAGAAAATCATTACTACCAGGCTAACCTGTAAATATCAGGCATAAGTCCTTCAGGAATGACATTCCTGATGAAGGGCTTATGCCCGAAACGTCAACTCTCCTGCTCCTCAGATGCTGCTCGACCTACTGTGCTTTTCCAGTGCCACACTCTTCAACACTGACTCTCCAGCATCTGCAATCCTCACTTTCTCCTATCCAAACCACTGGGCATCAGGTACATTAAAATAAATATTCTCTGACCTTTGCAATTTCAAGAAACAACAGTGACCATCTTATGTGATAGACAGAATAAAATCCATGTTTATAAATAGCTATACTTGCACTTATTGTAGCAACTGTTTTAATATAAAAGCATTTGTAAATGTTAATTCAAAACTCTCATGATTGCAGAAATGTGGTTTAATATCATAAACATGTTTGTTATAACCATGCATATCATGAACTCGTCAAGGATAAAAGGAAAAAGGTAAAAGTGAGGAATCAGTAGCTCATACCTTAACATTGAAAGTAGATTTTCCAGGGGAGCTGGAGGTTTCACAAAATTTATTCTTCATGAAATTATGATTGTAGATCTTACTCGATTTATTAAGGTCATCATAATCCGTAATGGAGCAAATAAGGTACTGCTCATCATCGTCATCACTATCCTCTCTTGAATCTCTATTTCCATTGCCAACTCCTTCTATGGCAAAAATCAAATCCTCAGCCATGCTTGAAATGTTGATGTCTCCACCTTCAGAGTTTTATTTTACAAAGCGGATTCACCTGTAAACAGTAAACAGATCGTCTCCACATCTGTTTGCATTGGAACTAGTTTTGCAGAATTCCTGTGCTTTCATTAAAAAAAAACAAAACAACAGCAATATTATATTTTAGTTTGCATTACCGACAGTTAATGTTAATTTTCAATTCTGGCTCTGTTGTAGGAAGTCACAAAATATTGACAGTTGCTCTTTTACCAACTACACAAGCGTATTAAATTCATATCAGATCTATCTGTTGATATAACAAATCCCTCTTCTGTTTATTCCATTATTTTACTTCCCCTTTCATGTGGTTCTATATCCCAAGTTCCTGACAGCAGGGCTGGGCAATTCAATTGTTAAACAGAGGGGAAAATTGTCGACTGAAACCAGTGATGTCAGGTGACAGCTGACACAAGCAACAAATACGTGACCAAGAACATAAAGACGTAGAACTAAAAATCGATAAAGTACATTGAGAACTTGAAACATGAAGTGTCCTAAATATACAGCAATTTCTGAAGCTTCTCATTACAGATTATAGCACTCAGCTGCTATAAGGCCAATTAAAGATGTTACTTGAAGCCACCTCCTCAATACTGAAATGTTTCTACTAGGGCTGGGAATGATCAGACAGTAACATTATCAAGCACACTTAAGACTAAATTAAGCACCAACAAGCAGTGTATGAGAGACTGGGTACACATATAAATATGCTTATCTTTAAGGCAGCTGCCCACAAATACTGCAAACTAAGCAATATTCAAGATTTTTCTGCAATATTCCTATAGCATGGTAATTAATGCATTTGTTGCTGTATAATCTAATTTTCAGAACATCAAGATTTATGCAAAAGACACTTATTATCAGAAGTATGTTCAAATCTTCACATTGAAACATAACTTCATTCATTGTCTCTATCACTCACCAACTGGGACAGACTCAATAATAAGCAGGTCAGAAGTCACACAACAACAGATTACAGATTACAATCTAACAGGTTTATTTGAAATCACAAGCTTTCAAAATGCTGCCCTTTCATCAGGTGAAGTGCAGAGAGATCGTACAAATGGTGAGTGGAGTGTCGAATGCTGTACATCTCTATGACTCTATAAGTCTCTGCAGGTGATCAAAAGTGCCAAATGGTGTGAGTAAAGAGTCAACAGCTGAAGGGGATGAGCTTAATCCATTCAAATGAGGCAGAGAGAAAACTACAAAAAGTTAAAATAAGGTGGTGCTGTCGACAAACCAAATGGCTGAAATAACATGATAGGTATGAGTCATATGACGAGTGTTTAACCAAAGTAACAAGTAATCAAAACTATATAAACTAATTCAGGTAGCACCCAAGAAAAGTGAAACACCTTCATGAATCATTTAGAACTGCCGATACAATACTGTTAACCTGTACTTCGACTGTACTATTAAAATTCAAGCACCCCACTTAATCTTCTCATACATTCGGAAGTTTCTCAGCCAGATATTCAGCAACACCCTTCTCAGTGAAATTAACCAGTAATCACACTGTTCTCATGGGTGTGCATGACACGTGACTTTTTCCGTGGATTAGTGCAAGATCTCGTTGCCGCCCACATCCAGGCTTGCCAGTTTTCTATTTACACCTTCTCGTTTTATGCTAGCGATGAGATAACCTGTTTATATCAACTCCAATCCCCACCCCTCCTGATAAATTTGGGTCTCCTGCCAACGTCTTTTCTCCACAAAATATACTTCTGCATAAGTACTAATGAAAAGTAACTTCAGCATAAAATGCAGAAGTATCAAATGATTAAACTTAAAAATACAAGTGGCAATGCTATTCTTGATTTTAAAGCAGTCGCACTAGTGCAATCTTCAACGCCAAGCCAAATATTTCACTGCTTCCGATTTTTACATTAAATGTCCCTTGCTACGATGATACGATTGTCCTCCGCAAATAAACAGCTATGGTCATTTTATTTCCACGTCCCATTCCTTTTCTGCATAGCACACAAATGACACCCGAAGTTGTTCACGCGTTATACTCTAAGCTGCTCCCAAAGGCAATTGAGCAACATTTGCAAGCTACAAATTAATACAAAAGCAACCGACAACGTGGCAAGAGGCTGAACAGTGACAGCCACTTACTGTACGACTTAGAGTCTGAGACCCAACATATGGTAGCAAAAATTAGAGGTTGAGCAGTTTCATAGATCCCACGCAGCTGGATGCTTATAGCTAATGAGGCCAGGCAACGCTTGCTGTGTTCCAGCCTCCTGCCTGTCTTTGGATTCCAGCATCTCCGGGCTTTTTTCTCTCTACAGTTAAGGAGGGGCTACATGCAGGCTGACTCGAAGAAGGGTAAAGGCGTGGAAGAGACGTCTCTATATATCACCTCCCCTCTCAGTCGGTTACTGACCCGCCCAGTATCAGTGTTTGCTATTTACATGTGCGCTCCACAGCGCGCTCGCTTTACTGCACGTACACACAGCTCAGTATAGCACAAACCGTTCCCACAGCCAGTTTGTGCCTGACGGGGACAGACAGAACCGAGCGAAAACAGCAGTGTTGTTGATCTGCTTTTAAATCAACAGCCTGTACGAGAAGGTCCTGAACGCTTACTACTCCAAGACACAAACGCTTTCAAGTAGCAATAGATTAATGCAACTTGCCGGAATTAAAATTTATCTTAAACTTCGCACACTTTTCCGCATTTTCACACAATTCTATATGCACTAGGATTGCAAATCATCAAAATTTAAAACGAAACCCAACAAAAACCTGGCCTGAACATTTCCATGAAACCAAGTCTTTCCCACATCAAATTGCGATTTTAAGTGAATTAACGCACTTGCTTTATTTTTAAGAAATACAAACGTTTAAACTCAGTATCTTAAAAAATAATTAACTCCGATCCTGACTGCCCTCTCAGGTATCCGTCACAAATCCGTCCCATTGCATCCCAGTGCTGGGAACGCTCTTTAAATTCCTGCCCAATCAATCATTCAGTTTCGCTGAAACGGATAATATTTGAATAAATATAGCCTTTTGGGGATCTTGCCGTTTTCCTATACAGTGACTACAATTCAAAAATGCTTAATTAGCTGTAAAGTGCTCTGATGAATTCAGAGGTGCTGAAAACCACTGTATAAATATAAGTATTTCTTTACTGTTACTTGTCAGTGCACTCCAATTTCCCATACAGGATTGTGATATTATACTACACAAGCAGCGTGGCTTTTATGAAGAACCACATTTCTGAATCTTATGTCTCAAAAAAAACTGACTCCTTTTTCAATGGAATCCACTATTACTGTTGAATGTGCCTTTATCTATCCATCCCCTTTCTCAAAACCTTCCACAGTCGCATCCCTCCTTTGCTCCATTGGCTCCATCAACCTTTGCAATCTCTGCATTGTTGCAATTGTACTGTCTCAATTGCCCTGCCATTGGCAGATGCGCACCCTATCCTCCTTAAATCATTCTCTCCTTAAACATCTCCACATCTGTCCACCTTTGCCACTCTCATGAAAGCCTATCTCTGACAAATCTGTCTTAATGTCTGTTCATGTGGCTTGCTGTTAAAATTTGATATAGAACTATGAAGTACAGTGGGATGTTTAACCACAGGGAAGGTACTATATAAATGCAAATTGTTGTTACTTGTGAGTATCACCGTTTCCCTTAAGAAAAATCAGTTATACATAGGGAAAAATCTTTGTGAGAATAAATCACTCTACATTCAAAGCCAAACATCCCTGCTTTAGACAACTTCTATAACTTAACTCTTCATCCAAGTAATAAATTTGAAGTTTGGAAATGTCTATTTATTTAGCTGCATTTACTGTTCTTAATGATCTAGGCATAAGGGAGAAAACCACAGGATGAGACAAGCAGTTCAAATGTCACAGCTGCACATAATGCTCAAATAATACACAAGCCAGAACCTGGGCCTTTTTGAAGTGTATAGATTAAACATTAATGTTTTTAAAACTGCAATAATTGTTGTAAACTACCACTCCAAAAAACAAAAAGAGGCTTTAAGTTTAACTTATTTTGTGAACTAAATTAGAAATATCAATAAAAAGAGCAACAGCATATGTAACACTGATATGCAGGATTTCCTGTTTCTATTGTGCCAGTTCTGTGTCCACAGCCAAATTCAACAAACTGATTTAAAAACAGAAAATATGAAATACTTACCAAACACAATACTCTCCTAATTGAATTCTGTGATTCTGTGGTAAGGGAGAAACAGAGTTAATGTTTCAGTTCAGTACATTCATCAGACTTGAAACATTAATTCCTTTTTTTCCCTCCAGAGATGCTGCCTCCCCTGCTGAGTAAGTCCAGCATTTTCAGTTTTTATTTCAGATTCCCAACATCTGCAGTAATTTACTTTTGTCAACAAAATTATGCACATAATTACATCACAGAAACAGACTATTTTGTCAAACTTGTCTATCCCATTTTATTATCCACACAAGTCAGTTCCATAATTACTCAAACTGAAGTGTAGTACAACTTACAAGTGCCGTGGCTGCACAGATCTCAGGAAGTCTTCAACAAGCAGTTCACAATGATCAGAAGTTAACATGAGGAAATTGGGAAGATGAAGCAACTCTGAGAACATAACCAGAAATCCACATTCTGTGTTCCATCTGCGCAAATAGGCTCCTGAAGGATAAAAGTACAATAACCCAGTTATGTGCTATAGCTAATATTCACTAATTAAAATGTCACCTACTTTAAATATCATCTCTGTTTCTCTCCACAGATGCTGCCTGATATCATGGGTATTTCCAGCTTTTTTTTATTTCTCTACATGGAGGTTTGCTTCAATTATCCTGGTTGTCAGTAACTCAGATTGGAAAACACCTTCAATACTCAAAATGTGAACACCACACCCAGAAGACTGAGAACAGTTCTGGTCCCCTTAACTAAAGGAAATTATATTGGAGTTAGAGGCTGTTCAGAAAAGGTACACTAGGTTGATCCTGGATATGAAGGATGTTTCTCATAAGGAATACAGGTCCATAATTCTCTGATAGTGGCAACACAAGTGGATAAGGTAGTCAAGAAGGCACATAGCATGCTTGCCTTCATTGTTCAGAGCATAGCTCTGTTCAAGACACTACCAGAAGAAAAGGGTACAGAAAAGGTTTACCAGGATATTGTCTGGTTTGGAGGGCATCAGCTATGAGGAGAGATCTGACAAACTCAGTTTGTTTTCACTTGAACGTCAGAGGCTGAGGGATAATCTGATGGAAGTTTACAAAATTATGACAGGCATGGATAGAATGAATAGTCAAATTCCTTTTCTCCTGGGTAGAAATGTCAATTACTAAGAGACATAGGTTTAAAGTAAAAGGGGGCAAGTTTAAAGGAGATGAGAGAGGCGGATGTTTTACACATAAGGTGGTAAGTGCCTTGAATGTGCTGCCAGAGGAGGTGGCAGAAGCAGTTACAATAGCAACTTCTAAGAGGCATCTTGACAAATACATGAATAGTTAGGGAGTAAAGGAATACAGACCACACAGAGACAAAATGTTTCAGTTTAGAAAGGCATCATGTGTCGGGGCAGACTTGGTGGGTCTGTTTCTATCCTATACTGTTCTTTATTTTTTTTTAAGATTCATAAGGTAAAATAAAACAAAGAACTGCAGATGCTGGAAACCTGAAACAAAAACAGAAGTGTTGGAAAAACTCTGCAGGTCTGGTAGCATCTGTAGAGAGAATAACAGAGTTGACATTTAAATCACAGTGACCCTTCCAGTTTTGACAAAATGTCACTGGGCTCAAAACATTAACTCTGTTTTTCTCGCTATAGATGCTGCCTGACCTGCTGAATTTCTCCAGCACTTTGATTTCATTTAAGATTGGTATAGAGGTCCCGATCAGTGTTCCCTCTAATTTTTTTTAACAGCTGCCTGAGCTACCGAAGTGTGTGTGTGTGTGGCAGAAACTTCTGGAATTGGATCAGAGTTGCCAGGCAATTTAAAGAGAACATAAGTCTTGATGACCCAGACTCAGAAGTTGTTTACCTTTGTGGGATAACCTAGAACCAGACACATAATCTCAGAATAAGGGGTCGCCCAGATCGGACAGAAGATGAGAAGGCATTTCTCCCCTCAAAGAGTAATGAAAATGTGGAATTCTTTACCACAAATAGCTGTAGAAGCTGGGTCATTAAGTATATTCAAGGCTGCGATGGTCTCATTCTTAATCAGTCAGGGAATCTAGTATTATAGTAAAAGGCAGGCAAGTGAAGTTGAGAATTACTAGTTCAGCCATGATTTCATTAATGATGAACTGGATTTGATAGGCCAAATGCCCTACTTCTGCTGCTACACCTTACAGTTTTATTCCTTACTGTATTCTAAAGTCATATTTAGTCCTTTTGATTCCAAGAATTAATCCAGCTAAAGGACCAATCTCCTATTGTGAAGAGCTACAAGGTACTTCTGGATCCACCACCTTCACAAATTAACGATCTATAAGCATCATCCGGTTCGCATAATGGTTGCTGAGATGGTTCCTATCTTCATACTGTCCTATAGTCTGACAACTTTCAAGATCTTTGTTCACCTCCAGTTCTGGCCTAACATGTCCTTGGTTTTCATCACTCCATTAATGGTTGTGCCTTCATCTGCCTCAGCTTAAGTTCTAGAATTCCCTACTTAAAAATGTTCCTTAAAGGAAGTCAGTGGCCTAGTGGTAATGTGACTATGCAGAAATCCAGACTAATGCCCTCGGGACACAAGTTTGAACCCAACCATGGTGAAATTTTAATTTGATTAATAAATCTGGAATGAAAAGCTATCCTAATGACAACTATTAAACATTGTCAATTGTAAAAAACATCTGGTTTGAATGTCCTTCTTTTAGAAAAGAAAATCTGCCAGCCTTATCTGGCCTACATGACTGACAACAATGTGATTGATTCTTAAATGCTCTCTGATTGCCTCACAAGCCATTCAGTTGTTCCAAACAAAGGAACGAAACTGGCAGACTACCCAGCATTGAACTCAATGCCAGCAACAACAATGGTGAATCCAACCATGCAAAGTCCTCCTTAAATGACACTATCATCTTTTGCTATAAATTGTGTCCTCTGATCCTACTCCACTTGAAAATCAAGGACCAGACAAAGGAGCAGCACTCCGAAAGCTTGTATTTCCAAATAAACCTATTGGACTATGAACTGGTATGATTTTTAACTTTTTCCACCCAGTCCAACACTGGCACCTCCACATCATGGCTTCCTTAAATGAATCAGATTCACCATGAGAAACTACTTTTTTACACAGCGAGTTATGTAGAATAAGCCACCTGAAAGGGTGTTTGGAAGAAATAAGTACAATAATAATTTTCAAAAGGTAATTGCAAATATACTTAAAGGAAAAGACTTTGCTGAGCTATGGGAAAATAGAGGGGAGTGCAATTACTTATACAGCTCTTTCTAAAAGGTGATACAGACACATTAGGCCAAATTGACTGCTTCTGTGCATCGCCATTTTGTAATTCTATGATTATTCCAAGGATCATCTTTGACTGATACAATGTGGAAGCCTAATTTGAAAAGAAAATAATTTTCCTTTAATTCTCAGTGTTTCATTTCTTATTTTTATCTCTTATATTACGCTTGAATGAGCTTAAGGTTTATATCTTTACTAAACTATATGAAAGTTTAGGCTGTCAACCTTTGAGTGACGAAGGTGCAGCACTCCAAAAGCTTGCGATTTCGAATAAACCTGTTGGACTATAACCTTGCATTGTGTGCCTTCTGATCTTGGACACCCCAGTCCAACACTGACACCTCCACACCTTTGAGTTTTCCCTGACATTTGCCTTGAACTTTCCTTTCATAGTGTGTTCGGGTATTGACCCTTCCTTCCGGCATATTGTACTTTTCTTTGCATGCCTAGTTCTCAGTTCTAGGTTATGATGACAATAATCCTGGATAAGGAAGGGCATTTTAGTCCATGATCAAGGGGCTTTGCTGATGGCACCCCTACCTGCAAGACACAAAATTATGGATTCAAGAACCCTTCAGGCCTTAAGACCAAAAAAAAATCCAAGTTGACACCCCAAAGCATTATTTATGGAATACAGGTACCCTCATTCAGATAAAATATTGGCCTGAGACCATTCCTCACCTCCCCAAGCATGCCCCTACTGCTAACTCTGTCTATGTCCCACCTGTCTACCCCCACTACTCCTACGCCTCCACCATATGCTCTTACTCCTCCAGTGCCTGTTGTCCCTTTACCTATCCCTCTCCCTTCTCCTCCTGTAGCAGGGTAAACGCCCAAATCATAGTTTGGGGCCCAAGCCTCTCACCTGGGGACCGCCGGTGGAATGTTCTGGAACCGCTTCCGGGACCGAAAACACCCCGACAGTGAGGCAGCAGCCCAAACCAACCGGCAGTCGGGGGAGGGAGATGAGGCGGTGAGGTCCTGCTCCCGAGCTTGGGCCGCAGGCGAGTGCCGCTCCTCCCGCCTGTCGAAACCGGAGCCAAACAACACACACGCGAGACAGTGCGGCTGCGCAGACACTGGGAAATACCGGCTGGGAAGCGCCTATTACACCGCGGTAGCGTGGCCGAGTGGTCTAAGGCGCTGGATTTAGGCTCCAGTCATTTCGATGGCGTGGGTTCGAATCCCACCGCTGCCAGTAGTGTTTTTTTTTAAAAATCAAATAAATTATTTTGTTTAGTAATACAGCTTGAAGATTGCATAGTTACTTAGATCATACCCAAAGGCAATTTGACGGAAATTATCATACTTTATTGCAGTAACACATAACCCATCAAGCCCGCGTCAGCTCTCTGCTAGAGCAATCAGTTGTCCCAATTCCCCACCTCCCCTACAGACCAGCAATTTATTTCCCTTCGATTCTTATTCATGTGCCTTAAAAAGTCAAGATTGAACCTGTCTCCACCACCTTTTCAGCCAGAGCATTTTAGATTCAGACATTTACAGCACAGAAAGATCCAGTTGGCCCTCTGTCCACGTTGTCCAATAAAAGTCTGACTACGCTAATCTAATTTTCCAACTCTTGGCGTTTAACCCTGGAGGCAATGGGAACACAAGTGAAATACTGCTTAAATGTGATAGGAGTTTCAGACTCAATACCCCGTGTGGGATGGTGCGTCCCAGACTCCCACTATCATCTGCGTTTTCCTCGGGTTAACTTTGACTGTAGAGTTTTCGGTAATGTCTCACTGGGCCAAATGACCTCCTTCTGTGATATAGTCATTCTATAAACAACTTAAATTTATATAGTGACCTGCTCTCAGATGCTTCAAAGGAGTAATAATGAAACAAAAAAAAGTGATACCAAACCATGGAAGGAGATGTTAAGACAGGCGAGGGATAAGTTTCAAGGAGCATCTTCAAGGACAGTCAAGAGTTGCAGCGGTTTAGGGCAGAGAATGTCGTAGGCTGTCAATGGTGCTGCAACAGAAATCAGGGAGCACAAAAGTTCAGAGGAAATTTCATTCTAGTCTGAATGGATACCAGTAACTTTTAATGCAAGAATACTAACTCCAGGCAGGGAGTGCTGGAAGGTACGACAAGGCAAGTAAATATCTAAATACTGCTTAAATCTTTTGAGAGTTTCTGACTCAACCACTCTCTGAAGTGCTGTAATGATTTCCAGACTTCCATCCACCCTCTGAGTGAACAAAAAATCCTTGCCTCTCCTCTTAGCCTGTTACGTTTTAAATCTGTACATCCATCGTTATTGACTGCTCTACTAATAGAAAAAGTGGTTTCCTAGCCACCCTTTCTATGCCCTTCATAATCTTATACACCTCTAACAGGTCCCCTCTCAATTTTCATTGATCCAAGAAAAATAACCCATATGGACAGCTTAGACCCTCCATCCCAGGCAGCATCCTGGTAAATCTCCTCTGCACCCTCTCTCGTGCAATCACCTCTATCCTATAATGTGGCAACCAGAGCTGCACACTGTACTCCAGTTATGGCCTAACCAGCATTTTATACCATTCCAACACAGCTTCTTTGTTCTTGTATTCCATGTTTTCAATAATAGAGGCAAGAATCCCACATGCTTTCTTGAGACACATCAAGATCTGAATTTCAGTACTTTCCAGGGTTTTAACATTTATATTGTAGTCTCTTGCCTTGTTAGCCCTCAACAAGTCTCACACTTTGCTGCTTTTAATTCCATTTGCCACTGCTCTACCTACCTAATCCATCTGTTGATATTTTCCTGTAGTGTATGACTATCCTCCTAACAATTTACAACATGAACAATTTTCATGTCATCCGCAAACATTTTGATTTTACCCCCTATGTTTAAGTTCAAATAGAGTCATACAGCACAGAAGATGTCTTTCAGCCTATTGAGTTTGGACTGACCTATCTACACTAACTATACTTTCCAGCACTTGGCTCATAACCTTGAATGTTGTGGTATTTCAAGTGTTCATCCACATGCTTCTTAAGAGTTGTGAGGTTACCTGCCTCTAATGCCCTTCTAGGCAGTACATTCCAAATTCTCATCACCTCTATTTTTCCTAAATCCAACTAAACCTCCTTCCCTTCACCTTAATCTTATGCTCCCCTCACCATTGACCCTTCAAGGAAGCAGCTTCTTAATCACTCTGCCCATGCCCCATATAATCTTTTTAACTTCAATCAGGATCCCTGAGCCTTCTCTGCTCTAAAGAAAACCTGGTAGCTCAGAGGTTAGCACTACTACCTCACAGTTCCAGGGACCTAGGTTCAATTCTTGTCTTGGGTGACTGTGTGGAGTTTGCATATTCTCCCTGTCTGTGTGAATTTGCTCTGGTTTTCTCTCACAACACAAAGATGTGCAGGTTACGTGAATTGGCCATGCTAAATTGCCCCAAGTGTTTAGGGATTATGTAGGTTAGGAGCATTAGGCAGGGGTAAATATAGGGGAATGGGTCTGGGTGGGTTAGTCTTCAGAGGGGCAGTGTGGGCTTGTTGGGCTGAAGGGCTTATTTCCACACTGTGAGGATTCTATGAATTCTATTTAAAAAAACGTGAGCCTATCCAGTCTCTATTCATAGCTAAAACACTTCAACCCAGGCAACATCCTAAATCTCCTCTACACCCCCTCCAGTCCAATTACATCCTTCCTATAGAGTGGTGACTATAATTGCACAAAGTACTCCAACTGAGGCCTAACCAAAGTTGTGTACAGCTCCAGTATATCCTTCATGTTCTTATCATTTATGCCACGGATGAAAAAGGCAATTATATCATTATGCCTTCTTAACCACTCTATTAACCTGTCCTGAGTGTGGTGTTGGAAATGCACAGCAGGTCAGGCAGTATCCAAGGAGCAAGAGAATCGACATTTCAGGTATAAGCCCTTCAGCAGGAATGAGGCTTGTGGGCCGGGGATGCTGAGAGATAAATGGGAGGGGGTTGCGGCTGTGGAGAAGGTAATTGAGAATGTGGTAGGTAGATGAAGGTGGGGGGGAATGGTGACATGTCGGAGAGGAGGGTGGAGCAGAGGGGTGGGAAGGAAGATGGACAGGTCAGGAGGGCAGTGCCGAGTTGGAGGTTTGGGACTGGAATAAGGTGGGGGAAGGGGAAATGAGGAAATTGGTGAAATCCACATTGATCCTGTGTGGTTGCAGGGTCCCAAGGCAGAAGATGAGGCGTTCTTCCTCCAGACATCAGGTGGTTACGGTTTGGTCTTACATGTGAAGAGAAATCAGAGATAACGTTTCGAATTAGTTCTGAGGAAGGGTCACTGGACCCGAATCATTAACTCTGATTTCTGTCTACAGATGCTGCCTGACCTACTGAGTTTTTCCAGCAACTTCTGTTTTTGTTTCTGATTTACAGCATCCACAGTTCTTTCAGCCTTATATGTGAATTTAAAATAACCTAGCAAGTCATTTTCTTGTATTCAGAAATTTTGAGGGAAATTGGGATGGGTAATAAATGGTGCCAGCAACACCCACATCCCATAAATCAATTAATAATACTACCTACCTATTAACGATCAGTTTCCCACTATAGAAACTGCTCAATTCTCATTTCCATTCCCCCTTGCCAAGCAGATATGAATTACAGCAAGTTTACAGAGACTAAATCATTGCTATGAAATGGATCAAGACAAAACAAGCTTTAAGTATGTTAAATGTGACATTGTGTATACTCAGAATCACCACCACAAAGAGATTATTGCATATATTTTATCAGAATTTGGCCAATTGTACACTTCCCCGTCTAGTGAGTGTTAAATATAATCCTGGTCAAACCTTGTTGATTTTCTATTGAAAACAAACAGCCCTCAAGCTACAACTTGCCCTGATTTCTACCATTTAACCTCATTGCTCTTGCCAGTTGTAAGCTTCAATTGATTGCTGTGTGAAATCAGTATTTTGGCCAAAACGCTTATTATTTCATAGCTTCAATATTTCCCATGATTCAGTTCTCTGTACAAAGTGTGTGAAGCTGAAGTTGTGATAACACTTCCCAATGCAATGCTTCTCACTTGGTGAGTGGTAATCAGTAACAACAGATCCAAACTGGACTTTTGCAAAGAAAATATGCATAATATAAAATTTATTTATTTAGAAAGTGGGTTTTACTGGGGTAAGGTTGAATCCTGCCCACCTTCGAGGACTCCTTCGCTTGCTTCCAACACACCCCATCCACCTGGACACCCCGTGCCGGTCTGTTACCCGCTCTCGACCTCTTTATTTCCAACTGCCGCTGAGATATTGACCACCTCAATCTGTCCACCCACCTCCCCCACTCCGACCTCTCACCCTCACAACATGCAGCTCTCCACTCCCTCTGCTCCAACCTCAACCTCACCATCAAACCAGCAGACAAGGGGGGGTGCAGTGGTAGTTTGGCACACTGACCTCAACACTGCTGAAGCCAAGCGCCAACGTGAAGACACCTCCACTTACTGCCCCCTCGACCACGACCTCACCTCCTATCACAAACCATCATCTCCCAGACCGTACACGACCTCATCACCTCAGGGGATCTCCCACTCACAGCTTCCAATCTCATAGTTTGTGAACCCCGCACTGACCGATTCTACCTCCTACCCAAGATCTACAAGCCTGACTGCCCCAGCTGACCTATCATCTCAGCCTGCTCCTGCCCCAGCAAATTCATCTCCACCTACCTCGATACTGTCCTATCCCCCCGGTCCAGGAACTCCCCATAAACATTCGGGACACCACCCATGCCCTCCACCTCCTTCAAGACTACCATTTCCCCGGCCCCCAACATCTCATATTCACCATGGACATCCAGTCCCTCTACACCTCAATCCACCATGACCAGGGCCTCCTTGCCCCCTGTTTCTTTCTCTCCGGACATCCCCACCAGTACGCTTCCACTGACATTCTCATTTGTTTGGCAAAACTGGTCCTCACCTTCAACAATTTCTCCTTCAATCCCCTCCCTCCAGATGAAAGGGATAGCCATGGGCACCCACATGGGCCCCAGCTGTGCCTGTGTCTTTGTCGGTTACATGGAACAGTCCATCTTCTGCAGTCACACCGGCACCACTCCCCACCTTTTCCTCCGCTACATTGATGACTGCATCGGCACCACCTTGCACTCCCAGGAGGAGGTTGAATAATTCATCAACTTCACCAACACATTCCACCCTGACCTTAAATTCACATGGACCATCTTGACACCTCTCTCCCCTTCCTGGACCTCTCCATCTCCAACAACGGTGACAAATTCAACACTGACATTTTCTACAAACCCACTGACTCCCACAGCAACCTGGATTACACCTTCTCCCACCCTGCCTCCTGCAAAAATGCTGTCCGGTATTCCCAATTCCTCCGTCTCTACCGCATCTGCTCCCAGGAGGACCAGTTCCATCACAGAATACACCAGATGGCCTCCTTCTTTAAGGACCGCAATTTCCCTCCCACGTGGTTGATGATGCCCTCCAGCACATCTCATTCACATCCCTCACCTCCGCCCTTGAACTCCACCCTTCCAACTGCAACAAGAACAGAAGCCCCCTGGTCCTCACCTTCCATCCCACCAACCTCCGTTTACATCGCATCATCCTCCACCATTTCTACCACCTACAAACGGAACCTGCCACCAGAGATATATTTCCCTCCCCAACTCATCCGCTTTCCGTAAAGACTGTTCCCTCTGCAGATGTGTCTCCACCTCTGCGGCACCTATTCACAGTTCCTCCGCCTCCACTGCAAAAATGCCATCCCTTATTCCCAATTCCTCTGCCTATGCTGCACTCCAGCAACCGACTAACCATGGACATTTACTACAAACTCACCAACTCCCACAGCTACCTGGTCTACACCTTCTCTCACCCAGCATCCTGTAAAAATGCCATCCCTTATTCCAAATTCCTCTGCCTCTGCCACATCTGCTCCCATGAGGACCAATTCCACCACAGAACATCCCAGATGGCCTCCTTCTTCAAAAACCGTAATTTCCCCTCTCACATAATCAACGATGCCCTCCAGCGTATTTCCTCCACTCCCCACACCTCTGCCCTTGAACCCCACCCCTCCAATTGCAACAAGGACAGTACTCCACCCCCCAAGTCCTCATCTTCCACCCCATCAACCTCCACCCCACAATGCATCATCCTCCTCCACTTACACCACCTACAAACAGACCCCACCACCAGAAATATATTTCCCTCCCCACCTTATCTGCGTTTCAGAGACATCACTCCTGCTGCGACTTCCTTGTCAGATCACGCTCCCCCTCACCAGCCCACACCCCACTCCCGGCACCTTCCCCTGTTAACGCAAGAAGTGCAAAACCTGCGCCAACATCTCCCGTCTCACATCTGTCCAAGGCCCCAAAGGATCCTTCTACATCTGACAAAAATTTACCTGTACTTCCACACACGCCATCTACTTAATCTTTTGCACCCGGTGTGGTCTCCTTTATAGGGAGACAGGTTGCTAAGTTGTGGATCATTTCAGACAACATCTCCGGGACACCTGCACCAACCAACCCCACCGGCCTGTGGCCGAGCACTTTAACTCCTCCTCCCACTCCACCAATGACATGCTGGTCCTTGGCCTCCTCCATTGCCAAACCCTAACCACCCGACGCCTGGAGGAAGAACGCCTCATCTTCTGCCTTGGGACCTTGCAACCACATGGGATCAATGTGGATTTCACCAGTTTCCTCCTTTCCCCTCCCCTCACCTTATCCCAGTCCCAATCCTCCAACTCAGCACCGCCCTCCTGTCCTGTCCATCTTCCTTCCAACCTATCCGCTCCACCCTCCTCTCCGACCTGTCACCATTCCGCCCCCACCTTCATCTACCTATCACATTCTCAGTTACCTTCCCCCAGCCCCACCCCTCTCCCATTTATCTCTCAGCCCCCCCAGACCACGAGCCTCATTCCTGATGAAGGGCTTATGCCCAAAACTTTGATTCTCTTGCTTCACAGATGCTGCCTGACCTGTGCCTTTCCAGCACCACACTCTTGACTCTGATCTCCAGCATCTGCAGTCCTCACTTTCCCCTATTGAACTGTCCGGCCCCCTTCAGGGATCTGTTGATCCTACATAAAATCATTAATGTACACCACAAACAATAAGGTCTCAGCTCTGAGCCTGAGGAACCCCACTTGAACTAAACTTCCAGTCACAGAAGTATCTCTGTATCTCACCCTCTGCTTCCTGCGTCTCAGCCAGTTTTGGATCCAACATGCTACTATGCCATGGATCCCATGGATTTTTATTTTCCTCACCAGTCTGCTATAAGGAACCTTATTAAAAACTTTGCTAAAGTCCATGTAGATTACATTAAGACTCCTAGTTACCTCCTTAAAATATTCAATCAAATCTGTCAAACATGTTCTTCCCTTAACAAATCCACACTCTCTCGAATTGATGATGTCCCTCAAAGTGCAGATATATACTGTCCTTCAGAATTTGTTCTAATAACCTCTCCACTACTGAGGTTAGACTGATTAGCCTGTAATTTTCTAGTCTAACCCTTCCTCTCTTTTTCACAACATGACAACGCTAGCAGATCTTCAGTCCTTTGGCACCTCACCTGTGGCTGGAAAGCTTTAGAAATATATTGCCACAGTCCCTGATAGCTTCTCCCTCACCTTCCACAACGGTCATCTGGGCCTACAGTAATCTACTTTTGAGCTGCTGAATCCGTTAGTATCTCCTCTTGCTGTCTGCGTTCATTCTACTAATATTTCAGTCTTCCATCTTGGTATCAATACTGAGATTGTCCTTTTCCAAGTGAAGACCACTGAGGACTGTGTCCATGTCTTCTGAGACCACATGCTGATTAATTCTATGTTCCCTAATAGGACCTAATGTCTTCCTAATTATTCTCTTGCTCTTTAAAAAATCCCTTTGGAATTTCATGTATTCTACCCACCAATGCTTTCTTATGCATGCTGTATGTCTTTCTAATTTCAATTTTATGTACCCTCTGCACATCTAGGACACAAGAACTAGTACTAAGACTTCAATATCTGTCATAGGATTCTTCTAATCCTTTGCCTTTATGTCCCTTAACATCCAAGGACTTTCAGTCCTGGTCCTACCCTTTGTCTTTCAGGAATTTGTCCCATACATTTCCAATTTTCTGCTGGAATGCTTTGCATTGTTGTAACACGGTCTTATCTGTACGTAACTGCTCTCAATCCATTTGAGTCAAATTATATCTTCGCCTATCCTCTGACCCATCATTATCCTTTTCCATATCTATCTTGAACCCAACTGAGTTATGGTCACTATTTCCAAAACTCCCTAATTGACCTTTAACCTGCCCAGGGTCATTTCCAAACATTAGGTCCAGAACTGCCCCCGCCTTGTTTTGTTTCCAGGCTAAAAAAAACCTTCTTGGATGTAACTTAAGAATTTTGTTCCTTCTTTAACTTGCATACTAGAACTGTCCCAGTTAATATATGGGTAGTTAAAATCCCTGACTATTACAGCCTTATTATTCTTATACTTCTCTGAAATTGTTTGATCTTCTATCTCTCCCTAACTATTGAGAGGTCTGTAGTACAGATCCAATTTTTCCTGTTTTGTGGTTCTATTTCTACTGGTATGGCCTCCTCATTGCTGTAATTACTTCTTGATTAATATTACAACTTGCCTCCTTGTTTACTCCCCACTCTATAGAACATAGAACATAGAAGAATACAACGCAGTACAGGCCCTTTGGCCCTCGATGTTGCGCCGATCCAAGCCCACCTAACCTACACTAGCCCACTATTCTCCATATGCCTATCCAATGCCCGCTTAAATGCCCATAATGAGGGAGAGTCCACCACTGCTACTGGCAGGGCATTCCATGAACTCACGACTCGCTGAGTAAAGAATCTACCCCTAACATCTGTCCTATACCTACCATCCCTTAATTTAAAGCTATGCCCCCTCGTAATAGCTGACTCCATACGTGGAAAAAGGTTCTCACGGTCAACCCTATCTAAAC
>NC_057730.1:20261754-20275466 GCF_004010195.1 Chiloscyllium plagiosum
CACTAGCAAACCTCCCACCACCAAGGATACTGCCCCTCAGGTTCAGGTGCAGACCATCCTGTTTATAGAGGTCCCACCTTCCCCAGAAAGAACCCCAGTTATCCAAATACCAGAATCCCTCCCTCCTGCACTATCCCTGTAGCCACGCATTTAGCTGTTCTCTCTCCCTATTCCTCGACTCTCTATCACATGGCACGGGTAACAAACCAGAGACAACAACTCTGTTTGTTCTAACTCTGAGCTTCTAACCTAGCTCCCTGAAAGCCTGCCAACATCCTCAGCCCTCCTCCTACCTATGTCATTGGTGCCAATGTGGACCACGACTTCGGGCTGCTCCCTCTCCCCCTTAAGGACCCGGAAAACACGATCAGAGACATCACATACCTTTGCACCTGGGAGGCTACATACCAAACGTGAGTCTCTCTCGCCCCCACAAAACCGCCTATCTGTGCCCCGAACTATCGAGTCCCCAATTACTATTGCTCTGCTCTTCTCCACCCTTCCCTTCTGAGCAACGGGGACAGGCTCCGTGCCAGAGGCCTGAGCCCCATTACTTACCCCTGGTAAGTCGTCCCCCTCACAAGTATCCAAAACGGAATACTTGTTCTTGAGGGGAACGGCCGCAGGGGGTCCCTGCACTGGCTGCTTCCTCCCTGTCTCCCTCACTGTCACCCATCTGTCTGCAATCTTTGGAGTTACTACTTCCCTAAAGCTCCGATCTATGACCCCCTCTGCCTCCCAAATGATCCTAAGTTCATCCAACTCCAGCTCCAGTTCCCTAACACGGTCTTGGAGGAGCTGGAGATGGGTGCACTTCCTGCAAGTGTAATCAGCAGGGACATCCATGGCATCCGTCACCTCAAACATGTTGCAAGAGGAACATTGCACTGCCTTCACTGCCATCCCTCTAAAAGTAACCTTTTTTTAAAAAAAAATCTGGGTCTAAAGAATAGAACAAGCAAAATGCAGCACTTACCTACTTACCACAACTATCTCATCTGAAAACCCTATACCAGCTCATTTATCTTATTCCTCAGGCTCCATGCATTAAAATATATTCCATTAGCCTTTCTAAACTCAATTCTTTCTTATGTAGTCTGTTTCCTCTCATTTACCAGTCTCATTTATTCACATTTTAAATTCTAATTCTATCTTCGCTTCTCTTCCGTCTGAACCATTTTTCAAGATCTTGTCCATTTGCCAATCTAGTTTAAATCTGCCCTCACAGCATTACCAAACCTGGAAAAAACAAAAGTACTGGATAAACTCATCTGGCAGTGTCTGTGGAGGGAGAGGTTCTGAAGAAAAGAAACATTAGTACTGTTTCTCTCTCCTTAGGTGCTGCCAGACCTACTGACTTTCTCTAGAACTCTTCTTATTTCAGTTTTCCAACATCTACAGTATTTTGCTTTTATTTAGGGATAGCATTAACAAACCTCCCCATGAGGGAGTTGGTCCCATTCGTATTCAGATGTAAACTGTCCAATTTGTACTGGTTCCCCCCGCCCGGCCCCACTCAGAAATGGCCCCAAAGTCTCAGGAATCCAAAGCTCTCCCTCCTCCATTATCTCTTCAGCTAGACATTATCTGCTCTATCTCTTTATTCCTATATTCACTATGGAACTGGGAATAATTCAGAGATTACTACCTTTGAAGTCCTGCTTTTCAATTTTCTATCTAATTCCCTAAAGTCTGGCTGCAGGACCTCACTTCTCTTTCTTCCCACATCATTGGTCTCAACATAGATCACAACCTCTAGCTGTTGATCCTCTGTTTCAGAATCCCTATCAGCCATTCTTTGACATCCTTGACCTTTTACCTTGTCACCCAGGAGGCAACATACCATGTTGCTCAATTAGTCCAAGATTCTGGTTGGACCAGTTTGAACGTTACACCCAGTTATAGTTCTGAGATGCAAAGTCAAATAATGCAGCAAAACCCATGTTACAATCTCAGAGACCTCGTTTCAGTATCTTGCTGAAGAATAAAAAGAAAACAAGTTTTTAATGAAAGAATGAAACCACAAGGTTCCCTGTGTAAATAAGTATATTTACTTCATAAAACCATAATAATTAAATTCAGTCTTAAACATTCAGTTACAATAAAAGTAAGAAAATACATTTAACACAATTAAACTTCCAATCAAGTTTCATAACTCAGTTTGCCTTCTATATCTATTTATCTTACAATCCTAAACCTTCAAATCAACTACTTGTCAAAACCTTGATGATTAACCACTTGGTCTGGTTATTGAGGTAATGATTTGTACATGGGCTAAGATTTCTTGGACCTTCCATTTACTTCTGGGAACGTTGTCCCTTCCAGTCTCCTCTGACCATCTGAAAGGTGTGGTTAAAGCTGGATAATTCTTTTTCAGCCAGCATGGGACGTAATGGAATGAATTACGTAATGGAATGAATCACTTCAAGCTGTAACTTATCTTTTTTTTATAATCTGATTCTAAGGATTTAGAAACTGCAGTGTTTAAATCTGGCCTGGAGGCAGATGATTTTACAGAAGTGTTCAAGATGCTCAAGGGAATGTTCCAAAACATTGCTTCCAATTAAATTGCATATGTGGGTTCAAATTAATAAAGAGGCAAATTTCAAACTGAAAGCAAGAAATCAGGAGTATACTGATTAGCATTAGAATTAGGTTTATTATCATAAGTACTCAAGTACAGAAGTACAGGATTATATGGGAAATCAGGAGATGCAGAAGAAGGCAGATTTCATGAGATGTCAGCAGTGATTCGAGAAATATTGATTTATATGTAAAAGTTTGACTTTTTGATAGGCCTTTCTTTCACCTTTGGCTCTTTTTCTTTTGCCTGGATCGATGCCATGTACATTCCCTTTAAATTCATGCACAGACTAACCTTCTTTGATTCCAGTAGAGGGCACCGCAGCCAAACACTGTAATGTTGCAGTGAGGAGCTCCATCCATTACATTCATGTTCAACCTGTCCATTGTTTCCTGTATATCTGGGGAACTGAAATGACAGCACTGAGGCCGGTATCCCGGCACCAGGTCAGCCTTTATTTGCTAGTGTACAGTACACTGGCTGTGGCCAGCCAGCTTGGAGTCAATCCTCAACTGAGGAGATTGTAATCACTTGTTATATTTAACAACTCCAATCAAGAACCTCATAGTCAACGAGGCCCACGTGGTTCCAATCACTACAGGTACCATCAAGTTGACTGGAAAAACTTGCATTTTAAATACCATCTTGTACAACCTCATGACCTCCCAAAACACTTTACTACGAATTAATTACTTTTGACAGGTGAAGGATAAATATCCAGGACATTTGGAAGAACTCACCAGTGGGATCTTTGATGTCTATTCAAGAATGCAAACAGGAAATCAGTTTAATATTTCATCCAAAAGGCAGCACCTCTGAGAGTGTAGGACTCTCCCATTGCTGTCACCCAACATTCCAGTCTCCCCTAGTACTGAGCCTTTCACAGTGTGATGGTTCCTTGGTATGTCCCCTCCAACTATGCAGTACTCCCTCAATACTGATCATCCAACTGTACAGCGCTCCCTTAGCACTGACACTCTATTAGTGCCGGTTCTATTTCATGGTACTAACTGACAGTGCAACATCCCCACAATGCTGACTTCCCAACAATACAACACTCTCACATTATTGGTCCTCCAGCAGTGCAGCACTTCCTCAGTGCTGACCTTCCAACAGCACAGCACAACCTTGGTACTGATGTTCCAATCCCTATTGCGGAATTCCTTCAGTACTGAACTGGGTATGTCAATCTGAACAAATATCCAGTGTGGCTATTTAAACATAGAATGATAGAATCATAGAGATATACAGCTCAGAAACAGACCCTTCGGTTCAATTCGTCCACGCCAACCAGACATCCTAAATTAATCCAATCCATATTGGCCCGTATCCCTTCTGAACCCTTCCTATTCAGATACCCATCCAATCAGTGTGTAGTTTGATGTTTAGTAAGCTGGGGATCGGGGTCTTAGATTCTCAGCATGAATTGGGAAAGAGATCATTGAATTCGTTTGTGTCCTAGGGAATAAGAAGTTTTCTTTCATTCTTTGGAGATAATATTTAACACTCGTCATCAAATATAAAAATTACTGTGCAAAGTGTGCAATGTACAGTCAGTGAGCAAGCCGCAAGACCTGTATTGTATTACCCACTTAAGGCCAAAGTGCCTAACGTTGTTAAACAAACAGAGTTTTCAGTTGGATTCTCTTACAAATTCCAGGCTGCAGATAGGAAATACACGATAATGAGGCCATTTGGCCCAGCATAATCATGTTAGCCTTTTGAAAGTGCTATCCACTATATCCACCATTTTCCTATTGCCATGCAATTTTCTTCCTTTGAGTCTTTATCCTTTTTTTTGGTGTGTAAGAAACATTTCTCCCCCCATCAGCTAGAAACACACGACTTTTAAGTTTATGTTCAACTAGATTGCTGAGTCATTGCCTGACTATGTTCTGGATCCTGTGTCAATGGGACATTCTCTGTTGCTGGAAAGGTTTCTCTGCAAACGCATTTGATTAGGAGCAGCATTTTTTTAAAAAACTCTGTCAGGTACATCAAGAATATTTGAAAAACTCCAACTGGTACAAAGGGCCGGCGAAGTCTATCCTGTCTCTTTCTGGACTGTATGCTACATTCTAAAAGTGAATACACATTTGATCATTGAAGGAGCTCAAATTATCTTTACAGTACAAGCAAGGAAGAGAATAAAGGAATGATCTAGAAGTGTTTATGAAGATTAAAAGAGTAGGTAGGTTAGACACAGATACACATTTCATAAGGTGGAGGAAGTCCAGAACTAAGAGGTATAATCTCATAATTAGAAGCAGGCTGTTCAGTGATAATATCAGGAAGAAACTCTCCATATAAAGGGTCATGGAAATCTGGAACTCTCCATCAAAAAGCTTTTAAGACAAGGGTGAACTAAAAATTTCAAAACTGAGACTGATAGATTTGTTAAGCAAGAGTGTACCAAGGTTTATGGAGAGAAGTTGGGGAAAGCTTTAGATTCAGTCATGATATAATTGAGAACCAATCTTAATGAACGAACTCTTCCTATTACTCTGATTTAAGAATAACTAAATTAAAATTTCTAAATACAGAATTTTTCTACTTTTAATTTTGGACAAAGTTGAGTTTTAGCAAACAAGCACTAGTGCCTTATACAACCAACATCTTATAAATCTGTATCAATAGATGAAAAATGTTAAGAGTTTATTCACAATTTACAGTAACACACGGATACATCCTCCATTCCTTTCATGGCGATACATGCTGTCAGAACAACTAAAAATATTCTGCGTTTTTTTACTTAAAATAATGGCATTGTAAAGCTGATTAGTTTCAGGAGCATAAATTGCTGCAGACTGGTTAACTCAGGAAATACTTTTACAACGGAACACTAGTATCAATATGTATGATTGATCATGTTAACTTGAGTAGATTTACACCATGAACAGGTGTTGTTACTGCGCCTTTTGTATTCATTCAATTAATTTCACATTCTGAGTAATTGCTCTTCTCTCTGTCAGAGAATATGTCCAACGTTTGCCATTCCTTCATCCAATGTGTCCAATTATCAGCAATCCTCTCCCATTATTTTCCTGGACTAAATTCAACCTTATCCCAGTAAAACCCACTTTCCAAATAAATACATTTTACATACAATGCATATTTTCTTTGAAAAACTCCAGTTTGGATCTGTTGTTACTGATTACCACTCACCAAGTGAGAAGCATTGCATTGGGAAGTGTTATCACAACTTCTGCTTCACACACTTTGTACAGAGAACTGAATCATGAGAAATACCGAAGCTTGTGAAATGATCAGTGTTTTGGGCAAATACTGATTTCACACAGCAATCAATTGAAGCTTACAACTGGCAAGAGCAATGAGGTTAAATGGTAGAAATCAGGGCAAGTTGTAGCTTGAGGGCTGTTTGTTTTCAATAGAAAATCAACAAGGTTTGACCAGGATTATATTTAACACTCACTAAGCGGGGAAGTGTACAATTGGCCAAATTCTGATAAAATGTATGCAATATCCTCTTTGTGGTGGTGATTCTGAGTATACACAATGTCACATTTAACATACTTAAAGCTTGTTTTGTCTTGATCCATTTCATAGCAATGATTTAGTCTCTGTAAACTTGCTGTAATTCATATCTGCTTGGCAAGAGGGAATGGAAATGAGAATTGAGCAGTTTCAATAGCCAGGCAGTATTATTAATTGATTCATGGGATATGGGTGTTGCTGGCACCATTTATTACCCATTCCAATTTCTCTCAAAATTCCTGAATACAAGAAACTGACTTGCTAGGTTATTTCAAATTCACATATAAGGCTGAAAGAACTGTGGATGCTGTAAATCAGAAACAAAAACAGAAATTGCTGGAAAAACTCAGTAGGTCAGGCAGCATCTGTGGACAGAAATCAGAGTTAATGGTTCGGGTCCAATGACCCTTCCTCAGAACTAATTCGAAACATTATCTCTGATTTCTCTTCACATGTAAGACCAATAGGTAAGGATAGTAAATTTCCTTGTTTAAAAGACATCAACAAATCAGATGGATTCATTCAATCATCATAATTTGAATTCCTGTACTCTGTGGGACAGTTGGGACCCATGTCTTGAATGAACCTAAACCGAAGGATTACTAGAAGCATAACTACATACTACCTACCTCTTAGGGAGTGGTGTAGCTACCCAAAAATGTCCTGCTGCTTTCTGAGATCTACTACATATCAAGTTCAGTAAGAGAATTCAAAGAGAGTTATCTGATTTAGAACATATCTTCAGACATGTAAATCCCTGATTTCTCAACCCAGCCTAAGGAGACTTTCCTGGACAATTGTATTTTTATTTTGGAGGCATGGGGGTGGATGGGAGATGTTGTTAGTTGGGTTTAGACCTGTCACTTGTGAAAACTGCACTGAGATGGCCATTGGCACTGCTGGGTGCTAAAAGGCCTGCCTCAGTCTCCAGGGCCGTTTCTCAGTTGTAATAAAAACATTAAAGTTCTGTAGCCTTCATTCATCACATACTCTCACAAAATCCAATGCCCCATCTATACCAAAAAATGTCACCTCATGTCCTTACCTCCATGGCCCCTCATACCTGCATGCCAATCCCTGACTCTCATATCCTCCATGCCAACCAATGACTGCCCCATTCATTCCCATGGCTCCTTGCAGCTCTATGCTATATTAGTTTTGTTTTATTCATTCATGTGATGTGAGCATCACAGGCTAGGCCAGCATTTATTGCCGGTCCCAATTTCCCAGTTAAGAATCAACCACGTTGCTGTGGTTCTGGACTCGCATGTAGGCCAGACCAGGTAAGAATGCCCTTCACTAAAGGGCATTAGTGAACCAGATGGGTAATTCTAACAATTGGCAATGGATTCATGGTCATCTTTAAACTCTTTATTCCAGACTTATATTGAATTCAAATTCCATCATCGACTGTTGTGGGATTCGAACCCGAAGGCTCAGAATTTTACCTGGTCTCTGGATTAACAGTCTAGTAATAATACCATGAGGCTGACACCTCCCCATTGTGCCAGCTTATAGTTGGCCATGACCCCCATTCAATCCTGTGCCCCTTTTTGATCTTATACTAAATTAGTGCCAAGCCATTATCCACCATCCCCCACACCCATTACCCTCTCCATGCTAACTCACACAATATTGGTCACAGACATACGGCAGGAACTACACTGAAAAGAAATAAAGTTTCAATTATCTATTACAAACTTCACAAAATTAAAATAACTTTAATGGATAAAATTAAATTTAATGCATTTAATTCCCACCATCCTTCATGAAAACAGACACTTGTATTAATAATTTAGCTTAGATTAGCTACAGTGTGGAAACAGGCCCTTCGGCCCAACCAGTCCACACCAATCCTCTGAAGAGTAACCCACCCGGCCCCATTTCCCTCTAACTAATGCACCTAACATTACGGGCAATTTAGCATTGTCAATTCACCTAATCCGCACATCTTTGGATTGTGGGAGGAAACCGGAGCACCCGAAGGAAACCCACGCAGACACGGGGAGAATGTGCAAACTTCACACAGGCAGTCACCTAAGGCTGGAATTGAACCTGGGACCCTGTTGCTGTGAGGCAGCAGTGCTAACCACTGAGCCACCATGCCACCCTGTTCCTCAACCAATGTTGTTAATTGTTTTCTCACGACTCAAAGGTCTTAATCGAACTATGAGTTTATGGCATCCCATGCCCACCGCACCATGATAATGATAGATTGTTGAGACAGTCAAGCACTATAATGAAAACTCCCCATGATTATGTCAATAAACATCTAGTGAAATTGGAAACACTTCTTAACTTCAATTTCAGGCTTTTTTTTTCAAATTTAAAGAGCATAGGATTTGAGTAATTTGCTGGATTGACAGTTTAACAGATTGTTGCTTCTTTGTATGCACAGGCAGATCCACCTCTTTCACTTGGTTTAGGAACTCCATTGGGGTTATAAAAGTCAAAAATGTACTTGACCTCGCTAAAGAAGGTTTAGACCTTTTTTCAAATTTGTGACTCCTGTGCATCACATTTCATAATCTCCTAAAATGAAAACTGTTTCTGAGTGAAGACAGCTGTACTTTTAAATGCTCTCTCCTTTGATGAAAATATCAATGCCAGGCTTGGGGGTCTGAATACAGGGCTGTGGAGCTAAGGCTGTTAGACCTTGAGTGTAGAAGGTTGACGGGATATCTGATTCAGGTATTTAAAGTTATAAAAAAGATTCATTAGGGTAGATAAAAAGGATTTATTTTCACTGGAAAATGAATCCAGAACAAGAGGGTATAATTCTTCAAGTTGCTGCTGGACCATGTAGGAGGTAAGTCAGGAAGCAGCTTGATTCTCAACAAATGTTAGTGATAATGTAGAACTTTCTCTTTCCCCTCAAAAAGCTGTGAATGTTAGGCATTAATTGATTTGTGTTGGATAAGGCTAGGAAGTGATGTGCAAGTGTGTAGACCAGGTGGGTCTGAGATATAGATCAGCCAGAATCTATTTGACTGACTGGGCAGTTTGAGGAGCTGAAAGGCCTTTACCTGCTCTGCTGTTCCTACAAGATTTTGTTAAAACATGTCACTAAAAGGGTTTACAGCTATCCTGCAGATCCCACTTTGGATAGTCATAGTTATAGGGGTCTACTGCACAGAATAAAAGAGGCCCTTCAACCCATCGAGTCTGTGCCAGTCAAAAACAACCACCATATTATTCTAAACCCATTCTCCAGCACTTGACCAATAGCTTTGTATGCCTTGGCATTGGAGGTGTACATCTAAATATTTATTAAATATTGTGAGTGTACACAAAGGAAGTTTTACACCATCAAAAAAAATCTTGATAACAATTGCAGGACTAATGATAAACAGAAGCATCAACATATTGCAAAATTAATTTCATAATTTCAAAAGCTGTGTGTTGGGAAACAGCAAGAGAATTAGGGATGTTCAAACTTTTAGTGTGTAACTCAAAGCCAAGATTAAAATGGTTGACTAGAACCATCAAAACATACTACAGCTTACATTTGTATAGCACTTTTACTTCTGAAAAAGTAAAACTTCTGAAGCACTTCAAGTTACAATTTCTTGCAGGGTTTGGGAACACAGTTAATTATTGAAAAGCATTGTAGAAAGTGTGTGAAAGAGCATCAATATTAACCAACTTTCGTGGAAAGACAGAAGCATTAATGTGGGTTTACCTTGGAAAATTGCATTAGTGATGGTCCCTGGGCTTGGGGCTTGGAGGAAAGACAGATTAGGAGGAAAAGAATGCTCAGGATGAATAAGACTTTCAAGAAGAGAGAGAGGGCACTGTCTTGTTTGGGCCTTGTTTTTATGTAATACTCAACAAAGTCAGCAAAATTGTATTTCTTGGGACAATATCCAAGTTGCTTTCTTGCTTTGTCTATCTTGAAGGTATGTGTGACTGCAATGCTTCGAACCTGAGAAAGAAAAATTCAGATCTGTAACAGGCATATTACTTCACCAATCACAGAAACTATACAACACAACTGGCGGCCATTCAACTCATTTTGGTTCTTTAAAGCTCCTTGATTAGACAGAGAGCCCGGACTCTTCCTAAATAAAAGCAAATTACTGCAGATGCTGGAATCTGAAACCAAAAGAGAAAATGCTGGAAAATCAGCAGGTCTGGCAGCATCTGTAAGGAGAGAAAAGAGCTGACATTTCGAGTCTAATTAACCCTTTGTCAAAGCTTTTCTCTCCTCACAGATGCTGCCAGACCTGCTGAGATTTTCCAGCATTTTCTCATTTGGCCCGGACTCTTCCCTCAGCTCTGCAATTTTTTCCATATCATGCATGTAGCCAATTCCCTTTTAAAAAATCACTTTATTTCCAGTGCTCTTGCAAGCAGTGTATTCCAGAACATATCAATACAGTATAAAATAATACTCCTAAACATGCTCTGGGTCTTTTGCCCTCTGGTCACTATCTCTCTAGAAACTGAAACCAGGGCCTACTATTTACTCTATCAAAACCTCCTTAACTTGCTTTGTTATAAGGAGAACAACCTCTCAAGCTTTCAATCAGTCTCTCTGCAGAACTAAAGTCTTCATTCCTGTTTAATTTGAGATTAGCTCCTTTGCATTTGTGCTAACACTTGACATTTTTCCTCAAATGTGGTACTGAGAATTAGAACATAGAACAATACAGCGCAGTACAGGCCCATCGGCCCTTGATGTTTGTGCTGACCTGTGAAACCAATCTGAAGCTCATCTAACCTAATTAGACACCAGCTGAATGATTTATAAAGATTTAGCAGAGTTACTTCCATTGTTTCCTCAGTGAACCTGTCCCCTCATGCCCCAATAAAACAACAAAAGTTTTCAAACCTGAAGATTTCAAAATAACGGTCAATCTTTACCTCATTCCTTGTGAGCAATGGAGAGATTTCTATAATCGGTCTCAGAGCCATATGAAGGTGTTCCATTATTATAGCTGCAAATAAAACAGCAATATAAATACTGACCTGTGACAATGGGATTCAAAGTTGATGGACAGAAAATATAGCCTATATGTGACTCCAGTCCCATACCAATATGTTGACTCTTATTTACCCTCTCAAAGGGGCCAGACTTGTCAACTTTTATCAAACTGTTTCATTTGAAGAGATTTATAATGGGTATCCTGCTATCCACTAACAGCATTGAATGTTGGTGTGGAAATAGTCAGATCGACAAGTTATCCAGTCTCTGGGATGGAGGAGAAGGGGTTGAATGAGAAGCAATGGTTAAAATAAAATTTAATGTGGAAATATATCAAATACACAAACAACATACAAAAAGTAAAATAACTTGAAACCAAATCAAACAATGAGAGATTAAAAAATAAATTACCTGCCATGTAAATGAAGTGGATAGGCACATGAAACCACGGTTTGTAGCCCAACTTCACAAACTAGTGGAGACAAATAAATGTTGCATGAATTCACCGACCAAGTATTTTAAAACACACATTTTCGGTTCATTAACAGCTTTAGGAGCAGGAGGAAGTCACGCATCCTTTCAATTTCCATCTTTTTTTAATGTCAAAAATATACTTTATTCATAAAATATTTTGATGATCTGTACAATTGATGGTGCCATTCATAGGCGCACCTTGCATTTCTTTACATACAGAAATCGGAATTAATCATTCGTATATACAAGTCTGTACATTTACCATCCATATATTTAGCTGAGGCTTCAGCGGAGCCCACTTACTGAGTGGACCCGCTGTTCTTCTTTGGCAGGCAGACATTAATGGTGGTCTTTCCCCAGCACGCCTTGGCGGCAGCTGCCCCAAGCTTCAGCGGGTCCCTCAACATGTAGCCCTGGACCTTGGAATGTGCCAGTCCGCAACACTCAGTCGGGGTCAGCTCCTTTAACCAGAAGGTCAACGGGTTTCAGACAGACCAAGAGTGTTTTTGAGCGAGTTGATGATCTTCCAGGCACAGTTGATGTGCGTCTTGGTGTGCGTCCCGGGGAACAGACTGTACAGCATGGAGTCCCGCGTCACGGCGCTGCTCGGGATGAACCTCGACAAACATCACTGCATTCCTCTCCAGATTTCCTTTGCGTAGGCACATTCCAGAAGGAGGTGTGTGACAGTCTCGTTCCCCCCGCAGCCGCTTCGAGAGCATCGTGCGGTGTGGCAGAGAGTCCGGGCGTGCATAAAGGATCTCACAGGCAGAGCCCTTCTCACCACCAGCCAAGCCATGTCTTGGTGCTTGTTGGAAAGTTCTGCCGATGAGGCATTCTGCCAAATGGCTTTGACAGTCTGCTCAGAGAACCGCTCGACAGGATCTGCCCTCTCCTCTTCCCGAAGGGTCTCAAGGACACTACATGCTGACCACTTCCTGATGGACTTGTGGTCAAATTGGAATTTTGACAGGTGATACGGAACGGTCCAACTACTTGGTTCCATCATTCAATTAGATCATAGCCTGATTTGAAACAAGTTCTCTACCCAACAAAACTAACCATCTCCATTTTGAATTTTTCAGTTGCCCTTGCAGTCACAACAGCTTTTTTGAGGGACAGAGTTTTGATTTCCACCAGACTTTCTGTGAGGAAGCACAACCTGACATAACCCCAAATCAGCCTGGTTTTAATCTTAAGGTTATAACCTCTTGTTCTGAATGTTCCTCCAAACAAAGGAAATCATTTATTTCTATCTACCCAATCAAATCCTTCAGTCATTCAAAACAATTTAAATCACCCCTTAATCCAGAGTTTCCCAAACTAAAATCTGCAGATACAGGATATGCTCACAAATGGGTAACTACCCAGGGCAGTGAGGTCAAAATTAAGTGAGTGAAGGGTGGCCAGGGGTGAGTGCTACTTTCCTTCCTTGTACTCCAGCTCAACTCTTGCTCCTTTCACAGTCCCTAGGCCTTTGCTCTTTCCACAAGTCTGCACTCACCCTGGCTGTCTCCACGGTCAGGCTAGTTACAATTTGGATACAAACCTTTCTTCCAGCTGAATTAGATCAGAGGCTATACATCTGAAACACTATCCATGCCTTTTCTCTTCGAGAATCTTGAGCATGAAAGGAAGACATCCAGTCTCTGATGCCTTTGAAAGAGTTATTCAATTTAATCCCACACCTCAGCTTTCCCATCACTTTGCACATATGTTCTCTTCAGCTGCATTTTAAAATACTTTATGAAAATACTTGTGGAAACTGATTCCATTACTCTGAACAACCTTTGGAATTAAAAAACTTTAAAAAAAGGTCTGTTAAGTTGTCTTTAAATCCATGACATCTCATTACCAACTCTCTTGTCAAAGGAAGCAGCTTCTCTCCATTTTCTTTCATCAAAACCCGTCCAAACCGTGAATTCCTCTAAAAGGTTTCCCTTTAACATTCTTTGTTCCACGGAGAATAAATGAGCTTCTCCAATCCTCCATTTTACTCACATCCCTCATAACGATAAAGCTACTGAAGTCCCAGAAGACCACTCTCTCATACAGACGTTTCTGTGGCCAGCAGAGAAAAAGCAGAATGGTGTGTTGTTTCCCTAGTGCCAGGATCAAGGATGTCTCAGAGAGGGTGCAGAATGTTCTCACGGGGGAGAGGGGCCAGCAAGAGGTCATTGTCCACATTGGAACCAACAACATTGGAAGGGAAAAGGTTGAGACTCTGAAGGG
>NC_057730.1:20278366-20292568 GCF_004010195.1 Chiloscyllium plagiosum
AAGAGACCTTGGAGTGCAGGTTCATAGCTCCTTGAAAGTGGAGTCGCAGATAGATAGGATAGTGAAGAAGACGTTTGGTATGCTTTCCTTTGTTGGTCAGAGTATTGAGTACAAGAGTTGGGAGGTCACATTGCGGCTGTACAGGACATTGGTTAGGCCCTGTTGGAATATTGTGTGCAATTTTGGTCTCCTTCTTATCGGAAAGATGTTGTGAAACTTTTAAAGATTTATAAGGATGTTGCCAGGGTTGGGGGATTTGAGCTATCAGGAGAGGTGGAATAGGCTGGGGCTGTTTTCCCTGGAACATCAGAGGCTGAGGGGTGACCTTATAGAGGTTTACAAAATTATGAGGGGCATGGATAGGGTAAATAGGCAAAGTCTATTCCCTGGGGCCGGGGAGTCCACAACTAGAGGGCCTAGGTTTAGGGTGAAAGGGGAAAGATATAAAAGAGACCTAAGGGGCGACCTTTTCACGCAGAGGGCTGTATTTGTATGGAATGAGATTCCAGAGGAAGTGGTGGAGGCTGGTACAATTGCAACATTTTAGAGGCATTTGGATGGGTATATGAATAGGAAGGGTTTGGAGGGATATGGGCCGGGTGCTGGCAGGTGGGACTAGATTGGGTTGGGATATCTGATCGGCATGGACGGGTTGGACCGAAGGGTCTATTTCCATGCTGTACATCTCTATGACTCTATGACTGGTGGTGGGCTAACCTGAAAGTCACCACGCCTCAGGCAAGGGGCAAGGTTGAGATTATAGGACCTGCATGGAGACTCCAGCCAATGCAGGAATTGTCCCTATGTTGTTGTCACCACTCCGCCTCCAAACCAGCTATCCAACCAACTGAGCTAACTGACCCTTCATCCTCGATAGCATGCTGGTAAATCTATTCTTTACCCTTCCAATGTCTTTCATTCTTCTGTTGCTCAAAATTATACATAACAATCCAATTAAAGCCTGACCGGTTGCCTGAAACGATGTGGGGAGGGGGGGTGGAATTTTCCTGATTTGTACTTAATGCACCTATTTACAAAGCCAAGTATCCATATGATTTCTCAACAACCTTACTTGTGTGGTTCTCTTTAAGGTAATTGTGAACTATACCACATCTCCCAGCTCTTGCATCTCCCTTGAAAGAGGACCATTTATATTGTAGTGACTTTCCATGTTTTTCAAAGTGAATACTTTCTCATGTTAATTCAAAGATATAAGTGATGCTAGCAATAATAACATTCATTGCCCAACACTAACTGCCCCTTGAGAAGGTGGTAGTGTGTCACATTCATGAACCATTGCCATCCATGCAGTGTTAGGAAGTGAGTTCAAGGATTTTGACTCCCCAGTGGTGAAGAAACAGTTATGTTGTTGAAACTCAGGATAGAGCATCACTTGGAGGGGAACTTCCAGGTGCTGGTGCTCTCATGCATCCCATGGGTTTAAAAGGTGGCTGTCAAAAGCGGCTTGGTGCACTCCTCCCATACATCTTATAGACATTTGTTGATTTGCTGAAAGAAGATGACCTTTTAGAGAAATGCTGAATGAATGCTGCACTGTCAGAGGTGCCACCCTTTAAAAAAATGTCCAAGCAGAGCTGGATCCCATGGTGTATCTTGAAGGTTAGCAGAGGGGTTCACCTGGTGTCTTGGCCAACCAATATATAAGAAAATAATTCTGATCAATTGATCATTTATCTCATTGTTGTCTGTGAGATCCTGCTGTGTGTAAAATGGCTGCCACATTTAACCACAGAGCAACAGCTATTGAACTTCAAAATGTCATTTGAAACATTTTGAGACTTTTTTTAAAAAGCTCTGACAGTTTATTATTTCTGATATTGATAGTAGAATTAATATTTTTAAATTGTTTTTTCACACCTACCAATGGGGATAACCAGTCAAATACATTTACAGCTTCTCCGTCGTTGATGTAGTAAACTTGGCCACTCTGTAAATGAGACAATAAATCTGGCTGCATTAAAACACAAAAATAAGCTTTGAAATGAATGAGTTACACAGTGAATTTATATCAACCATGCCTGAACAGATCATCACAACAGTTACACTTAAAGTAAGACTTGTCCTTACTTATATAACACCCTTCATAACCTCAGGACATTTCAAAGTGCATTACAGCCAGTTAAGTACATTTTGAAGTGTAGTTACTATTGCAATGTAGAAATACAGCAACCAATTTATGTGCAGCAAATTCCCACAATCAGCGATGTGGTAATGATCAGGTAATCTGTTTCGGTAATGTAAACTAAAAGGTAAACATTCGCCATGAACACTTTAATAACTCTCTTGCCTTACATCAAAGTAACACCCTGGGATCTTTCACATCCATTGGAAGGGAAGAAGGGCCTAGGTTTAATGCCTCATCTGAGAGGCAGCATCTCTGATAATGCAGCACTGCAGGAGTACAGTGGCAATGTCTGTCTGGCATTTTGTGTTAATGTCCTGCACCCACAATGTTCTAACTCAAAGAACTACCAACTAAGCCGTGGCTAATACTGACTCTCAAATCCCAGAAAGAGGAACTATAAATACAGTGACATTTTGGTGATTCCACCTCAAGGGTTTTCCAATAAAAGGAAGTGCTGGAAATATTCAGCTTGGCAACATCTGTGGAGAGAAAAAAAGTTAGCATTTTACCAGAAAGGCCATGGACCTGAAACGTTTATTGTGTTTCTCTCTCCACAAATGCTGCCAGAACTGCAGAGTATTTGCAGCTTTTATTTCAGGTTTCTTGCATTTACATCTGTTGAGATGTCTTTAATTTCAACAATCTCTCTGTCACGACAATGTTCTCAATTAGACTGACAGAAATACCAGAAAGTTCATAGTCATAATGACAAACTCTTTCAACCTCTGCAACATTAGTCTTCTCAGCTTACCTGCTGCTGAAACCTTGTGTGTTTTTTTGTGTTTGCCCCCAGACTCAAACATTCCAATGCTCGACTGGCTGGCCTTCCATTTTCGAATCTCAGTAAGCATAAACGCATCCAAAATCTCCGTTAGTAACTTGTATCAAGACTCAGACACCCCTGACCTCTTGTGCTCATTGGCCCACACTGGTGCTCAATCTGGATGCTCCTTAAAACCAACCTCCTTGACAAAGGTGCTTTGATCATTTGGGTTCATATGTTGTTGTTTACTAGAAGTTTAATATGAGTTCTGATGCTGTGAAGCACCTTCAGACAGTTTACAATGTTAAAGGTGCTATGTAAATCCAATTTGTTTGTTGGTTCAATCAGTAAAATCAATAAGCCGCAAGGATGATACAACCCATAACTTCACAGGCTGTGATGCCCACTTTGGATTTTGGATCTTAGCACATCCCATAATGGTGCAGACCTGCCACTTACCGCTATGTGACCTTTAGCAGCCGTGAGTGCCTCTCCAGCAAGGATGTGAGCTTGCACTAGATTGTCAACGTGGACCCAGTTCATCTTGGTATCAGGATTTCCAAAGGTGAAACTGAACAGACGTCTTTCAATGTTCACCTGCAGCCATCAGGGTACAGATTTAATCTGAACAAGCAATCAATTGTAATCACCATCAACATTAAATACTGAAGCATTGCTCACACTGTATAGTGGCTTGCCAATTCCTAGCAATTCCCAAAATGTCACTAATCCGTACTCATACTAGTTATGGCTCAATATGTTGACAAACTTTTGTCTGTGTAAAGGTTTATGGGTTCAAGTCTCATTCAAGATTTTTGAGAGCATAGTGCAGGCTTGCACTTTGAGTGCTGCACCATTCTGGTGAGACATAACATCTGACACTGTCTCAGGTAGTAAAATATTTTACAGTGCTATTTCAGAATGGCCCAAGATTAAACTTCTCTCTCAACCAACATTACTTAAATAAATTATCTAACCTTTTATGTCATTGCTATGGAGACTTGCTCAGATTATGCCATATTTTCTACATTTCAACAGGAAATGCATTTCAAAGGAAGTATTTTGTTTGTTATAAAGCACTTTGGGACACCTTACATGTAAAACATAAAATGTATTTTAAAAAAAGTTATTACTTTGTATTTACTGATTTACAAAGTTCCACTGATTTCAGACAAACTTCAAAGACTAGCAGCTGTCTCAATGAGCAGTTAGTATCTTGTTGAAATTACTTAGTGAGGAGATTTCTTAATTGCGAGTTTTGAGAAGATTTGTAGCTCAGCTTGAGGTTCTGGACAGGCAATGACATCACCAACCCAATGAAACCCAAACATATAAATAGAAAGCGGGCTACACCATCAGTGCTTCACTCGGAGGCTCACTGAAGATGTTACCTAGTATGGTGATGAAATGTCTGAAAATGAACCTTGCAGCTCAGCGAGCAAACCTACATCCAGATTTCTTACTAACAGGATTGATTCCAATGTCATTGTTTTGAGGCAATTTCAAATTGTACTTTTCAGGACATCAGCCTCAAGTCTGTAAACAATTTGCATTTTTTATCTTGTAACGTTGTCATGACAATAGAAAATTATCCTGATGGCCAGTTGAGATTCCTAGTGCAGAATGTGATATTGGTGATATTTGTCCAAGCCATGCTGATTCATTGCTACAACCTCTGATAGTTTTACTTCAACATTGTCCCCATCTCTCTGTGTTTGCTGACTTAAGTCTGCTCTCATCTGGTAATGCCTCTCATCCTTTTTTTCAAATCCCTGTATGTCCTCACCCCTCGCTATAACTTTTTCTATATCCACAACTCTGGGACCTCTTCATTCCACCAATTCTGGCCTCTTGAGCATCATAGATTTTAATAGCTCCAAAATTGGTGGCCATGTTTTCAGCTTCCTGAGTCATAATCTTTGGAATTCTCCTCCCACATCTCCCTCTCCTCCTTTAAGGCATTTCTTAAAATATTCTCGTTTTAGTCACCTGTACTAATATCTCCTTATCTGATCCTCTGTCAGGTTTTGTCTGAGGATGTACCTGGGATGTTTTACTATGTTGTTTTAGGCTTGTAAAGAAACAGATCTTCAAAATAAAGTCCATCAGCTTTCAGTCCTATCCGATCTACAACAGCTTTGATGTGGAAGTGCAAGTGGATTGGGGTGGACAAAATCAGAACTCACATGACACCGTATTATAGTCCAACAGGTTTATTTGAAATCACAAACTATCGGAGCACTGCTCGTTCGTCAGGTGACTTCTGTCACCTGTCACCACCACGGAGAAAGAGGATTGCAGATGCGTGTGTTGAATTTGTTGATTTGGGAGCGGAGGGTGATGAAGGTAAGGCCTTTGCTGAGGACTGATCGTTCGTCCTCAGTAAGGGGGAAGTCTGGAGGGATGATGGGGGATGGCAGGGCTGGGAGCTAGGATGTAGTGTAGGGCTGGACCTGGGAGTGCGAGTGGAGACTGTAACTGGGGTGGGAATGGTAGTAGAGAGACTGAGGGTGATGTCATTTATAGAACTAACATTCACCCTGAGCTTTGGGGGGAGGGGGGGGGGGAGTGGGCAGAGGGGATGACAGTCCGCAGTGTCACCACTGCACCTCACTATAACCTGGTATTGTGTGACCTCTAACAATAGCTTTGTTAACACAATGAAATGTCTGATAGGACATTATAGTGAAAACCGAGGCAATCAAATATTCAATTTGAAATTGAGACCTTTATTCTCAGTTTCTTCCTTCTTATAGCCAGATGTTAACCTGTCACTAAGTCTTTGTCCAGCACAATCAGGGTTTGATTTCACTAAGGTTAAATCGGTCATTAAAAGTTCAATAATCTTGCTTCGTAATCATTATCAAACCTAATTACATAAAAGAAGAGCAGCCTTTGAAATATTCCTAGCGCTTTCATTGCAATCAGGCAGGTTTGGGGAATAAGTCAAATGAAGCCTTTAAAGCAGGTGAATGCTGAAATGCAATCACCAGAGAATTTAATGAGTGATGTTAGCATTTTATCAAGGTACAAATACCAGTTCAACAACAATTTATATTTATATAGCACTTTGAATATCGTCAAACGATCCCAAGATACTTCACAGGAGCTTAATCAAATAAAATCATTGTGATAATTGATCAGATGATTGAAAACTTGGTCAAAGAGGTAGTTTTAAAAACAGGATCTGCAATTCTACAGTGTTTTCACAATCTCAAATCTCATTATAGCCAATGAAATCTGATAATTGTTGTAATGTGGGAAACATGGCTGTCAATTTGGATACAGTAAGATCCCTCAAACAGGAATGTCTTAATGACCAGATAATCTGTTTCAGTGATACTGGTTGAAGGACAATCCAGATCAGATGCGTCCAAATTCTGCAGCTGTATATTATAAAGGGTTATGGCTTTTCACAGATGATTGTATGCTATCTTCATATGTACCTTATTTCCTTTGTGGAACAGTGGGGAGGACTAACAAGAACACAATTTCTGTGGCCAACAAGTCCTGTACAGGGACTTTGATGCATGGATTCTGACTCAGAAGTGGAAGTGATATTTACTGCACCATAAGACCTCCTAATCCCAGGAAGACACTCAATTAACATTAAGATGGTTGTTTCTAATGAAACTGGTGGAATATTTGTGACTGTCACAGTTAACACAGAAAACTGTTACAAATGGATTTTGGAAATCATATATTTTGAATTTATATAAATGTTTTAACATTGGCATGAAATTAAGACTCTTCCATTTTCTTACCATCAATTAGGGAGCTTCAGCTCTGAACTTGATGAGTACATCGAACAATATTTAGCCCCAAGTTGTGTCTCTCACAGCTGCTGAACTTTTGAGAAGATTTTGAAGTGCAGAGCAAATTAATTCCAGTGCAGAGAAGGACACACACACACAGAGAAACTCAGACACACACACACACTCATTTCTCTCTCTCTCTCAGGTTAAACCAACCCCAGTCATCTTTGACTCTAATGATAGAGCAACCCGTTAGTATGGCAAGACTATGGTGACTTTACCTTGATCTCTGGCTCCAGTATTGGTCAGTTGAGGATACGCAAATTGTGAAGCTTTGCACAAATCAATGGGATCTTGATCAGATGGACCAATGGGCCGAGGAGTGGCAGATGGAGTTTAATTTAGATTAATGTGAGACGCTGCATTTTGAAAGGCAAATCAGGGCAAGACTTATACTGTTAATGTAAGACTCCTGGGAAGTGTTGCTGAACAAAGAAATCTTGGAGTATAGGTTTATAGTTCCTTGTAAGTGGAGTCTCAGGTAGATAAGATAGTGAAGAAGGCATTTGGTATGCTTGCCTTTATTGGTCAGTGCATTGAGTATAGAAGTTGGGAGGTCATGTTGTGGCTGTTCAGGTCATTGGTTAGGCCACTTTTGGGATACTGCATTCGATTCTGGTCTCCCTTCTATAGGAAGGATGTTGTGAAACTTGAAAGGGTTCAGAAAAGATTTACAAGGATGTTGCCAGGGTTGGAGGGTTTGAACCATAAAGAGATACTGAGGAGTCTGAGGCTATTTTCCCTGGAGCATTGTATGCTGAGAAGTGACCTTATAGAGGTTTTAAAATCATGAGGGGCATGGATAATGTGAATAGCCAAGGTATTTTCCCCAGTGGATGGAAATCAAAAACTAGAGAGTTTGGTTTAAGGTGGGAAGGGAAAAATTTTAAAGGGACCTAAAGGGCATCCTTTTCACACAGAGGATGGTGTGTGTATGGAATGAGCTGCCAGAGGAAGTGGTGGAGATTGGTACGATACAACATTTAATATGCATCAGGATGTTATTTGAATAGTAAAAGTTTAGAGGGTATGGGCCAAATGCTGGCAAATTGGACTAGATTAATTTATGATATCTCATCAGCATGGAAGAGTTGGACTAAAGGGTTTGTTTCTGTGCTATACAACTGTGTAACTCTGTGATCGAAGTCATTTCAATTTTGAGAGACTGACAACAATGATGGACAGGAAATGACTTTCTGTGACAGCTTGTATATCACAATATATATTCCCATTCTAGCTCAGCCACATGATCTCCCCATGAGAGACAGGAAATTAGACAGGTCAATTTGAGGGAAAAACTGAGAAATTCCTCCCTGATTCTTTTTAGCAACCAGCAGCAAGCCAACACATCCCTCTGGCCCTGTTAGAGCTTTGCACAGCCTATTCCACACATGCCCAGAAGGAACTTAGCAAATCACTGGCCACAGGATCTGGTTGCAAATGGCATAGAGCCATAGAGTCAGTATTGGCAGAGAGGAAGACCATTTGTCCCGTCAGTTCCTATACTCCAGAGAAAGAAAAGTCTTCTGACAGACTAATCGTGATTTAGCTATATACACACCGACAAATTGTGATTTTTAACCATTCCCGATCTATTTAGTTGAAACAAGGTCACGTGATCCACCAGGTCACCTGATGATGGAGAATGGTGTGACACAGTTGGTACACTGCAATGCCATGATGTAAATTCTATTCATCATTGAGACCTTTGCTAATCTTTACAACACGTAGAAACTATCAGCTGAATTGGAAGGGCTTATAGCCCAATACTAACTGCCACCCGTGCCAAGTGCCTCTGTTCCTGAGGCCCATAGATGCCTGGAGGCCGGAGTACACAGGTTCGAAACTTCTTGCCACCTGTTTTAAAAAAAAGATGAAAACATATCTGAGATTAGTTGGTACAATTTGTTCCTAGCCTTCAAACTTATGTTGGTATTCTCTGTCTAGGATAATTTTCAAGTCCAGAAATCCAAAACCTAATTCAGCATCAGGTATCAAATTGAGGAAGAACACGATCCTCTTGAGAAGGAAGTGATAAACGATGTGGACCTTTGAAGGGCTGCATACCATCTGACTGTGCTCTCACTCAGTGGGTAGCATTCTTGCCTCAAACTCATAAAGTTGAAAGTTCAAGTCCCACTCTAAAGACATGAGCATTGAAAAATAATCTTGACTGAATATTGCACTGAGGGAGTTTTGCACTCTCAGAGCTGTGTCTTTGGAATGATTCTAAATTTAAGGACACTAAATTTGGCCTCAGTGCCCTTGGGCTAGGACTCAGGGATAAAAAGGGAAATACATATTCTTGCTCCTGATTGTTACCCATTGTGAGATCAAGGCAGGAGTAGGGAGGGATGATAACATATCTGCAGCACATCACAGTCAAGACAGCAACCTAAACAAGGCAGTTTATAGTCAGGACTAATCCATACTGTGCTCCTTCTTCTTGCTGGGAGAGAATTTTCAAAAAGCATATTGACAAACCTTACACATCCTGTGCATTAAACTTGTTGAAAGATTAATTGCCTGATGTTTAACTTCTGAGTGCAGGCCTCATGTTCAGAGAATGATTAATTCATCACATTATCTGTTGCTAAATTTAAACTCTGTCACATGACACATGGTATAGAGTTGCAGTACCAGGTAAATTATTAGTAATACTGAACCAACAGTCAGATGGAGAGGTTGAAATGTTACAAACATACAGCTCATGCCTCTTCCACTCTCTAGTCTTCAGATAGTACCAAATTGTGAAGACTGATCACATTGAGTAAAATATAGTGGCACATTCAGAGTGACTTTTGACATCATTGTATCAGTCAATAAGTTGGAGGCAGAACAGGACTTATAGGAAACAACATCTTGAAACAGAACCTTGAAGTCATAACCAGAACTATAGCAAAATCTCCCAATGAAACAGGATTATTTCTTGAAAAAAATGCAGTGAGTGGAGGAAAGCAACTGACTGCAAATACTGTGCATAACATCAATCCTGGTTATTTGCACAATACAAATCCGGATGTAATTGTTTGGGGAGTCAGCCAAGTACCTCCTTTGTGGTTGGAATTTGTGGAATCATTGCACTGAATTTCAATAAAGTAGAAGATGTCATGGTAATATTTGAAGGAAAACATGAGAGTTCTTTCTGATGTTCTGGGCAATAATCCAAGTGAAAGCACCCAATGTAATGATTTATTGTGCCTGAGAGTTTCAGGAAGGGCAGGTTGGGTGATTGAAACTGGATGGGTGAGGTGTTTAAGGAAATAATAAAGATGACGCGTTAAGGAGAAGGTGAGATGGGATCAGAAAAGAGTTTAGGAAGAAAATTTCATACAGCCTGAGGGATAATAGGCAAAGTGGGGATGGAAGAAGTAAACTAGAACTAGGAGAGAGAAAGGTGAAAGATGGGCCAATGAGTGAGGGCTCCTGCAGAACCTGATTGGAGACTATATCCAACCAGGACAATAACTACCCAATCAGAAGCAATGTTTTCAATAATAGCTGTGATCAGTTATTGATAAAATGTTCTGGGCATTGTGTTGATTAGAGATCTTTAAGTTTCTACCCTCTTGTGTATCTTGTCTTCACCTGCCTGTTCTCTAAACTCTGATTTCTCTCCCTTAACTTCTCTCTCCTCCTTTCAGCCTAAACATTTGGTCATTGGCCCCTGTGTCTCCTTCCATGGCTGGTGTTAAAAGATGGTATGGTAATCCTCCAGTAAACTATCTTGGGACATGTTATTACATGTAAGGCACTATACAAATCCATGTTGTTGTTGCCGATTCATGTACCTTTCAAAGACGTTCCATCAGCCGCCAGCACCATCTGATCAGCGATAGCTTTGGTCTTTGAGTAATGATCAACATGCTAGGGTGAAAGGTTCGACAGGAAATTATACAGAACATTCAGCAACTACACAAGTCACTTTGAAAATTTAAATGTTTTATTGGAGTGTTCCTTCTTCTCATAAATGCCCTCTGTATCATTCCCCACTCCCTCATTACCGTGCCATCTATTTCTCAGTTCATTGTGGAATGTGGATGCCGTTGGCTAAGCCAGCATCTGTTGCCCATCTCTAATAGTCCAGACAGCAGTTAAGAATCAACCACATTGCTGTAGGTCTGGAGTCACATGTAGGCCAGACCAGGTAAGGATGACAGATTTCCTTCACTAAATGACATTAGAGAACCAGATAGGGTTTTCCAACAATCTGTAATGGCTTCATGGTCATCATTAGACATTTAATTCCAGATTCTTTACTGAATTCAAACTCCACCATCTGCCACAGCAGGATTTGAACTCAGATCCCTAGAAAATTAGCTGAATTTCTGGATTAATTATCTAGCGATTATACCACCAGGCCATTGGACGGCATCTGGTGGGAGAGGCGCAGAAACTATGAACCAGCCACCCTACATGTGGGATCATGGTAGGGGAGACTGCTGAATATGCATGGAATGTGGAGGAGATGTCTGTCTGGAGGGTGAATTAGGGAGTCTAGATGGAGGGTGGGGGGGGGATATCTGGATGGAGTGGGCAATGGGGAGTCTGGATGGAAGGGAGAAGGGATCTGGATGGAGGGTGAGGGGGAGGAGTCTGGATGGAGGGTGAGGTGGGGAGTCTGATGATGGGGAGGGGTCTGGATGGAGGAGGATGTGGAGAATCTGGATGGAGGGTGAGGGATAGGAGTCTAGATGGAGGGTAGGTGTTTGTGCAGATGGAGGACGGAGGCAGATGTGAAACATATGAGATGGAACGAAAGTATCACCAGAATAAAAAGGGAATCAGTGAATACCTTGTCCAGAGGTACATATGGCACAGTATCTTCATCCCCCTGGTGTATTTGTTGTCCCCCAAAGACCACGTTCACAGTGCTGGTGTATATTAAACATGGAATATTTCGATGGAGGCACACTAGAAATAAAAAGGAGAAGCCTATGTTAGCAGTACTACGCCGACTGTTTATTTCAGGAGACTAAACCAGAATCCAATCAAGTGGTCCTGGATTTATTTGTTGAATATTTTGAAGGCTGAAGTAGACAGGTCTTTGGTGTCTCATGGAATCAAGGGGCACGGGCAGGAAGGTAAAACTGAAACTGAATATTGTCAATTCCAGCTCTCAATTCTTAGATTCTTAAGAATTTCTCAAATAAAAGGCTGAAAACTCATTGTGAAATGCACTGCCATCAATCCAGTCAGTCATCAGATAAAATCAAAATGATTGTAGCACTAAAACTTTATTTTTGTAAAATGAAAGGAAAAGCATGATTTGTATATATACCAAGTGGCACTTTTAATGGCTCCAGGACATCCCAAAGCACCTTAGAGCCAATGAAGTGCAGTACTTTCTGGAGTGTAATTCAGTTATAATGTACTGTGGTGGCTGATTTTTTCAAAGCAAGTTCCCACAAATGGCATTGTGATAAATTGGATTTACTTCTGTGTGTGTAGTGTTAATTGAGATATAAATATTGACCAGGACACCAGGGGACTGGAGAAGGAGATCTTGTAAACCCAGCTGAGAATGCAATTGGAGCCTTGGTTTAATGTCTCACTTGAAAGATGACACAAAGGTGCACTGAAGTAGCAGCCTAATAGATACACTTGCAAAATCAACTCTGTCTCTATATGTCTCTCTCCTTCTTAATTCCCACCCCCTTGACGAAGCCTTTAATTACATTTGCTTTAATGTCTATTTTCTCTGATTACTATTCTTTCAAAGTGCCTGTTGACATTCTTGTACATTAAAGGTGTTATTTAAATGCAAGTTATATCCAACCAATATATTGGGTTCTCACCATCAATAACTTTTCTCGTTCCACCAATATTTACAGATTCAATTTGCTCTTTGTGAAGCTGCAAAAATAGGTAGAGAAACAGAACTTAAAACAAAATGTAAACAGTAATGTCATTGTAACTCACGAAACGAGACCCTCTAATACTTAATTCCTTGTTAGTGACTCCTTCCCTCCATGCAAGAGGAAATCATTTTTAATTTTTAAAGAAGTCTCTATTAAATCTTCAGTTTAACTCTGGCCAATCTGAGGAACATGCAGGTATATCACTCACCAATAACTATTTCTGTCCACATTGTGCAAGCCTTTACAACCCATTTTGGTGTCCTTTAAGGATCTGCCTTCAGTGTTTAATCTTTGAACTATTTCAGTTCCCTGCATCTGGGCCTTAGGAATCATGGACAGAGAAGGGTTAATGATAATTCGCTGTCAGCTGGCTTGGAAACTACTCAGTGGCAATCTGAATCAAGACGCATTTTAGCTGTGAAAAACACCTATTACTGATGACAGGATCTGATGCCTCACCCACTTTAAATTGATTATTCAAAATGCAGCACTGAGCAAGTAGATATCCCGACTGTACAACCATTTTACATAAAGCGATTGTTGACTCTTTAAAACTGAACATCCTGCTAAGTTCAAAATTACGGTTGCTTCCCAAAAGCATAAGCATTTTGATCAGATATTTGCTTTGTACTGACACCTCACAAACTGCACTCCCTCTCTTGGATCCATAAGGAAGAATGTTGAAACTAGGGGAAAAACAAGGGCAAAAAACTTGTAAACTCTAGTCCCTCCCTGAGTTACTCACAGCAGTCCTCTTGCTACCAACCTGTCAGAGTTCCATTATCCAGGTCAATCAGTAGCCCACTATTATGCTGCTCCTGCCCCACCGAACTCATCTCTGCATATCTCGACATGGTCCTGTCCCCCTTAGTCCAAGAACTTCCCACCTACATTCGGGACACCACCCACGCCCTCCACCTCCTCCATAATTTTCGCTTCCCCGCTCCCCAATGCCTTATCTTCACCATGGACATCCAGTCCCTGTACACCTCCATCCCCCATCACGAAGGACTCAAAGCCCTCCACTTCTTCCTTTCCCGCCATACCAACCAGTACCCTTCCACTGACACCCTCCTTCGACTGACTGAACTGGTCCTCACCCTGAACAACTTCTCTTTTCAATCCTCCCACTTCCTCCAAACCAAAGGAGTAGCCATGGGCACCCGCATTGGCCCCAGCTATGCCTGCCTCTTCATCGGATATGTGGAGCAGTCCATCTTCCGCAGCTACACTGGCACCACCCCCCACCTTTTCCTCCGCTACATCGATGACTGTATCAGCGCTGCCACGAGGAGGTTGAACAGTTCATCCACTTTACCACCTTCCACCCCAAGCTCAAATTCACCTGGACCGTCTCAGACTCTTCCATCCCCTTCCTAGACCTTTCCATTTCTATCTCGGGCAACCGAATCAACACGACATTTACTATAAACCGACCGACTCCCACAGCTACCTAGACTACACCTCCTCCCACCCTGCCCCCTGTAAAAACGCCATCCCATATTCCCAATTCCTTCGTCTCCGCCGCATCTGCTCCCAGGAGGACCAGTTCCAAAACCGTACAACTCAGATGGCCTCCTTCTTCAAGGACCGCAATTTCCCCCCAGACGTGGTCGA
>NC_057730.1:20293522-20333171 GCF_004010195.1 Chiloscyllium plagiosum
GGATGAACTCAGATTTCTCCAGTTTCCTCATTTCTCCTCTCCCCACCTTGTCTCAGTCAAATCCCTCGAACTCAGTACCGCCTTCCTAACCTGCAATCTTCTTCCTGACCTCTCCGCCCCTACCCCACTCCAGCCTCTCACCCTCACCTTGACCTCCTTCCACCTATCGCATTTCCAATGCCCCTCCCCTAAGTCCCTCCTCCCTACCTTTTATCTTAGCCTGCTGGACACACTTTCCTCATTCCTGAAGAAGGGCTTATGCCCGAAACGTCGATTCTCCTGTTCCTGGGATGCTGCCTGACCTGCTGCGCTTTTCCAGCAACACATTTTCAGCCCACTATTATGGCCAATATTTATTTTGAGTTTGAGTTTGATTATTGTCACATGTACCAAGATACAGTGAAAAGTGTTATTTCGCGTGCTAAACAGGCAGATCATACCATACAATATGCATCAGAATAGCAGAAAAGATTGCAATATACAATGTTACAACCTCAGAGGTGGTGCAGAGAGAGAGAGAGAGAGAGATCAGAATTAATATTTGAGAGGTCCATTCAAAAGTCTGATAACAGCGGGGAAGAAGCTGTTCTTGAATCTGTTTATTTGATTATTCAAATTTTTATATTTTCTGCCAGACAGAAGAGAGTGTAACTAGGGTGGGAGGGGTCTTTGATGGTGTTGGTTGCTTCCCTGAGGCAGCGGGAAGTATAGATGGAGTCAATGGATAGAAGGATGTGATGGACTGGGCTGTGTTCACGACTCTCTGCAGTTTCTTGCAGTATTGGGAAGAGCAGTTGCTGAACCAGGCTGCGATGCATCCAGATAGGGTGCTTCCTATAAGTGCCTCCATAAACATTGGTAAGAGTCCTTGTGGACATGCTGAATTTCCTTAGTGTCATGAAAAAGTCAACTACTTCTGAAGCATTCTCCTTGTTGTAGTTAAGGAATCAAGGTGTACAAAGCAAGCACCCCAAAAAGTAATGATCAGATAGTGATTGAGGGATAAATACTTTCTCCCTTCTCAAGCAGATATAAAAGAAATACCAGAACATTGAAAAGACTACTGAAATTTAGGTCTTAAAAAAGGACACAGCCAAGTTGGGATAAAAACTGGCCAAAACAACTGGGATAACTCCTCTGCTGTTCTTTAAGGAGATGTTGTGGGATCTTTTATTATTGTGTTTTCTTGACTGTTGTGTCGACATGGGTGGACCAGAACAGATTGTTGGTGATCGTCACTCCCAGGAACTTGACGCCTTTCAACCAGCTCCACCTCAGCACCATTGATGCAGTTGGAGTGGGCCTTCCACTCCACTTCCTGAAGTCAATGACCAGCTCCTTCTCTTTGCTGTCATTGATGGAGAGACTGTTGTCTTTACACCATGCCGCTCAGCTCTCTATCTCCTTCCTGTACTGTCTCATCCTTGTTTGAGATCCGACCTACAACAGTGATGTCGTTGATAAACTTGTAAATGGAGTTGGGACAGAATTTAACTCAAAATGTTAACAGTTCCTCTCTCCACAGGTTTTGCCAGACTTGCTGAGTATTTCCCACATTTTCTGTTTTATTTCAGATTTCCATCACCCACAGTATTTCACTTTTATTAACATTTGTGTCTCTGAGGGAAAGGTGGAGAAGAGCACCACATCTTCCTGCTCCTGCTTGCCACTGAGTGACTGTGAATGAGCGAGGAAAGGATTAGTCTCCACCGTGATGCCTTACGTGGTGTAACAGCCTTGTAGCCCTCGCTGACACATGGATTGATGCTATGGGAAAGCTGCTGTACCAGGGAAACCAATCCGACTGAAAAGCAGCATCTGCTGGGCAGCAGCCAGGCACTGAATCTGATCCCAAGGTCATTCAGAACGATCAACAACAAATTAAGAAATCAACAGATGTTAGACACTGCCTTGCTTCCACAAACGCCCACTCTTCAATTATTAAAGGGCTATTTTCCAGACCGCCCGAACCTCTATCAGGCTACTTTCAGGTAACTGCAGAACAGCCAAGAAGGGGCATTAAAATTTAATAAAGGACTGTAATTTACTTGCTGTTTCAGTGAAGGCAGAGGGCCACAGAGAGGGCAGTAAATAGACTAAATTAGTGCTCAAAAGAATCTGTGTCCAATAACATCCTATTCCTGGAGATTTCAAACCATTCAATTCTTTAAAGAAAAGATGTGCAACACATAAAGAAAGACTTGCACTTCAACAGTGCTATTCACAACAACCTTGGAATGTCTCAAAGTGCTTTATATCCAATCAACTATTTCTGAAGCATTCTCCTTGTTGTAGTTAAGGAAGCAAGGTGTACAAAGCAAGCACCCCAAAAAGTAATGATCAGATAATGATTGAGGGATAAATACTTTCTCCCTTCTCAAGCAGATATAAAAGAAATACCAGAACATTGAAAAGACTACTGAAACTTAGATCTTCAAAAGGACACAGCCAAGTTGGGATAAAAACTGGCCAAAACAACTGGGATAACTCCTCTATTGTTCTTTAAGAAGATGTTATGGGATCTTTTACTCCCACCTGACAGGGTAAATAGGGGAAAGGTTTAATGGTTCATCTGCATAATGGCATCTCTAATTACATTCCTGAAGAAGGGCTTATGCCCGAAACGTCGATTCTCCTGCTCCTTGGATGCTGCCTGACCTGCTGCGCTTTTCCAGCAACACATTTTCAGCTCTGATCTCCAGCATCTGCAGACCTCACTTTCTCTCATCTCTAATTACAACCCATCTTTACCATGATGTTCCTCTTACCTCTGAGTCAGAGGATTGTGGATTGAGGTCGCTTTCTAGAACTTCAGGACAAGATCAGTATTGACACTCCAGTGGAGTACTGAGGGAATATAGCACTGTCGGTCATACTGTGTCTCAGAAGAGGTTTTAAACTGACGCATTGTCTTCCTTCTCAAGTGGATATGAAAATATCAAGGCCCTAAAAATACTGAAATTTAGAATTTCAAAAGGACACACATAGGTTTTCAGGTGGGCAGATTTGTAACAAGTGAAGTTCAATGCAGAGAGGTTTGGGGAGATGCGTTTGGTAGAAAGAACATGGACAGGCAATACACATATGGGTCACAATTCTAAAAGGTGTGCCAGGCAGAGGGAGCTAGCTGTATATGTGCACACATCATTGAAGGTGGCAGAACAAGTGGAGTGATGAGATAATAACACATACAGTGACATTGGCTTTATAAAGAGCAAGAAGAAGATGTTAAATTTATATAAAGACATTTTTTAGACCAGCTGGAATTCAGTTCTGAGTTCCACACTATAGGAAGCATATGAATGCATTGACAATTGCGCAGAAGAGATTTACAAGATTGGTGCCCGGGATGCGAAACTTCAGATATGAGAATAGTTCGGCCAAGTTGAGACTGTTCACTTTGGAGAGAAGAAGTGACCTGATAGAGGTTTTTAAAATCATGAAGGGTCTGGATAGCCTAAGGTAAATAGGGTAAGGATAAACTTTTTAAGCTCTTAAAAGGATCAAAAAAAAGAGAGAATAGATTGGAAGTGATTTGCAAAAAAGTAAATGTAATGTGAGAAATATCTTTTTCACACAGCAAGTGTTTGGATCTGGAATGCGCTGCCTGGCAGCGTACTGGAGGGATGTTTAATTCAAGAATTCAAGGGCGATTATTTCTATTTAAATCATCATCAAATGTTCAGGGGTATGGGAGAAAAGGCAGAACTCCTTGAAAGTGGAGTCGCAGGTAGATAGGATAGTGAAGAGGGTGTTTGGTACGCTTTCATTTATTGGTCAGACTATTGAGTACAGAAGTTAAGAGGTTATGTTGCAGCTGTACAGGACATTGGTAAGGCCTGATCTCCTTCCTATTGGAAAGATGTTATGAAACATGAAAGGGTTCACAAAAGATTTACAAGCATGTTGCCAGGATTGGACGATTTGAGCTATCAGGAGAGATTGAATAGGCTAGTGCTGTTTTCCCTGGAGTGTCGGAGGTTGAAGGGTGACCTTATAGTCGTTAATAAAATCATGAGGGGCATGGATAGGGTAAATAGACAAAGTCTTTTTCCTGGGGTGGGGAGTTCAGAACGAGAGGGCATAGATTTAGGGTGAGAGGGGAAAGATATAAAAGAGACCTAAGAGGCAACTTTTTCACTCAGAGGGTGGTATGTGTATGGAATGAGCTGCCAGAGGAAGTGGTGGAAGCTGATACAATTGCAACATTTAAGAGGCATTTGGATGGACATATGAATAGGAAGGGTTTGGAGGGATTTGAGGCGGGTGCTGGCAAGTGGGACTAGATTGGGTTGGGATAGCTGGTCAGCATGAATGGGTTGGACCGAAGGGTCTGTTTCCGTGTTATACATCTCTATGATTCTATGATTCTAAATGCAGTAAATAAAGAGGCTCATTTGGAGAACCAATGAAGACATAATGGGCCATTGGCTCTCCCTCGGCACCCTAACAGTTCTGAGATTTATTGGCAATAAAACATCATGAGGTTTTGAGGGGAATTTATTAACTATACATCTTTCCTTTTGGCGCAGGGGTGGAGTCAGCACCCCAAATTTTATACTCAAGTATTTGGAGTAGGATTTTAACTCACATGTTTTGACTCCATACCACAAATGATGCACACTGAACCATATTTCCACCATACTTTATGCAGTTCAGTAGAAACAGGAGTGGACAATAGGACTGCTGTCACTCCAGATTTCCTCTACTGCTATCTGAACCCATTGTCTACTTTATAAGACCATAAGACATTGGAGTGGAAGTAAGACCATTCGGCCCATCAAGTCCACTCCGCCATTCAATCATGGCTGATGGGCATTTCAATGCCACTTACCTGCACTCTCCCCATAGCCCTTACTTCCTTGCGAGAGGGAAATCTACTCCGCAAACTGCCCTCCCTTCAATTCCACCTCCCCACAATGATGCTAAGCTTTCATTTGTGAAACTAAAAGACTGTGAACCAAGAACCACTGATAAAACAGTGAAAAGGAAAACCTACTGCTCCTGCATTATCCAAGTATGGCTGTAACACTCACTTGCTCTGTGCCTGACATTCCATAGGAAGCAGCATGGTAAACACAATCAACCCCTTCACAGGCCCGATAGAGAGCATCATAATCCCTAATGTCACTCTGTAAAAAGATGGAAATTAATTCTGTCAGATCATCAGTGGTGTTAGAACTTTGTGATTTGTAGAATCAGGGGTGGAGCTATTAAGACTCATACTGGAAACACCAGACACCAGACAACTAACAATGACACAGCAACCAATATTTAACTAACTCGTATTGAAGGGTTCAGAATTATGAAGATTTAATCCAGTGGAGATGGGAAGATGGTTTTAAATACAGTGAGTTGTTGTGATCCGAAAAGGGCACTGGAGCAGATTTGGTAGTGACTCTCAAAGGGGAATTACATTAATCCTTCAAAAGGAAGACATTCACTGGACCATGGGGAGAGGGCAGGAAAGTGCAATAATTGGATAGCTCTTTCAAAGAACCAGCACAGGACGATGTGACAACTGGTCTCCTTCAATGCTCCATGATTTGATAATGAAAGTTTCCTGTTCTATTTTATTCTCTCACCATACATTCAGTGGCTAGCAACACATTATAATCTAAGTTTTAAGATGTGAATGCACCATTATGTCTAGTAAAGGGCAGGGGAGGAGAGAATTTTATTTAATCAATCCGTGCAATGTGGATATTGCTGGATGGACCAACATTTATTGCCCATCTCCAGTTGGGCTTAAGAAGGTGGAGGTGAGCTGTCTTTTTGAACCATTGCAGTCCGTTTAGTGAAGGTACACTCACAGTGCCATTAGGGAGAGAGCTCCAGGGTTTTGTCCCAGCCACAGTGAATTAACAGTAATGTATTTCCCCATCAGGATGGTGTGTGGCTTGAATTGGCGCATGTCCCACAGATCTGGCAAGGCTCTGTAAGGATGGGCATGTCAGACAGCCAATAGGAGGAGTCTGTGAAGATGGTCATATTCAGGAATCTATGGCATCAATTTGTGGGCAGGGTATTCAATGGCAAGAGATCTTGTGATGAAATCTTCAGGAATATGGGAATCCTAGTTAAAGTGAATCTCTCACTCTACATTTAACCAGAAATACAACAAATGAATCATAAGGTGCTGGATTATCAAAAGGTCACATGAAGGAGGACAGTGGGTTATTGGTGAATCATGTGGGGTCTGACGCCAAACAGACACTCTGGACTTTTGATCTGGTTACCTTTAGAAAGGGAACACAGAGATGCTTTCAGAATCTTTTCTCAGGAGAATTATTGCAGGTCTTGTGAGACAGAAGGTTCACAAGCAGCCCTCATGTGCCAAGAGAGGTCTTTGCTTCTTTCATGTGTTCAAATAGATTTACCACCTACTATTTTGTAAAATCAGTGGGGTCAGCCCTTAGCTACGTGACTTCCCACAGATTCTTCAACCTTTTAGGTTTCATCCAGGTAAGGGGCCGTGATTTAATAAATGTGAACAAGTGAAATAACATGCATTCAGCTGGTAACTTCACATAAACTAAATTTTTATAAGCAAAATTAAGCCATTTTGATTCAACTGTGTAAATTAAGTAGTGAAACCTAATGTTTGTTTGCCAATACCCAACACCAGCTATCATTCACTCAGTCCCTTTTATGTCATTCTACAGAATATCCATTTCATTAACAACGCAGTATTGTTCTTGTGTTGAGTGAAGAGAATTTAATTTGTAGAAAGGCTATTAATCAAAGTAACTTATCATTCATCTAACCAGACCCCCTGCCTCCCTGGCTAAATCTCTGTGAGTGCTGTTCAATTACACAAACCTGCCACAGATGTAGTCTTTCCACACAAGTTAATATTAGCAGCAACATAAGCATTGTGCTTTTGATCTGATCTCTCGCTTAACTAATGAAACCTTTTGACTAATCTCTGAATTTCCAGTAAATACTATGTTTGTGAGTAATCAGCCTTCAGTCTAAAAGACCAATTGCTGAAAAGGAGCATTGGATAGACTTACAGATGAGAAAGGCTGCTTGTCACATCTTAGTCTGTCCATCCATCCGAAAAGAACTTCCAGTCCCTGTATCACAACATCAAATTGTTTCAAGTAACGTTGTAGTCTCTACTAACATACTCAGGCCCTGACTCTACTTTCTCTCCAAAAACCTGCTGAGTTCCTCCAGCAATTTCTGTTTCTGCCTCTGATTACATTTTATTTTCTCCAGAGGTTGAGGGATGACCTTATAGAGGTTTATAAAATCATGAGGGGCATGGATAGGATAAATAGTCAAGGTCTTTTCCCCAGGGGAGTCCAAAACCAGAGGGCTTAGGTTTAAGGTGAGAGGAGAGAGATTTAAAAGGGTCCTAAGGGGCAACTTTTTCATGTAAAGGGTGGTATGTGTATGGAATGAGCTGCCAGAGGAGGTGGTGGAGGCTGGTACAATTACAATATTTAAAAGGCATCTGGATGGTTATATGAATAGGAAGAGTTTAGAGAGATATGGGCCAAATGCTGGCAAATGGGACTAGATTAATTTAGGATACCTGACCGGAATAGATGAGCTGGACTGAAGGGTCTATTTCCATGCTGTACACCTCTATGACTCTGTGTGAGAAATTTTCTAATGTCAATACAGAATTTGCTCTTTCTCTAAATCAACACTTTGGTATCAATGGTGTCAATTTTTAACTTGGAGTTTTCTGTTTTACTTTATTTACCATCTGGTATATAGACCCTCTAACGGGGCTGAAAAGCCCATCTTCAGTCTTTCCTCATATCAAAATCCTCTGACAGTTTCTGTTGCAACCTCCCCAGGGATGATAGTACACACCTTTGTAGCATGTAAGACTTGACCCTGGTCCTCCTGACACAATCGCTTGAAGTTAGGGGCCAATCTCCTTAACTCTAACTAACATCCACACAATGATGGACATGAAAAGCATTACTACAGCAACAACAAAAACAGACTGTGGGGCAGAGAGAGAAATTCAAGCATTGTTAAACATGATTTGTCAATGTGTTTGGCCATTATTCTCCACGTCTGACTGAACTGTAGTTCATGTAAACAAATTAAGTAATGATTTTACCTGCAGGAAGAGAGCTCCTTCTGGAAGGCACCATCTTGGTTTGTGAATGTCCACAAGGATGACAGACACGCCAGATTGGGCAAGAGTGCAGCTGAGTCTGAACCCAAAATATCCTGCGCCTCCCGTCACCAGGGCACTCCTGGAATTCTTCAAATTTACCTGTCTCACATGCCCATTGACTGAACAGCCATGTGTCTTGGGCCAGTGGGGTACCACTCCATTAAACCTGCGCTCACTGCTGCTCCCAAAGAGTACACCTGTTGGATTCACCTTGTATAACTCCATTTGAGTATCACTTGAGGAGGAAGATGGAAGTGTCGCTGTCCCTTCAAAATGTCACCAGCCCAAATCAGACCACTGGGGAATAGCAAGAAACTTCGTTAATAGCAAAAAAAAGTTTGGATGTTTTCTCTAAATTAATCAATGCGCTGTCCCAGCGTCGGCAACCAAAAGCCAAAGAAATCTTTTCTAAAGCTGCAAGACCAATAAAGTTGCCAATCAACGGCTAAGTAATTCTTCAGATGCTGAACTGATCTGCGCAGCAAGACTTAACCAACACTTAGGTTTGCCCTGATAAGTGGCAACTGAAATTCATGCCAAACAAATGCCAGGCTCTTGAACAAGAGATAATTTAATCATTGTCCCCTTGATATTCAACAGTATTACAATCATTGAATTCCTTGGTACTAATGTCCTGGGGGTTAATTTGACCAGAAATGTAAATAGACCAATTATATAAATATTGGGTAGGAGAATAAAGTCGGAGGCTGTAAATTCTGCAGCAAGTAGCTCACCCTCAATCCCACAAAGCCTGCCCATTATTTACAAGGCACAGGTCAGGAGTGTGATGGAATAATCTCAGTTTCCCTGAATGCTTATGGCTCCACCAGCATCAAGAAGCTGAATATCATCCAAGGAAAATTAAAATCCACTTGACTGGCACCCCAACCATCACCCTAAACAGTGGCTCACTGTTGATCTAGAAAACAATTGCACCAATTCACCCAGGCTTTGTTGATAGCATCTTCCAATCCTGTGAGCTGCAGCACCTTGAAGGACAAGGTGGGAAGATACAATTGGGAAGATCACCATTGCCAGTTCCAATCCAAATCACACTGCATCCTAACTTGGAAATATATTGCCTTTTTCCCACTGCCACTGGATAAAAATGGTAGCACTCTCTTTCTCTGGATGGATTGGAACAGTTTCAGGAGGTGGCTCATTGCTATGCCCTCAAGACAGTTAAGGATGGGCAATAATTGCTCCTGCTCCTTGGATGCTGCCTGACCTGTTGTGCTTTTCCAGCACCACTCTAATCTAGACTCTGGTTTCCAGCATTGCCAGTACTTGTTTTTACCAATAATTGCTGGTATGGCCAACAATGCCCATACCTCAGAAACAAATATTTTAAAATCAGAAAATTGTCATCACTAAAAGTAATTGTTTACTCACGCCCTGCGGTGTCCATCACTCTTGGAAATTGATACATTTCCAATGTCATCCAGGCATAGGAGAAGCCACAGAAGATAGAACCAGAACAACCTGCTCCCACCACTAAGTAATCTAGATCTGTGAATGGTCACCTTAGCCAGAGGCAAAAGCAGACTCAAGAGAAGGAGCTATGATCTGTCCGATCCCCTCCATACAAAGTGTCAGCTGTGTGCAGTAAGAAGTCAGAAAGTGAAACTGTACTTCATCCAGGCCGCAGAAATGCAGGTTGGGGGGAAGAGGAGCTGAAATTTTGATGTAAATAGGTACTGGGAGAATGGCAGGATAGAGGGATTTAAGGGTTTCTAACTGATGTAATGATCACAGTTCTTGGATTAGCTGGAGGTGGGGGAAATGAGGAACAAATCAATATTGGAGAAATGAAAATTGGCTGCTGCAACATCCAGCTAAAGGAGGTAAAGAACTGACAACATGAAGGGATCTTGAAAGCAAGCATACAAATGTCTTAAACTCAATTTGTCCAGGCACCAGAAACTAATGGGAGTTGTTAAAGGCAGAGGTAATTGGAATAATTGGGAGCCTAAAATGGACCAGGAAGAATCAGAGAATCAAACTGCACAGAGGAGATGATCAGATCATTGAATGGCAGAGCAGACCTAATGGGCTGAATGGCCTCATTCAGCTCCTATGTCTTATGGTCTTTTGGTCTTATAGTCTTAAGCCATTGGTGCATTGTATTGGTGTTGGTATCCAGTTAGAACCAGTCCTCCCATCTTGTGCTGTAACCATTCTATGGTTCTGTATATGACACAATAATACACAAGGCAAGGGTCAGTAAAGTCTCCTAACAGCGAAAGGAGAAATTAATTTTAACAACTTGCAGTGATATTTAATGTGGTAAAATGACCCAAGATGCTTCACACGAGCATTAGCAAACAAAATTAGACACTGAAGCACATAAGGTCAAATTAGGGCAGATGACCAAATGCTTGGTCTAAGAGGGAAGGTGTTAAACACATCATAATGGAGCAGAGTGAACCAAATACATTTTGAAAGGGTATTTAGGATTTAGGGTCTCTCCACTGGAAATAGAGCCATTATAATGTTCGGGTGATTAAAACTGGAACTGGATAAGAGACTAGAATTCAAGGAGTACAGAGAGTTAGAGGGTTTTTACAGCTTGATGTGATCGATAGAGTGTAAGACAGTGGAAAGAGATAGAAACAAATTGGTCACACAAAACAATGCAAGTTTGATCAGATCTTTTGAAAAGCCAGAGGTGGGACTCAAAGTGAAGCTCTTCTCTCTCCTGTTTAAGAGAATACAATCATATCTTGTTTTTGAACATTTGTCCCCCCTGCCACCCTGTTAACAAAAAAGCACTTCGCAACTCGGGAATAGCTCATGGCACTGAAGCAGTCATAGAGACATAGAGAGGTACAGCACAGAAACAGACCCTTTGGTCCAACTCGTCCTTGCCCAAGTGAGGGGGTCAGCGCAGCCAGTACCCACCTGGCCTGAACAAGAGAAACAGACACTTTCAATCATCCTAGTTAGTCAGGCCTTGGAGCAACAGTCCACTCAGTCTGCTCTTCTTGAGAAAGAATAAAGTTACATACAAATCTCCCCACCAGAGCTTCCGTTTATATCCCCCTGGATCCAGAAATATGTCACCACTTAAATTGGGGTGTCATTAAGGCATCAATTAGTCACTTTATAAATCGTCCACTTTAATTCTAATTAGGTTGACTGCATCATTTACCAGCAAACAGTTAGCTGCATCATAAATAATATAGACTCAAAGAGCTTGTGGTAGAGTCCCTACCTCTTAGCCAGGAGGGCCGGGTTCACATCCTAGCTGTAACATCCTTGATTAGAAAATATTTAGACTGCCAGCCTATGAAGGATACATCATCCTCAACTCTCACATTCTCCCCTTCCTTCCAGGACAAATCACAGGATTGGGAGATTCCTAAATCTTTAACGGAGTGTGCTGTTAGCGAACATGCTGCCCTGTGCAATTAATACAACACTACCCTGGAAATCCTCACACAGTAGAGAGTTTGATTTCGGTGGATCGAATGGGAACCTTACAGCGAATCGCTGTGCTGTTTCATGCACCTGTGATGTATCTGAATGGATCAGTCCTACCTCTTTCTTAGAAACCAGTTCTTACCGAGAGGTTCAAGGCGCTAGAAGTTGTAGGAAAGGTTCACAGTTTCCCAAGAAAAGGTTGATATTGTCACAGTGGGACTTGACATCAGTCTTCAATGGGAAATGCTCCTGTTACCGTGCTGGCTGCATGGGGGACGTCCAGCTAGTATTCCCGAATAAGATGCTCATGTTGCACATTAAAGAGTCAGAGGAGGAGTTTCAGTTCTGATTAAACAAAGAAAAGCTGATGCCGGAGTTTCAGCTATTCCTAAGACTTTCCACGACAGCACCCATTGTTCACCTGTAAACTATCAGGGGCACTGCAAGCACATTTACATAGCTGCAGCTCCCACCAGCTGCCGAGGTTTTGATACAGACCTATCCTCTTGAGGCATTGTATTTCTCGCCAGATGCAGCCACAATAACCCAATGTTCCCAATATTATTATTATCTCAGGAATCATCAAGCTTCAAGCTAATTGTATTTCTTGCTGTTTTCTTTGTGTAAGTAACTTTTATTTCCATCATTTATCTTCTTCTTTGTTAATGATTTTCATGTTGAAAGCATGTCTTTTTTTTTACTTTAATGTGTTAAACACTTCTTCGGAATGTTGCTGGAGATTCTTCTCTGGAAGTTGGGGGGGGGGGGGAAAGATTACAGTCTTGACTTGACCCTTCCTAACTCTCTCAATAGCTAAAGTCAGACTGGAATTTGTTGTAGCTGATTTTTCACAGAATCACAGTAAGCGGCCATTCAGTCCATTGTGGCTGCACTAGCCCTTTAATAAGCGTCTCAGTTGGAGCCATTTTCTTTTCCTTGTCCTGATAATCCTACATACTGTTCCTCTTCAACCACCTAACTCTGTTTTTGAGAGGCTAGATTGAATCTGCCTCCATCACATTCTCAGGCAGTGCATTCCAGACCCTGACCGCTCAACTGTGTGAAAAAAGATTTTCCATATCTCTTTGATTCTTTTATAAAATGTTTTAAATCTGTGTCATTTCATTCTTGATCCTGTCCTCGAATGTTTTCTCCCTATTTTCTCAGCCTTGACTGCTCACGATTTCGATTACCTAATTCAGATCTCTCTCAGCCTTCTTCAAGAACAGTCCCAGTTTCTCCAACCTATAGCTTCCTAACTGAAGTTCCCCATTCCTCGAAATAACCTCCTGCTGTGATGTTTTTAGATTAGATTAGATTACTTTACATTGTGGAAACTGGCCCTTCGGGCCAACAAGTCCACACCGACCCGCCGAAGTGCAAACCACCCATACCCGTACATTTACCCCTTACCTAACATTACGGACAATTTAACATGGCTAATTCACCTAACCTGCAGGTCTTTGTGACTGTGGGAGGAAACCGGAGCTCCCGGAGGAAACCCACGCAGACACGGGGAGAATGTGCAAACTCCACACAGTCAGTCACCTGAGGCGGGAATTGAACCTTGGTCTCTGGCGCTGCGAGGCAGCAGTGCTAACCACTGTGCCACCGTGCCGCCCACCGTGATGTGCTGCAATCTAGCTTAATTTATCGTCAGATCATTCTCCTCACCTCTGTAGACTTTCTCAAGTGGGGTAGATAGTTTATTTATTTGCCTCATTGTTGCATCTTGGAATCCAAGCTGAATTCAGTTTTGATGGTAATCTGAAAACAGTTCACTAAGCCACAATCGTTACAGCTTGCCATTCCTTTTACTGTAGGGAAACTATTTTTAAGTCCAACATAACTACAGTAGTGAGTAGAATGGGTTCTTTCTTGATTATATGTTTTATTGAGCTCTATCTCTTGATTAAACTTGAAATATAAGCCATAAGTATTAATTTAACCTGGAGCAGTGTTTTGTACTTTCTGGGTCTGTAGATTGAAAGAAACAAAAATGGCCTTTAGTAGAGTGATATGCTCTTCTTGTCGGATGTGGGAGTTTAGGGAGAGTTTACAGGTTACTGAGGATTATATCTGCAATAAATGCCGTCGGTTGCGAATCAGATTGAATAGATCAGTTGGAGAGACAGTTAGCGGCAATGAGGAATTTACAAGAGCAAGGGGATGTGATGGGTGGCAGTTATAGGAAGGGGGTAAGTCTCAGATACAGTCACATAGATGGGTTAACTCCAGGAAAGGTAAGAGAGGTTGGCAGGTAGTACAGGACTCTTCTGTGGTTATGCCCATTTCAAACAGGTATGCTGTTTTGGAAAATGTAAGGAGTGATGTATTCTCAGGGGAATGTAGCACAAACAGCGAAGCTTCTGGTATTGAGACTGGCTCTAATGTAATGAGGGGTACATTGGGTTCCAAGCGATCGATTGTATTGCATAGAACATTACAGCGCAGTACAGGCCCACTGACCAGACATACCAATCTGAAGCCCATCTAACCTACACTATTCCATGTATGTCCATATGTTTGTCCAATGATGACTTAAATGCACTTAAAGTTGGCTAATCTACTACCATTGCAGGCAAAGCATTCCATACCCTTACTACTCTCTGAGTAAATAAACTACCTCTGACATCTGTCCTCTATCGATCACCCCTCAATTTAAAGCTATGCCCCCTCGTGCTCGCCGTCACCATACTTGGAAAAAGGCTCTCCCTGTCCACCCTATCTAACCCTCTGATTATCTTATATGTCTCTATTAAGTCACCTCTCAACCTTCTTCTCTCCAACAAAAACAGCCTCAAGTCCCTCAGCCTTTCCTCGTAAGACCTCCCCTCCATACCAGGCAACATCCTAGTAAATCTCCTCTGTATTCTTTCCAAAGCTTCCACATCCTTCTTATAATGTGGTGACCAGAATTATACACAATACTCCAAGTGTGGCCGCACCAGAGTTTTGTACAGCTGTAGCATAATCTCATGGTTCCGGACCTCGATCCCTCTATTAATAAAAGCTAAAACACACCTGGTGTTAGGGAACTCTCTGCTCCGAGGTACAGGCAGACATTTCTGTGGCCAGCAGCGAAAAATCAGAATGGTGTGTTGCTTCCCTGGTGTCAGGATCAAGGATGTCTCAGAGAGAGTGCAGAATGTTCTCAAGGGGGAGAAGGGGCCAACAGGAGATCATTGTACACATTGGAACCAACAACTTAGGAAGGGAAAAGGATGAGATTCTTAAGGAAGATTACAGAGAGTTAGGCAGGAATTTAAAAAGGAGGTCCTCGAGAGTAGTAATATCTGGATTACTCCCGGTGCTATGAGCTAGTGAGGGCAGGAATAGGAGGTTAGAGCAGATGAATGCATGGCTGAGGAGCTGGTGTATGGGAGAAGGATTCACATTTTTGGATAATTGGAAGCCGTTTTGGCGTAGAAGTGACCTGTACAAGAAGGACGGATTGCACCTAAATTGGAAGGGGACTAATATACTGACAGGGAGATTTGCTAGAGCTGCTCAGGAGGATTTAAACTAGTAAGGTGGGGGGGTGGGACCGAGGGAGACAGTGAGGAAAGAGATCAATCTGAGACTGGTACAGTTGAGAGCAAAGGCGAGTCAAACAGTCAAGGCAGGCAGAGACAAGGTAGGACTAATAAATTGCATTTATTTCAATGCAAGAGACCTAACAGGGAAGGCAGATGAACTCAGGGCATGGTTAGAAACATGGGACTGGGATATCATAGCAATTACAGAAACATGGCTCAGGGATGGGCAGGTGTGGCAGCTTAATGTTCCAGGATACAAATGCTACAGGAAGGACAGAAAGGGGGGCAAGAAAGGAGGGGGAGTGGCATTTTTGATAAGGGATAGCATTATAGCAGTGCTGAGGGAGGATATTCCCGGAAATACATCCTGGGAAGTTATTTGGGTGGAACTGAGAAATAAAAAAGGGATGATCACCTTATTGGGATTGTATTATAAACCCCCTAATAGTCAGAGGGAAACTTGCAAGGAGATCTCAGTTATCTGTAAGAATAGTAGGGTGATTATTGTAGGCGATTTTAACTTTCCAAACATAGACTGGGACTGCCATAGTGTTAAGGGTTTAGATGGAGAGGAATTTGTTAAGTGTATACAAGACAATTTTCTGATTCCGAATGTGGATGTACCTACTAGAGAAGGTGCAAAACTTGACTTACTCTTGGGAAATAAGGCAGGGTAGGTGACTGAGGTGTCAGTGAGGGAGCACTTTGGGGCCAGCGACCATAATTCTATTTGTTTTAAAATAGTGATGGAAAAGGATAGACCAGATCTGAAAGTTAAAGTTCTAAATTGGAGGAAGGCCAATTTTGACGGAATCAGGCAAGAATTTTCAAAACATGATTAGGGGCAGATGTTCGCAGGTAAAGGGACGGCTGGAAAATGGGAAGCCTTCAGAAATGGGATAACGAGAGTTCAGAGAAAGTATATTCCTGTTTGGGTGAAAGGAAAGACTGGCAGGGAAAGGGAATGCAGGATGACTAAAGAAATTGAGGGTTTGGTTAAGAAAAAGAAGGAAGCATATATCAGGCATAGACAGGATAGATCAAGTGAATCCTTAGAAGAGTATAAAGGCAGTAGGAGTATACTTAAGAGAGAAATCAGGAGGGCAAAAAGGAGACATGAGATAGCTTTGGCAAATAGAGTTAAGGAGAATCTAAAGGATTTTTACAAATACATTATGGACAAAAGGGTAACAAGGGAGAGAACAGGCCCCCACAAAGATCAGCAAGGCGGCCTTTGTGTGGAGCCGCAGGAGAGGGGGCAGATACTAAACGAGCATTTTGCATCAGTGTTTACTGTGGAAAAGGACATGGAAGATATAGAATGTAGGGAAATAGATGGTGACATTTTGAAAAAATGTCCATATTACAGAGGAGGAAGTGCTGGACGTCTTGAAATCATAAAAGTGGATAACTCCCCAGATGTACCTTAGAACTCTGTGGGAAGGTAGGGAAGTGATTGCTGGGCCTCTTACTGAGATATTTGTATCTTCAATAGTCACAGGTGAGGTGCCAGAAGACTGGAGACTGGCTAACGTGGTGCCACTGTTTAAGAAGAGTGGTAAGGACAAATCAGGGTATTGAGTACAGGAGTTGGGAGGGCATGTTACTGCTGAACAGGACATTGGTTAGGCCACTTTTGGAATATTGTGTGCAATTCTGGTGAGCCTGACATCGGTGGTGGGCAAGTTGTTGGAGGGAATCCTGAGGGACATGTATTTGGAAAGGCAAGGACTGATTAGAGATATTCAACATGGCTTTATGCGTGGGAAATCATGTCTCACAAACTTGATTGAGTTTTTTGAGGAAGTAACAAAGAGGATTGATAAGGGCAGAGCGGTGGACATGATCTATATGGACTTCAGTACGGTGTTTGACAAGATTCCCCATGGGAGACTGGTGAGCAAGCTTAGATTTCATGGAATACAGGGAGAAGTCACCATTTGGATAGAGAACTGGCTGCAAGGTAGAAGACAGGGTGGTGATGGAGGGTTGTTTTTCAGACTGGAGGCCTGTGACCAGGGGAGTGCCACAAGGATTGGTGCTGGGTCCACTACTTTTCATCATTTATATTAATGATTTGGATGTGAGCATAAGAAGTATAGTTAGCAAGTTTGCTGATGACACCAAAATTGGAGGTGTAGTGGAGAGTGAAGAAGGTTATCTCAGATTACAATAGGATCTTGATCAAATGGGCCAATGGGCTGATGAGTGGCAGATGGAGTTTAATTCAGATAAATGTGAGGTGCTGCATTTTGGGAAAGTAAATCTTAGCAGGACTTATACACTTAATGGTAAGGTCCTCGGGAGTGATGCTAAATAAAGAGACCTTGGAGTGCAGGTTCATAGCTCCTTGAAAGTGGAGTTGCAGGTAGATAGGATAGTGAAGAAGGCATTTGGTATGCTTTCCTTTATTGGTCAGAGTATTGAGTACAGGAGTTGGGAGGTCATGTTACTGCTGAACAGGACATTGGTTAGGCCACTTTTGGAATATTGTGTGCAATTCTGGTCTCCTTCCTATCAGAAAGATGTTGTGAAACTTGAAAGAGTTCAGAAAAGATTTACAAGGATGTTGCCAGGGTTGGAGGATTTGAGCTACAGGGAGAGGCTGAACAGACTATGACTGTTTTCGCTGGAGCATCAGAGGCTCAACCTTATTGAGGTTTATAAAATCATGAAGGGCATGGATAGGATAAATAGACAGTCTTTTCCCTGGGCTGGGGGAGTCCAGAACTAGAGGGCGTAGGTATAGGGTGAGAGGGGAAAGACATAAAAGAGACCTAAAAGGCAACCTTTTCATACAAAGAGCTGCCAGAGGATGTGGTGGAGGCTGGTACAGTGCAACATTTAAAAGGCATCTGGATGTGTATATGAATAGGAAGGGTTTGGAGGGATATGGGCTGGGTGCTGGCAGGTGGGACTAGATTGGATTGGGATATTGGTTGGCCTGGATGAGTTGGACTGAAAAGACTGTTTCCGTGCTGTACATTTCTATGACTCTATGACTAATCTCTAAACTGGTAACTGAGGGGATTCTGCTTGTTGTCCACATTCTGCCACAGGCTTAAATGATGCATCAAAATTTTCAACTGGCTTGTCTTTCACTCCTGGAGTATTTAGCGTTCCCAATCCTTTGATTCAATTCTGAATTTTTAAAAAAATCAGTTTCATATATAAATTTCAGATTCATAACATGCTTGTCTATGTAACAATGTGCATTCTTGGTTTTGGATAATTTCTACTTCTCTTTTAGCTTGGCAGTAAGCTGTTCTTTTGATTATTCAGTTTGATCACTCCCCTTTGACCTTGTGTTTGAATTGATTAAGATTATAATGGTACTAGATTTAGCCATTCTATTTCCTCTGGCTGTACAGAGACTGCTGCTCCTGTGACTAGTATAAAATTGCCAGTGTCCATTGACTGTTATATTAACATTCTCATACTTTTATTTTATTTGTTATTTTCTCCAAGAAATGTGATTTATTCACTTTCCACCTGTCAAATGTAGAGGAATAGGGTAGGACAGTTGAATGTTATATGATAAAACCTCCAAGAACACATCAAACCAGAGCTGAAAAATTCAAGAAGCAAAGAGTCCAATTGTCTATGCCAACTCACCCTCTCCCTTAGCAATCTGCTCTCACTCCCTATAGTGTGGAAGCAGGCCATTCAGTCCACACCAACCTTGTGAAGAGCATTCCACCTAGACCCACTCCTCTACCCTATAACCCTGCATTCCCCATTGCTGTTCCAGCCTGCACATCTCTGGCCACTACAGGTAAATTAGCATGCTAATCCACCTAGCCTGCATATCACTGGCCACTACGGGTAAATTAGCATGCTAATCCACCTAGCCTGCACATCTCTGGCCACTACAGGTAAATTAACATGCTAATCCACCTAGCCTGCACATCTCTGGCCACTACGGGTAAATTAGCATGCTAATCCACCTAGCCTGCATATCACTGGCCACTACGGGTAAATTAGCATGCTAATCCACCTAGCCTGCACATCTCTGGCCACTACAGGTAAATTAGCATGCAAATCCACCTAACCTGCACATCTCTGCCAAACCAGAGCACCTGGAGTAAATACACATAGACGCAGTGAGAATGTGCAAACTCCACATGGACTGAGTTGAACCCAGGGCCCTGGTGCTGTGAGGCAGCAGTGCTAACCACTGAGCCACCACACCACTCTCTACCTCTCTCTTCTTTCAATAATGCTACCACTGCCTGCTGATTCTTTCCCTGTGGACCCTCTAACTCTCTCCCTGTGGATCCTTCCACCCTATCAGCTTCATCCTGCACTAAAATTTCCTCCTTTCTGGTCATACATTTTGCTTTTTGCCAACTGCTTCACCAACCACCCCTTTTTACCTTCTGCTCTGATATTCAAGTGAATGTGAGGTACACCAAAGAATTTGGAATGTGGTTATTGAACAAAACAGAGGCACAAATCTTTTATTCACTCTGAATTCATGTTGTGCATTTTAATCTTTCATACAATTTACAAAAGTTACAAATCATTTATTGAGGTATCAATGAACACAAGGTATCTATAAAACTCAAGTATAAACTATTCACATAATTCGTCAAAATTATAGTCACTACGAAATAAAATATTTTCAAAGACAACATGGAATCACAAAAAGTGGAGCTGGAAGCTTACTGAGTGAATCTTACAGATATACCTGTTTCCTGGCATTGCCTTGTGATGTTACTTCCATGTCACAGTAGATGTGAGGTTCATTTAAGAAAGAATCATATTTGAGAGATATTGATGCACAGTGATTGTTGTTACAGAGCCAAGGCTTTTCACACTGTGAGATCCTACATTAGGTTATCAGCGATCTGATTAGCTAGTGTTGGTTGAAGGAAGAAAGCTGCTAGAGCACTGGGAAATTTCTCCCGGTTTTCTTTGAATTATACTCAGGAATCCTTTGATGTTAACAAGCAGACAGGGCTTCAGTTTAAGGGCTTATCTAAATACCCATATCATCGACAGTGCAGTGCTGTCTTAGTATCAGAAAGAGGATGCACCTGCAATTGAGTGAGAATGAAATAAATGTTGGTTTTGGAGGGGGTACACAGCAGAAACACCAAAATGGTACCAGCTATCCAGGGCTTAAATGATAGGAGAGGTTACATAGCTGGTTTGTATTTAGATGGTTGATGGGGTGATCTAATCAAAGTACTTAATGTGACAAAGAGATTTGATAGGTTACATAGAGAAACTACTTTGTTTAGTGAAGGAACTTAGAAGACACTGATTTCAATTCATTCTGTTTTCCTGTCACCTGCTCACGCTGGGCTTTCAGTTCCAGTATCTGTCCGATCTGGTTTCTTTTGCTTTTCCAAAAGTAAGTGTCTGTTGAAAATGAGAAGAGAATTACACCAACTACAGCTCACTATAACATGTTACACAGAGCATGTCCATCAATAGCATTACCACCATGTTAATCAGGCCTACCCATATTTGCATTGTTCTTATCTTTATTCCCATTTTAAAAGGGGTTGCCTGTAAAATGCACTGATCAAAGTACTTAATGTGACAAAGAGATTTGATAGGTTACATAGAGAAACTACTTTGTTTAGTGAAGGAACTTAGAAGACACCGATTTCAATTCATTCTGTTTTCCTGTCACCTACTCACGCTGGGCTTTCAGTTCCAGTGTCTGTCCGATCTGGTTTCTTTTGCTTTTCCAAAAGTAAGTGTCTGTTGAAAATGAGTTAATCACAAACTGCATGGAAGATAATTGGTGTCAGAATCAGGGGCACTAACCTGAAGGATTTAGCCTGCGTTAGGAATCGTCTCGCTTTATTTATTTCTCTGGAAAGCCTCTTTAAATCATCACCCTCAAATGCAGGTAGATTAGGATTCTGCAACCAGAAAATGTAGTTTTTAAAACAAGACATTCACTTGAGATCTCTGGTGGTGATACTCACCTTGAATCTGACAACAGGTTACTTTCCAAATGATAAGATCAAAGGAGCAGAAGTTAGGCCATTCGGCCCATCAAGTCTGCTCCGCCATTCGATCATGGCTGATAGGTTTTTCAACCCCATTTTCCCACTTTCTCCCTGTAACCTTTGATCTCTTTGGCAATCAAGAACTTATCTATTTCTATGTTAAATATATTCAATGACCTGGCCTCCACAGCCCTGTGTGGCAATGAATTCCACATATTCACCACTCTCTGGCTAAAAATATTTCTTCTTATCTCCATTCTGAAGGTCTTCCCTTTACTCTGAGGCTGTGCTCTCGGGTCCTCGTCTCTTCTGCCAATGGAAACATCTTCCCAACGTCCACTCTGTCCAGGCCGTTGAGTATTCTGGAAGTTTTCTGAACATCACACCAAGTACATTGTGACACGCTGCAAGGGTGCATCCATTTCTAAAGTATTGCTACAATAAATATTGTAAATAAGGATAGATGTATTGGCACAAGTCCCAGGCAGAATGGAGATGATTGACAGGGAAATGATCCAATGATGCCTGGAGGTTACATTGCTGGGATTGATTTTACGGACAACAATGACGACTCACCCCTCACGGTGTTACACTGAAGAAATAACCCTTAACTGGAAGGAAGTGGAATGAGTGGAGAGTGTCAAGCTCCAGGGAGTGGTCATCTACAACAAGCTTCCTTGGACTGTTCAGGTGGATGCACTGGTTACAAAGGCCCAGCAACATTTCTTCTTCCTCAGGCAGCTTGAGGAAATTTGGCATGACAGCGAATACCCTTGCCAACTTTTATAGGTGCGCCATCGAGAGCATTCTGTCTGGATGTATCACTTCCTGGTATGGCAACGGTACCATTCAAGATTGGAGATGGTGACAGAGAGTGGTGAACTCAGCCTGGATAATCACAAAGGCCAACCTCCCATCTATAGAATCCATCTACCAGACCCACTGTCAAGGAAAGGCCGCTGGCATTCTTAAAGATCCATCCCACCCTGGCAATGTTTTTCTACAACCTCTACCATCAGGGAGAAGGTACAGAAACCTGAACATAAGCACCAGCTGGGTTCGTAACAGTTTCTACCCTACTGTTGTTAGAATACTGAATGGACTCACAAACTCTTAACATTTGTATGTACCCGTGTTTTTGTTTTTGCTGCTGTTTACCTATTATGTACTTAACTACGCTACTTAACTATGTGATCTGCTCGCAAAACAAAGCTTTTCACTGTGCCTTGGTACACATGACAATAAATTCAATCCAATTCAATTCATTTCTTAATTCTGATCGGTGTAGATTGCAAAGACTTTGTTTGCCGCATGGCGAGACTCTGCTAAAAGTGCAGCATTGCCCCAGCTCATTTGCTGACATTACTGCAGTCAGCACTCAGTGTGCATGAATAATCATTGATAAATGTGGAAATTAGATTACAGCAAATAAATTAAAAGAAATGTCAGTGACATACGTCTTCATCTGAAAACCCTCCTGCAAGCATTTTGTGCGCTGCCAGCTGTCCATCAACAGCTCCATGGCAACGGTGGAAACGGCCTCCAGTCTGTGCTGCTAACTTCTTGAGGAACTCATTCGCTGTGCTGTCAACAAGGGAACCAGAAAATAATTGTCAAAGACAGAAAATTCTTCTCAAAATTAATACAGACTCAGAAGTAGCAGGAAGCGATTGGAAGGCAGTTTTCCTCAACAGTTTTTCACTGATCTACAGTAAATGTTCAGCCAATAAGAATGGATTTATCTTGCTTCCTGTTAAAGGGAACATGAAAGCATGGTGGTGATATCACTGGACTAGCAATTCTGGCTAATGCTCTGGGAACATGGGTTCCACATCAGCTGGTGCAATTTAAATTCGCATAACAAATCTGGAGTTGTAAAGAAATTATAAAGTAATAGATACCATGAAAACTATCACTGATTGTTGGGAAAAGAATCTCGTTTGATCTTTTGGGGAAGGAAACCTTACCCAGTTTGGCCCCCATTACACTCCAGATCCACAGAAATGTGGTTGACTTTGCAAGGTACAGAAAAAAAAAGTACTTGGTAATTAACAAGAAGAATCTCTTATCTTAACAAAATGCAATTCATTGCATGATAGCAATCAGTGACAAGTTACACAATTAAATGTATATTGTTACAAAGGCTAGGAGGTGACCTGAGGTAACAAATCTGGCGCCTTCAAGATCCTAAGATATTCCATTTTGCTTTACCCAAGGCCTTTTGACACCTTAATACTTTCAGAACAATTAGTTTACTCAGTGTGCATAACCTCAAGATGTTTTTAATATTCTAATGTCAATTTTACGGTTTATTGTTTATACTGCTTTATTTATGGAGCCGTTATCTAATCTCTCAGTTTGTTTCGGAAGAGCAGCGCATTCAATTATATATAAAACTAAACCTTGCAGAGATTTAATAGAGGAGAAAGTGAGGACTGCAGATGCTGGAGATCAGAGTTGAAGAGTGTGATGCTGGAAAAGCACAGCCGGTCAGGCAGCATCTGAGGAGCAGGAGAATCGACATTTTGGGCATAAACCTCATTCCTGTTGAAGGACTTATGCCCGAAACATCGATTCTCCTGCACCTCAAATGTTGCCTGACCGACAGAGATTTAATAGAGGCAATTTGTCAAATTAAAGTGCACCTTTTTGCTTCTGCAGCTCAATAGCTCCAGTAACCCAGTGTGGGATTTGGAGAGGTGTGGGGTCCGATAGGTAGAGTGGGGAATCAGTCAGGTATTTGAATGGAGGATAGAAAATCAGACAGGATGGGGATGGACAGTGGGGGAGTTTACAAACAACCCAAAAGGATGTTTGTTTGAAATGGGGATAGCCACAGAGCAAAGAAGTTCAAGACTTTGCATGGATACATGCTGTAATGACAGCTGAGGGAGGACAATAATCACTCAGATGAGAGCTGCCACCCAACGCACCAGTTTACAAACCCGTCAAACCCAATGAAATTAAACCAATAAAATGAGTTTCAACAAAAAAATCTAGAAAGGTGACCACAAAACGTGCTAAGGCAACACAATCATCAGAGCAGAGACTCGACCACAACTATGGGGAATGCCTACTGTCTAGAAATTGCGAATGGGCTGTTTACTAACTGTACTAAATATATGGGTAAAAGCTCAGGTTAGTCCCCACACTCAGCAGTATAAAGCCAGGACAAGGTGCTTTTATAAATCTAACACTGTATGGTACAGCACAGCTGCAAGTGGGCACCTTATTGGGTTGGGATATCTGGTTGGCATGGACGGGTTGGACCAAAGGGTCTGTTTCTGTACTGTAATCTCTATGACTCTATTCTCTATGTTTGGGAAGATGGAAAGGTCTTTCACTACAGTAAAGGCTAAGATAAGAATTAGGAGAACTGGTGGAGTCAGATCTGAATCAGGTCAAAATCTGAAATTGAAGTTTGCTTTTACAGTTATCTTGACACCCCAGTAAACTTTCCTTAACTGTCTATTTCAATAATCATGTGCAAGTTGGATATTTACCTGTAAAGAAAACATTCACAGGACAATGGGGAAAGAGGAACTAATTTAATAGCTCATTCAAAGAGTTAGAAAAAACATGTAGAATCATAGAATCCCTACACTGTAGAAACAGGCCATTTGGTCCATCAAGTTCACACCGACCCTCCGAAAAACATCTCACCCAGAACCATCCCCACTACCCTATCCCTGTAAATTCCCCATGACCAATCCACCTAACCTACACATCTTTGGACTAAAGAAGTCAACTAACTTTTATCTATGCTCTATGATAAGACCACCACATTTTAAATATCACTTAGAGAGTCTTTACAAACACATAGAGATGTACAGCACAGAAACAGACTGTTTAGTCCAACTCGTCCATGCCGACCGGTCATCCTAGCCCAATCTAGTCCCATTTGTCATCACTTGGCCCTTATCCCTCTAAACCCTTCCTATTCATATACCCATCCAGATGCCCTTTAAATGTTGTAATTGTACCAGCCTTCACCACTTCCTCTGGCAGCTCATTCCCTACATGCAACACCCTCTGAGTGAAAAAGTTGACCCTTAGGTCCCTTTTAAATTTTTCCCCTCTCACCCTAAATTTATGCCCTCTAGTTCTGGACTCCCCCACCCCAGAGAAAAGACCTTGTCTATTTATCCATGCCCCTTATGATTTTATAAACCTCCATCAAGGTTCAGGCAATACCATTCCACAGCAGAGCATAGGGTCACATCTCAGGGAAACACATGGTAGTCAGTCAATTCAGAGACTTACCTGTCCATACAATTGAAGGAAATGGTGTGAATTTTGACACCTCGGCCCTTGTTCATTTGTTGAGTTTCCTTCAAGATGAGACTACAACTGGTGTCTGGCTTTCCGTCAGTCAGCAGGTATATCCCTTGCACATCCAGAAACTGAAAGGCCCTCTACAGAATAATAAAGAACTTTGAGAAATATTTTGTAGAAATGCTTGTAGTAATGATAGGCAGGATCAGCACAAGGAAAGCAGGCGCACTTCCTACCAAGAGGTTGTTAAAAGATCAGCCTCCAAAGCAATGACATAGGGGATGACTGCATTTAGGCATAAGGTGAATGAAACCTTCATCCATGCTCTAGTTTTACAGCCAGTTTCAACAGTTCAAACATGCTCGTGGCTGGCCTACTACTCTCTGCTGCCCCCATCCTAACTCTGGGCGGCACAGTGGCCCATTGGCTAGCATTGCTGCCTCACAGCGCCAGGGACCCAGGTTCCATTCCAGCCTCGGGCGACTGTCTGTGTGGAGTTTGCACATTCTCCCTGTGTCTGCGTGGGTTTGCTCCGGTTTCCTCCCACAGTCCAAAGATGTGCAGGTTTTGGTGGATTGATCATGCTAAATTTCCTGTAGTGTTAGGCGCTTTAGTCAGGGGTAAATGAGTCTGGGTGGGTTACTCTTCGGAGGGTTGGGCCGAAGGACCTGTTTCCACACTGTAGGGAATGCAATCTAATCTAAACAAAAATCCCTTCTGCCCTGTGCTTACTGACATGTTACACTGGCTTCTGATCTTTTAACAGGTCAGTTTTAAAATTCTCATTCCATTTTTCAAATCCCACCACGGCCTTGCTCTGATAGCTCTGAATCTTCTCTATCACTCTGCCCTCTGAGTGTATCTCTGTTTGTTTCTATAACTCTGACACTTCCTGGGTTTTCATTACTCCAACATTGGTGATTGTAATTCCAGCTGCCAGGATCTCAGTTCCCCTCAACTAACCTGCTCACTTCTCTCCCCACCTCAAAACAGATATCTAACAAAGCTTCTGGTCAGAAGTCCTAATATTGCTTTATCTGCTTTGGCGGCAAAGTTAGTTTAACAAGTCCTGTGAAGAAACCTGGGGTGTTTAACTATTTCAATGGCGCAATGTGAATAAAACTAGCTGTTGTTTTTGCAATTCGGTTAAGAAAGAGAAATCTAAACAACAAAACCAAGGATTATGTCATCAAGGTTTCAGTGTTGATCATGCACCTTTGACATTTCCATTTTCAGGTTGTAAAGGGAGAACACATTGGGATTAGTCAAGTCCAGGTGACCAGCTGGCTCCTGTGCCAGCTAAAGCTCAGATTGTGAAAGGCCTTAAAGATACTGCCTACATATTGGTATCACTATCCTTGCAATGCTGCCAACCCAAGTGTAAAACCTCACAAACATCCCAGTTACAAAGACATAAGAACAGAGGAGACAATGGGGTGTATGGAAAACCAACAGTTCCATCAAACCTGCCAGAGCAGGATTAAAAAATGCTGTGACACACTCTTGTACAGCCCTCACCAGAATCCCCCTCCCCCAGTAACCACCCACCACCCCCACCTGTTCACCACTACAGGTTACCGTTCAGGCAAAAACAGACGGGAAATGTAAACTTGATACGGAAAAACATCTGGAAAACCTCTTTCGCTCCTTGCCATATGAAGCGATCTCAGCCCCAGTGGCAGACAGTCAGAGTCCAGCACACCAGCTGGTCACACAGGCACACTCATCTCTGGGAACAGAGCAATCTCCTAATTCCCAATCCATTCTTATTCTGACCTGGTTTAATCCCATGCCTCACAGTCATCCTCGATCTGTTAAACTAGAATCATCTCTTTTAATCAGCTGGTTAATTATATGACAAACCTCTACATCTACACTGCTGCAAACTAAATAGACTCAGCAAACATTCAAACATAATCTTTGCACTTCAAAATTGGCATCAACAGCCCCAACATATGTGGGCTTTGTGATGGAAAGGGCTAAACCAAACCTTTGTAAAAGGAAGGCTGACCTGTAAGGCCTCCAGGGTGCAAGTGTTTCCATGGGCAATGGTTCCTGAGGCCCACTGAACAGCGTCATGACATGTCTCATCAGTAGCCTCCACCAGAGATTCCTGCCAAGTGTCGACCCGCTCAGCAAAACACAGCAGGTTAAAGCTGCGACAAAAACACAATGGAATTATAGTGACAAGGCCAGTGAATTGCAAATTCTGCTTCTCTCTCTCCACATGTTACCAGTAATTTTATATCTTTTTATTCCAATGTTGGGCAGTTCGGTGCTCTATAATACAACGTGTGGGAGGACAAGCTGGGAAGGGTGTTAAAAAAAAACGGGATCCACAGGCTTATAAAGGGAAGTGATAAGTACAATAGGAAGAAAGTCATGGAAACCTTTATCAAACAACAGCTTGTGTTCAATTCTGAGCACTGCATTTTTGGACAGTCTTGAAGACTATGCAGAGGAGACCTACTGGAGTGAGGGTACCAAGGGTGAGGGAGTTCATAACATGGAGAAGCTGGGAATGTCCTCATCAGGCTGGGAAGATTAAGGGGCAGTTTCATCGTGGTATTCCTAATGAGGGATTTTGTATGAATAATTAAGGACAAATTGTTTCCAGTGGCATAAAGTTTGACAACCAAATAATGCAGATCTCAGAAACATGGCAAATGAACTAGAGACAATGAGGAAAATATATTTTGCAGGGAATTATTGTGATTTGGGATATTCTGCCTTAAAGGGCAGTGGAAGCAAATTCAACAGTAACTTTCAAAAGGGAATTTGACAAATTTTCAAAGTGGAACATTCGCAGAAGAAAGAGTAGAGGAGTGAGATTAATTGGATGCATCTATGAAAGAGCCAACACTAGCATAGTGGGCCAAATGGTCACCCTGTGTGCTGCAAGGTTCTATGACTCCACGTGTTCAATTTGTCACAGGGAAAAGTATCAAAGTTGGTTGAATACTCAGTTAAAACAAAGAAATGTCGATGCTGAAAGTGTGAAACAAATACTAACAGAGCTAGAAAAACTGAGTACGTCTGGCAACATGTATAACGAGATAAATAGATGTAATATTTCATGTTCAGTTACCTGTCAGTATAGGCTCTGAGGAAGGGTCACTAAATTTGAAATACTCTATTTTTCTCTGCACAGATGCTGCCAGACCTGTTGAGTTTCTCCACAGCACTTTCTGTCTTTGTTGGGTTGAATATTTGTTCTCCAATGTGGTCTTAGTCAATATGCGAGAATTCACCACATTCAAGACCTAACCCACAGGAATAACTTAATTTTCCTCCCAACCCCAAAATATATTCTGCAGAAAAATCGCCAAAAATGGCAAAGTAAGAGAAATATTGAGGGAGTTAAAAAGCACCAAATTGAAGTACCTATGCTTGTGAATCATCAGTAGAAACCAGGCCTCTCAGTGCATTATCCTTCAGCAACAAATACAAGTGATAAAGGAATCACTTTATCCCACTATAGCTTCCTTTCCACTCCAGCTTACCTGTGGCTGTCCTTGCTGAGCTGTTCCCAGATCAGTGAAGTGAGCTCCTTTTTCAGGGCTGACAGGTAAGGGCTGGTGGAGCCCGAGGTATCCAGCAAAATACAGACTCTCTTCTCCAAGATTGTTCCAAACAGACATCTGCTTCCTACATCAGGATATTTAAAGATGAAACATCAACACAGATAGACAATCACAGAGCAGAATATCCACAGGACTGCAATGTTACACAAACACAGGAAGCTGGTCTAGCAGCATCTGTGGAGAACAAAACAGTTAATGTTTTGAGTCCAGTATGACCTGTCTTTAACACTCTACTACTCTGAAGAAGTCATGCTAGATTTGACACATTAACTCTGTTTCTCTCCACAGATGCTGCTAAATCTGCTGAGTTTCTCCAGCATTCATTGTTTTACTTTCAGATCTCCAGCATCGGCAGCGTTTTGTTTTTATATGAAATCAGTTTCCTACTCTTGGCCAAAACCACTCCATGTAATAATCACAGAAATGCTTTCAGTTGGAACCCATTACCCAGCAATCACTGACACACAGTGGCCTCAAATTTAAAGATATTGTAAGTGTGTTTAAAGCACCCCTGCACACTGTTCCTGACATCTCCTACTTGAACCCTGAAATCCTCTGAGACCTCAATGTTCATCCAATTTTGGTGGCTTGCGCACATCTCCCTCCTTTTGCCCTACCATTGGCGATGGTACCTTCAGTTACCATGACTATAAGCTCAGGACCTCCCTCTCTATAGCGCTCCAGCTTGCAAATCTGTTAAACTTCCTTGGGGTGTCACTTATCTCAAGATCTCATTTGGCTCCACATCAAATTATGTTTGACTGATGCTGACAATGTTTTCCTAACTTAAAGATGATTAAAAAGATGCAAGTTGTTGTTGCTTTCATGTGACCGTATCCTTACAGTCTCGGAGTGTGAGGGGGGAAAGGACTGAATTTAACTTACAATCCCCACCTGATAGCAGCCACTGTAATCGCTGCAGATATCGACTCAGAGTCCGTTCGATTTGTTCAATGTATTCTTCCAGCTCATGAAGCTGTAAGTGTAGATGCTTCATCACACCCTAGAACAGAAACCATGATACCAGTGACTCAACCATCAAACATTAAATCCTAATCAATCTGTGTTCCTGATCACATTGAAGCATTTCAAAGTTTCTTTACATCCAGTCATTTCTTGTGTCAGGCATGTCTTCTTGTGAAGACAACCCATAATCAGCAATGAGAGAAATGCACCAGCTGAGGGACACATGCTAGCCAAGAAGAACAAGAGAACCTCCTGCTCTTTTTTTCAGTGGTCAAGGGGCCAAGCTGGTCAGATGGAATTAATTTACAATTAGACAGGATCTGATGTTAATTTACAATTAGTCAGGATCTGATGTTAATGTACAATTAGACAGGATCTGATGTTAATGTATAATTAGTCAGGATTTGATGTTAATTTACAATTTGACAGGATCTAATGTTACTGTACAATTAGACAGAATCTGATTAGCATGAGGGGCTAAATGGCCTCCTCTTCTTTCTATATTTCTAACTTCTTCTATTATAATTCCCTGTTACGACAAATACAATCAGTTTAGACAGTATTTCAGTATATCTTCAATATAAAGATATACATGAATAAAAATATAGTTACAGGTCCACCCTTCCATTGTAATGTGGCATCTTTACCATCAGTGTTATGGTAGGAGGGTGTTCACAGTTAACATCTCACACAAAGTGCGGGGCAATGCTGCACTCCTGTCACGCACTAAAATGTTCGCCCAAAGTTTCTGGGATTTAACCCACAACATTCTCATTCAGAACTAAGCCAAACATCACTGGCATAAGTTGGAGAACTTAAAAGAACATATAAACTCCTTCAGGAATTTCCAATTACTTTTAACATTTGGAACGTGTAATCTTGGGAAATGTTGATGAATTATTCTTTTTCCATTTAGTTTTCCTGTATAAAATCAAGACACTTACCCTCATGTAAGACCAGGGCACTTTCCCTTGTGTAAGACCAGGACACTTAGTAAGACCAGGGCATTCTCCCTAGTGTAAGACCTCACTAGTGGTATCAACTACCCTTTAGTCCCCTGTTCAAAAGGGCATATGACATGTTGACCGCAAGTGCTGATTGGAAATTCTGTCATTGAGATAACATCTTCCACATCCTCAGGATGTTAAAAGCACTTTATAGCCAATCAAATGTCATCACTGTTGTAATGTAGAAAATATAAGACCATAATATGTAGGAGCAGAAGTAGTCCAGACAGACCATTCGATGACATCATGGCTGAGCTGATAATCCTCATCTATGGTCAACCTCCAAATGGAAACATCCAACAAAGAAATGTGAAAATGACACAATATTCACCCTTGAGTGTTGGTTGAAAGATAAATGTTGTTCCCAGGATATAGTATGAAATGCTTGGAAAAATGCAGTGGAATCATTCATGTCCAACTGAGAGGGAAGTTGCTGTGTTGATATAAGAAGGCAGCCCCAGTATTGCAGCGCTCCTTCAGTATTGGACTGGGAGCGCCAGCCAGGATCAAGTGCTCAAGTGGAACTTGAACATAACCTCCTTACTCAAATGTAAAAGTGCTAGCCACTGAGTCACGGTTGACAATGAACTACTATGATTGTTGCTGTGATTTTCCTCCAGGTCATAGACTGAACTGCACATGACAACACCAAAATAAGATAGCAATGATTTATATTATGACAATTGACTGAAAGAAGACAGGCTGATTCAGCCTTTTGGCTGGAACATACATTGATTTCCACACTGGGGAAGGTTGCACAATACTTTGCGGAGACTCTTTTGCGTATGCTCCTCACAAGTTGCTTCGTGTGCACGCAGTCCAGGCCCGAGACGAGTTTGTGCAGATCCAATCCCAGCTTCTTAATACCGAACTTCTGCAACCACTTTAAATAAATAGAGCAATAAGTCTATGAGAACAATGTTTCGGAGAGAATTATTGCTCAAAACTCCCCTTCCCTACTTCCTTCTCCTGAAACTACAAAACACTAGAGCCACTGTCAGGATTTTTAAAAAATCGTTACTGGTCGGGACATTGTGTCAGCGAAAGGAACAAAGGTATCAAAACATGTGAGGCTGTCGAAATAAAATCAGATACCACAGAGAAAGTGCTTGTTTATGAAGAAGGGCATTCTTTAACCAGTGAATGACCTCCCCCCATACATTTCTAACTTTTAACCAGGATACAGTTCCACAACCAGTGGCAATCCTTCCAATGAAGAGCCAAATTTGGGGAATCAGAGGGTTAGTTGGCTGTTTGAGAACCTCAATATCTGTTCTCATCCCATCTCCTTAAAAGGGGGGAGGGAGATGTCTGAGCAGCAAGACAATGCACAGGAATCAGGATGAAGAAAATTTAGATTTGATCAAATAATCAAATTCAACCTGTCAGGTCAAGCCTGAAAATCTGACATTATTGTTGTGGTGACTGAGCACTCGGACAGGGTTGGACAGGAAGCTCCTGCACTGGAGAGTGGGGCTTTTCTCTGGCTGCTTCCAGGGGTTGGGGGTGGTGATCTTGGATAGACTTAGTCTGTAGCTCTGTTGTAAAATGGGCTTTGTGAGTTTGCTGATTGCATTTATGAATAGCAGCTTGAGAATCTGAATTCAGCTTAAAAATGAAACCTGGAATTAAAAGAGCTAGTCTCAGAGAGAGAACAAAAATCAGCAGGTTGGTACAGAAATCTAACGGGTTCATTGAGGTTCATTGAGGAAGGAGAGCTGCCACCCTTACATGGTCTGGTCCTGTACATAATTCCAGTTCTACACCATCACATAACAACTCTTTGAAGTGACTGAGCATTCAACAGCATTAAAAACGAAAAACAGAAGCTGTTGGAAAAACTCAGCGAGTATCTGGCAGCAGCTGTGAGAGAAATCAGAGTTAACGTTTCGAGTCCAGTGACCCTTTTTCAGAACCCTGGTCCTGAACAGGTTCTGAGGAAGGTTCACTGGTCTCAAAATGTTAACTCTGATTTCTCTCCACAGATGCTGCCAGGCCTGCTGAGAATTTGTAGCAATTTCTGTTTTTGTTTCTAATTTCCAGCCTCCATAATTCTTTCAGTTTATTGTTTAGTCCTCAATAACGTTAACGTTGGAGAAGAAGGCCTTCTGTGTGATAAAGGCCAAGCTTGCTAAAGATGCAAACATCCTAAAAATTAATCTCTAAAAAAAAATGTGATAAAAAAGCTGCACATCTGAGAAACTCTGCATGCCAAATCCCAGATCTGTGGGACAAATACAGCATACCACTGAAGTTGAACAAATCTCCTCTTCTTTTGGCAAGTATACAAAGGGAATGGTCTTCCTCATATTCTTCATCTTCGGATATTTCTGATAGACTGCGCCTTCCAACAGCAATAGAAACAACTCTCAGTACCCAAAACTTAGTGTACAAACTAAAGAATTATCTTCAGCATTAATCAGTCACAAAATAATAAATACATAGCACCTTCAAGATGCAGATTTATGGAGCATTTTAAAGCAGAATTGTGCAGGAATATGGGAATGAAAGAGGGTGGAGTGAGACTGCATAGCTCTTTCAAAGAAACAGTGCAGACACAATGAGCTGAATGGTCTCTCTTTGTGCTGTGAGTCTTTATTGAATTTCTACACTATCTCAGCAGCACACACAGCTTCTGTGCCCCTGGGAGACTAACCCGCTTGGAGTCTAACTCCGAGACAGCCACCACATCAGCAATCTGAAGTGGGGCTTGAGTTTTTTTGATCCAGAAATGACATTTGAGTCACTGAGACACGATTATTTTGGAGCTGGAATCAGGTCTGTTCTGCACCACACAGGCTTGACAATGCACAATGGTGAACTCACCGACCTTATTCCTGTCCTCTGTGTAAAACATCAACTTTGAAACCTTTGCTGTTTTGTGCGGCTTAGTGCGATTTTCCACAGAGGAGTGAATCCACTTCTTATTGGGACGAGCTGGAACAAACATTTTACAAATATTATTAATGCATGCTTGTTTTCCCTTCTCAATCTGAGAAGGTCTTGAATAAATTCAGAGAAGATGGTTGTCTAGTTGTAACATCATTGGATGAGTAATCCAGACGCCTAGGCTAATGCACCATAGTAGCTTAGTTAACTTCAATTAGTAAAATCTGGAATATAAAGTTGGAGAGCATGACAATTATCACTGATTATAGTAAAAACCCATTCAGAGAAGGAAAACTGCCTTCCATACAATGTGTGTGATTCTAACTAACCTCTGAATGGTCGGGTAAACCAAGGGCAATTAGGGATGGGCAAAAAGTGCTGACTTCACCAGCAACATCTTCAACTCAAGAATGATTACAGGTAAAATGGATGACAAAGATTATCCGCAAATGAAAAACAGATTCAGGCAGAAACAAAATGTCCCCAGCATCAGTGACAGAGAGATCAGGAACGAGGAAATGAATCAAGGAACGTGGACAAGGAATCAGTGAGACAGGGAACAGGAAAAGGGGCAGGGGTTTCTGATGAGAGTAACAAGGGTGTGAGGACATGGGGGCTCTGGAAACAATGGGGATAATTTCACTCTAACCCGATGGCTGAATGAGTGCAATTTAAGCCTTTTCGGCTTTTGTAGACTGTGAGATTCTCTTTACCTAACATGCCCGTGAGATAATCCTCCTGCCCTGGTGGGCCCTACATGTACCAAAATTCACCAACAGGTTTTCTCCTCACCCACAGGTTTGAATCATTACACAGCGGACGGCTTGTCCATTCACATACCTGGAGGGAGGGCAGCTTTCGCACTGTGTGGACACCAGGTCAGGGCTCTGACAGCTGAGCTGCTTTCTTCACCGCTTCCCCCTGTGGCTTGCTAATGGAATCACAGAAATCATAGGTTAACTCTCATCTTTCTTTCCTCAGTGGTTCATATTTTAATTGTCGAGATTTGTGCAGACACCAAGCAGATGGATGGAACTGTTTCACCAACTCTGAGGGGTTACTGGTCCAGTCAGAGGAACAGAGAGATGACCTCTTTGAGAATTACCTACATTATGCTGCAGGGATTTGAAGTATGTTCCAGCATTCCTCTCCCACATACTGAGTGACCCAGCAACCCCAACAAACCAGCTCACTCTGTCATATCACCTGGTATCACCTGGTTCCTTTGTTTGGTTCAAAAGAAATATAAAATGTATCTGAATTCTGCATAACCTGTTTTGAATAAAATTTGTACACAAGTTAGACACAAAATAAAACTCTCTCCACTCTGTACTGTCAAATATACTCAGGACAGGAATGACATGGGTTAGATACAGAATGAAGTGCTCTCTACTCTAATCCATCAAACATGCAAGGTAGGTACAGCACAGGGTTACGTACTGAGTAAAGTTCCTCTACTCCACATCATCAAACATATAGGACAGATACAGGGTCAGGTGCAATGTAAAGCTCCTTCTATAGTATACATCAAAGACACACAGGGCAGATACAGGGTCAGATAGTGTAAAGCTATCTCTACTCTGCATCAAAGACATTGAGGACAGATACAGGATCAGATACAGTGTAAAGCTCCTTCTATATTCTACCATCAAAGACACACGGGACAGATACTTCTTTCCCTGTCAGGTGATGTTATGGTTTCTGAGGTAATCCAGTGGTTAGCCCAGTTATGCTGGATGGAGTGATGTGAATGAGCACACAGCCCTTCTTACACTTCCTTTCTGAAATTCTGAGTCAGGTGTTATTTACGGAATGTCCTTACCTTTCGGGCCAGGCTCAGTGCCTTGGGTTTTGGAGTGAGCAGCTTGTGAGGGCAGTGATTCTCCCTTTTCACCAACATTTTTAAACCGTCCCCAGCATCTGACAGTGTTCCAGACTGCTTCATGGAGCGTTTCCTTAAAGATTCGACCAGCACGGCACACTGTACAAGGAGGCAAGTCACCCTTCAAACTCATTATACCAATGTCACCTGACAGTATGGGGATAACAACAACTCGCGTTTACATAGTGCCTTTAACATGATAAAATGCCCCAAGGTGCTTCATTGGAGGGCAATCAAACAACATCTTGGTACTGAGCTACGCAAGGAGATATTAACATCAGAAGGAAGCAGAGTCTTAAACAAAGTGATAGATGGAGAAGTTTAGGGAGCTTGGGGTCAAGGCAACTGAAAGTATAGCCACCCATGAGCACCAATCATAGGGTAAAGCAAAGAAGGAACATGGAAGAGACCAGGGCTGGAGGACTGCCGAGAGTTTGAAGGATTGTAGGCATGGAGGAGAATACACAGGTATAAATGTATATATGGCCATGATGGCATCATTTTAATCAAATCTACTAATTTAAACAGAAAATCATATAATCCAATATAGGGAGATGTTTCTCTCCCATGTGAATATTAACTGAGCAGGTATCAGGAATTTTAATCTAATATCAATGATTTAAATGGTTCACATTATTAAACACACCTTCTGTGAGTAGTTGGCAGCTTTCTCAATTTCAGCCAGTATAAGGTGAATGTCATCACTCTCTATAATACCTTAAACAAAATCCAGAAAATCAGACAATTTACACAATAATAGGAAAACATTCAGCCATTTAATGCAGTTGTCTCCCATCCTCTCCTGAAGGCACCAATTCTCGCTGGGTTATATTCTTGGGGCTTGGAGATAGTGAGGACTGCAGATGCTGCAAAGTCAAGAGTCAATGAAGTGTGCAGCTGGACTCTGTATTCTTGGGGCTCAATGTAGAGAGCAGGCTTTGAGTACTAGTATGAACACTGATCACCAGCCATCTATTTAATTCCACTGGGAATCATCACAGCTAAGTCTGAGCCCATTCTCATCTAATGTCAATAATCCATATCCTTACCTAGCAGCATTATCAAAACCAGAAACCCTGCCCTATTTCCCACCTACCTCACTCTTTCTCATAAAGAGGCCGTTAACCAATGGGCCCCTGCAACCACAGCTCCAACTGAGGATTAAATGGCTCAAGGTAGATTGGGATTCAAAACTAAGATCTGCTGGTGCCCCACAGCAAAGGTTCCACCCAATTTTCCATCAACACCAGTAGTACACCCACAATGAATGAGCTTACACATTAAACTGCATCTTCCACCTGTCTGTGCATCTCACTAATTACCATCAGGGGGAGCAGTCTCAGCATGCTTGAAGTAGGCCACTGAGACAATGATGAATCTAGGGCTAGATCACCAGTCTAGTAGGAACTAGTCTTTCAGTGACTGCGCAAAAGTCTGTGCACTCGATTACACTACATTTGTGGTTTCTGCAGTGGAACAAAACAGTCTGTACTTTCCTATGACAAAACAGAAATTGCTAGAGAAACTAGCAGGTCTGGCAGCATCTGTGAGAAGAAAGCAGAGTTAACCTTTTGGATCCAGTGGCTTTTCTGTCGCTAGACCCAAACTCCACTTTCTCTCTCCACAGATGCTGCCAGACCTGCTGAGTTTTTCCTGCACTTTCTGTTTTTGGTTCCGATTTCCAGCATCTGCAGCTCTTTTGTTGTATATCCTGTATTGTTTTGTCACTGTGAGTGATAACAGGGTCATAGAGTAGAATAGTAATTGATGTCACGTGGAGTACATTTTTGGATTAATAATCCACAGAATGAGTTTGAATCCTGCTGTTACACTTTGGGAATTTGAATTCTATTAGGAATACAAACCTAGGATTGGTGAAAGTAACCATAAATCCATCAGATTGCCAGAAAAATACAACTATTTCACTTTGGTTTTAGGGATGGAAATCTGCCATTAACCATAAATTCCTAACTGCCCTTTGAAGTGGCAGAATGCGGTTAAAAATGGGGCAATAGATCCGGGCTTTGTCAGTGATGCCCAGAGCCCAGGAATGAATGAGGAAATGGTCTGGTGTTGAATGGCCCTAGTTTAAAGCTCTGTCTCACTTGAGAAGTTGGGCTGAGTTATAGACAGCGGACTATGAGCTCCATACTGGCTGAAAATAGAGTTTCTCACTGACCTGTTTCCTGAAACCAGTGGAACCTCCCCCGACCTGAACGAGCCAGCTCCTGCAGTGCACACGCTGTCTCTCCTGGAGAGGCATAACGTGCAGGGACTGTCCCACTCAGTCCATCGTCACTGATACTGAAAAGGCAGACGTGAAGGTGCAGGTCACGACCTCCACAGATTTCAGCAACGTAAGAACAGATCCTGTCCTGAGGCATAACATGGGGAAACGCCAGCTTTAGAATGAGGCACTCACACCCAAGCAGCAAGAAACACACTGCCTAGAGGTAACAGAACAGTCACAGCACTGACTGCGGTGACATGTAACATACATTCACTCCATAGACTAATAGGCTACTTTACAACGGTAACCAAACCTCAAAACATCCATACCTTCAAAGTGAAGCACTTTGAGAAGTCTTGGGAGCTAACCATAAAATTGCAACACAAAAGTAAACTTGAAGTAAAAAAAGATTCAGACATCTGAATATTAGCTAGACAAGCAGGAAGCTGGAAGAACACACCAAGCTAGGTAGCATCAGGAGGTGGAGAAACCAGCGATTCAGGTATAACCCTTCTTCAGGCCTGGGGATGGGTGTAAAGGGGTCTGCAGATGAGGGGGGTGGCGGGAACAGGGTGGTGAAGTGGGGATAGGTGAAGACAGGTAGATAGTACAACCTGGTTGGTTGATAGGAGGAATGAATCTGCTAGGTGGCTGTAAGGAAGGGTCGATAAGAGGAATGGAAGGGAGGGGGAGGGGCTGGGAAAAAAGTCAGGGAATGGGAATAGAGGTTATTTGAAATTGGGGAACTCAATGTTGGGTCCTCCGGGCTGTAGGCTGTTTCGGCGGAAGATGAGGTGCTGTTCCTCCAATTTGCGGTTTGGTTCGCTGTGGCAATGGAGAAGGCCAAGGAAGGTCATGTCTGTATGTTAGCAGTACAGAAGATTATACATTCCACATCATTAAATTCAGTTCCAACCTATAAGAACCAGCACAACACTGATTTGTGAGCAATCATGGCGGGTAAGCTAATTTTAAAAAAGTCACAGGTCAAAATATCAAAAGATAAGCAAAACGTACCCATTTCATGTTGGTTCCAGTGTTATTCAGTAGAAATCACTGACTAGTTCCAGGTATTGCTGTGACAACACCATTTTAATCACAGGTATTAATTTCTGTTGAAAACCCCCCTCAGACAGACAGACAGATGCGCGTGTACACACACACACACACTCACACACTCCTCACAAGTGAATGTTTATTTAGCAAAAATCTAAAACACTTTAGCCCTCTGCCTTTTGCCTCGCTATTTTATCAACAAGCACAGACAGGTTAATTCACATGGGTACAGCGTGTGAACTTTATGATTGAGATTAAATTGGTGGTGTTGGTTGTTCAAGCATTAACAACTAATCAGAAATGCAAACTACCACAAACTGGATTCCCAATGAGCTCATGTATGTGGATCTCTGCTCTAACAGGGTCCATATAACACAGGGATCCCTACAGGCAGTTCCATGCTACTGAAAATGTGTTGCTGGAAAAGCGCAGCAGGTCAGGCAGCATCCAGGGAACAAGAGAATCGACATTTCGGGCGTAAGCCCTTCTTCAGGAATGAGGAAAGTTTGTCCAGCAGGCTAAGATAAAAGGTAGGGAGGAGGGACTTGGGGGAGGGGCGTCGGAAATGTGATAGGTGGAAAGAGGTCAAGGTGAGGGTGATAGGTCAGACGGGAGTGGGGGCGGAGAGGTCGGGAAGAAGATTGCAGGTTAGGAAGGCGGTGCTGAGTTCGATGGATTTGACT
>NC_057730.1:20333182-20334603 GCF_004010195.1 Chiloscyllium plagiosum
TCGGCGCAACATCGAGGGCCGAAGGGCCTGTACTGCGCTGTATTCTTCTATGTTCTATGTTCTAACCACAAGGGATGAACTCGGATTTCACCTGTTTCCTTTCTTCCCAACCTCTCCGCCCCCACCCCAGTCTGACCTATCACTCTCACCTTGACCTCTTTCCACCTATCACATTTCCGACGCCCCTCCCCCAAGTCCCTCCTCCCTACCTTTTATCTTAGCCTGCTGGACAAACTTTCCTCATTCCTGAAGAAGGGCTAATGCCCAAAGCGTCGATTTTCCTGTTCCCTGGATGCTGCCTGACCTGCTGCGCTTTTCCAGCAACACATTTTCAGCTCTGATCTCCAGCATCTGCAGACCTCACTTTCTCCTCAAAGAGTTCCATGCTACTGCCGACTATGCTGGATTGGAGTGTCAGGAGGTTCACCTGCCTGTAGAATGACAAGACAACAGTTGGATATTGTCTATTTGTATTGGACACTTGGTGGAAACCTAGAAATCAGGACCTTGAATGGTTGTGGAGACTGACAGCCAACTGGAACTTTGAGGGCTGAGATCGGGAGATTTTTGTTGGACAAGGGTAACAAGGGATATAAGGCAGAGACAGGAAAGTGGAGGCGAGAACCATCAGCTTTGATCCAACTGAATAACAGGAGGGGCTGAATGGCATCCTCCTGTTCCAATGTTCTATCAAAGTTGGATTTGAAGGAATTCCCAGTGTATTGTTCCATGCACATTCCCATTCAAAGTCATTAATTTAATCACAACAAGCAAATGAAGGATTTTTTAAAAAGGGGCCTTTCTCAAACACCAGATGCCATAAAGTATTTTACAGTCAACAAGGTGGTTTTTGAAGCATGGCAGGCAATTTATACACAGCGAACTCCCAAAAAACAGAAATGAGAAAATGACCAGATAATTTGAGGGGAAGTTTAAAATTGGGGAATGTATCACAAGGAGAAAGTCTTCCTGAAAGGATTACATTTCATAGCTGCTTCTACTGAGTTCAGTTGTCGGTGTTTGAAATGGGGGTCAACCAGAATAGAGGTAAAAACAATGACTGCAGATGCTGGAAACCAGATTCTGGATCAGTGGTGCTGGAAGAGCACAGCAATTCAGGCAGCATCCGAGGACAAGCAAAATCGACGTTTCGGGCAAAAGCCCTTCATCAGGAATAAAGGCAGAGAGCCTGAAGCGTGGAGAGATAAGCTAGAGGAGGGTGGGGGTGGGGAGAGAGTGGCATAGAGTACAATAGGTCAGTGGGGAAGGAGATGAAGGTGATAGGTCAGGGAGGAGAGGGTGGAGTGGATAGGTGGAAAAGGAGCTGGGCAGGTCGGACAAGTCCGGACAGGTCAGGGGATCGAGTTGCTGGAGGTTAGAAGCTAGGATGAGGTGGGGGAAGGGGAAATGAGAAAACTGTT
>NC_057730.1:20337935-20341419 GCF_004010195.1 Chiloscyllium plagiosum
AACAGTTTCCTCATTTCCCGTTCCCCCACCTCATCCTAGCTTCTAACCTCCAGAAACTCGGTCCCCTGACCTGTCCGGACTTGTCCGACCTGCCCAGCTCCTTTTCCACCTATCCACTCCACCCTCTCCTCCCTGACCTATCACGTTCATCTCCTTCCCCACTGACCTATTGTACTCTATGCTACTCTCTCCCCCCCCCCCCCCTCCTCTATCTTATCTCTCCACGCTTCAGGCTCTCTGCCTTTATTCCTGATGAAGGGCTTTTGCCCGAAACGTCGATTTTGCCTGTCCTCGGATGCTGCCTGAATTGCTGTGCTCTTCCAGCACCACTGATCCAGAGTCAACCAGAATAGGTCCAACTTAAACTGGGAGGAGCTGCTGATCATTGGACTTTATATTTAAGAGCTGAGTTTAGCAGATGCTCTAGCTCAGTGGTAACACTTTTCTCTGTGATTCAGCAGAGTAGGGGTTCAAAACTAGTTTCTTTGATCCTAGGGTCTCCTGTGGCATTGTGGTTATGTCCCTACCTCTGGCCGCAAAAGACCCAAGTACAAGCCTAGGCTGTTTTGGAGTTGTGTTACAGCACACTGATTAAGAATATCTCAAGAGCAATTTACAATGTAGCTTGGATCTGGGCTTGGCAGGCAATGGGCTGTGGAGGGGACCATACCTGCCAACTTTCTGCCCCTCTTCTAAGATTACGTTCATGCCTGGGAGGCCTTAGAGAGGGAGCAAATTGCTCTTGATGTCTCTAGAGAGAGGGAGGCAACACAGGGATACAGTGCTTTATTTTACCTTGTAACTCTTTTTTGATTTAGTCCCTTCCCTCTCTCCCTACCCATCTGAAGTTTCACATTGCCCATAATGGGCTTTGCTTGTAAACCTCTGGTTAGCTGCATGGGTAATCACTGGTGGTAGTTATGATTTGGAGATGCCGGTGTTGGACTGGGGTGTACAAAGTTAAAAATCACACAACACCAGGTTATAATCCAACAGGTTTAATTGGAAGCACACTAGCTTTCGGAGCGACGCTCCTTCATCAGGTGGTTGTGGACTTGATGAAAGAGCGTCGCTCCGAAAGCTAGTGCTTCCCATTAAACCTGTTGGACTCTAACCTGGTGTTGTGTGATTTTTAACTTTGCACAGTGGTGGTAGTTAATTGTTAAGAACAAAAAAAAGTCACAGTGATTTGGTGGTGGGAAAGTTGTGCATGATATCATATAAAAAAAAGCTGAATTCATGAATTTGTCAATAATTGTTTTGTTTATTTGGTGGTGGGTTTCTAAAGCTAAAGTTTTTTTAAAATTTGACGGTGGTCTCTTTGTATAAAAAAACATTGTGTTCTTGAGGGAGCTCTGGGGCGTGGTACCTGTGCTTGGGTAGAATTCCACACTAGCACTGGGTTCCAGATCCTCCCGGAAGAGCCTCTGCCCCTAGCCTGAGCTTCCTCATGGAAATCCCCAGAGTCCTGCCAAGTGGAAAGGAGAGGTTTCTTGTCTGGTCTGAGACTGCACACTTTTTGCAACTTTACGTTCATCCTGCTCTCATGGTTACACCCATGCCAGTATGGAGAGGGAGTGTGCAGTGTCTACAGTTGGCCCTGTGTGTTCACAGTGACATGGGCAGCATGGAGGGTGGGGTGCATTATCTCCCCCAGAAACACCATTTTGATTCCGCCCCCATCTCTGATTCGCCCCATTTTGATTTTTTTGTGATTGCTGCATAATTTCTGTTGGGAAATGTTTGTAATTTCTGAACTGGGTTTTTAATTTTAAATCACAAAGTGTGGTTCTTGTTGTTGGGTGATTTGTTAACTTGCTAATTGAGTTTATTTTCAAAACTAAAAGAGTTGAGTTTTTCTCCCATGGGGAGTATGCTTTTGGACAGAGAAAGGATCCAGAGGGAAAAGATGGAAACTGGTGTTTGTGGTAAATTATAGATTTACGGTGTAGCCCTTGTAAATCTCTGGAAGAGTTTTGCTGCTTGGTTTAAAACATGGACATTAGTGTAAAACACTGTTGTTTCAAATTCAGTGCTCCTTCCTACCATCTCCTGATCAGGTATTCCACTGGTAAGAAGGTACATGCCACAAGGATCCCCTTGTTCATGCAGATTATTTTCTGTTGCTGCTTTCAATGCACCCATGAAATTCCGACTGCCACTGCACTCCAGAGTCAGGACCCACCTAAACGTGGGGCATAGAGAGACAGAGACCATCACAATGAACAGAAGTCCACATCCATTGAACACCTACAAGGTTCTGATGAGTGCCAGTGAATGATAAAAGGAAGAGAGATTCAGTATAGAAAATATATCTGTAATTATCTCATTCCATTTGTGACAAACACACATTTCTGAGTGTCTTACTGTTAATTAAAGTGAGGTCACTATTATAATGCAGGAAATGCTAGTCAATAAGCACAGAATCACAGAATCCCTACAGTGTGGGAGTAGGCCATTTGGCCCATCGAGTCCACACTGACCCTCCAAACAGCATCTCACCTAGACCCAACCCTGGCATTTTCCATTGCTAATCCACCTAGTCTGCCCATCCCTGGAAACTATGGGCAATTTAGCATGGCCAATCCACCTAATTTACACATCTCTGGGAGGAAATTACAGCACCTAAAGGAAACCCAGGCAGACACGGGGAGAACACACAAACTCCACACAGAGACCCAAGGTTGGAGGTTGTAATACAAAGCAAGTAATAACCGGATTCTGTTTCTTTCGTAATGTTAGTCAGGACGCCAGGGAGAAACTGTTTGCTGTTTTGTGAACAAGTTCCAATGTACCTATACATCAACCTGAGAGAGCTGATGGGATTTTGAGGTAAAATCTTCCATCTGAAAGATGGCACCTCAACACTGTTGCATTCTCTCGTATTCAGGCTGATTTTTCTGCTCAAGCGCTGGAATGGCATTTAAAGCCAGAACCGTGCATCTCACAACCAGAGGGAGAGTGAGCCAACAGTGAGACCAACTGAACAAAGGCTAATACGAGGGAGCTGCACCAAAGTCAGACAGTAGGAGGACTTTGCGGGTTTCACACAAGAACATTGAGGAGAGCTTCAGGAAGGCAATTCTGGGAGGTGAAGCCAAGGCATTTGAAGGCATGGCCAGTAGGAGAGCCCAAAACACCAGAAATGGACCTGAAAGAATCAGTCAGGAAAATTAAATTGCAGGAACTCACCTCCACACTGCCTGCAGATTATCTGGTGTAACTGGCACCATTTGGGGCTGATATTGCTGAACCTCAGAACCAAACCTACAAACAGGGGAATATAGTGAATGATTCATCATTAAACTCCCAAACAACCAGGAAAAATTAGCCGCAACCCAATACCACACTAAACCAACCCTCAGCCAGTCACACCACAGCTAAACAACAACATTAGGATATCAAATAGGGAAGAGAGCAGAGAGAGAGAGAGAGAGAGATGGTGGGGGAGGGAGAAGTGTGAGAAGAGAAGGATGGGGAGAAG
>NC_057730.1:20342257-20460759 GCF_004010195.1 Chiloscyllium plagiosum
AGAGAGTGTGAGAGAGAGAGTGTGTGTCAGACAGAGTGTGTGTCAGAGAGAGTGTGTGTGAGAGTGAGAGTGTGAAAGAGTGTGTGTGAGACAGAATGTGTGTGAGAGAGAGAGTGTGTGTGAGAGAGAGAGTGTGTGTGTGTGAGAGAGAGAGTGTGTGTGTCAGACAGAGAGTGTGTCAGACAGAGAGAGAGAGAGAGAGAGCGTGTGAGAGTGAGAGTGTGAGAGTGTGAAAGAGTGTGTGTGAGACAGAATGTGTGTGTGAGAGAGAGAGTGTGTGTGTGAGAGAGAGAGTGTGTGTGTATGTGAGCACATGAGAGAGGGGGTAGAACTATCAGTGAGAGAAGGCAGAGAGAAACAGAAAGTGGCAGGAAGAGGCATCCTGAGAGCACGATTGACAGAAAATGGGAAATGCAGAGAACACGTGGATGAGGGTAAGGAGAAAAAAGATGGCAGAGAAAGAGAGGGAGAGGGTGTGGGGGTGGAAACAGATTGAGGAATGTATTGGTTGGGGATTGTTACCTGGTACTCGTACAACAGAGGGGGGTCTACATGGACATTCTTCACTGTCCCATCATGCCATTCCAGCTGCATCATTGCTCGCTGTGTGGAAAATACATTCATTAATCTCTCCATCAGTCAGAGGCCAGTACACTGGATGCCCATTGGTTAGCCACTGGATAGCCACAAGTCACATTTCACTTGATGTTGCTTCAGCACAGGATCCAGCTCCAACCTTGCTGTGTGGACCATGAGTGTCAGCAGCAGTTTGTCCTCAGCCAAGTGGTTTGGTCCCCACACTCCATCTTGGAGAGATAGGCTGAGATTAGGACCAGCAGCTAAGTGGAGTTAGTAGCTAATTTCAGAAAGCAACATCCAGATCTCAATCAGAACACAAAGCCTGGTGACCTGGAGAAGGGGAAAGACATAAACTGTGGAGTGGAAGACATGGGGCAGGCCCCAGAATTCCAAATCATCCAGCAACACCAAGGTTAGTTTTTGAGAAAGCTGATGTGTTTGGAGGAAGAATCAATCGTGTTAGTCGAAAGGTTCCTCAGGGAGTGATTTCAAGTCAGAGTGATGAGGTCAGATTTAAACATAGTAAGCACAGGAAGGAGGAAGAGTTTGGAAGTCCTGAGAATTGCAGCAACAATCGAGGGAAATTCAGAGTTAAAATGTGTTCATGAACAAACACGAGAGAGGCTGATATTTACCCCATGTAATGTCGAGGACACGGTCTTGCGAAGAATTGGCACAAATTCCTCCAGAGGTGAGAATGCATTCGGTGCCAACACTTGGTACAGACTGAGCTTCTTAGCTGGAAAATGTAAAGACGACACCTCAGACCGGATCAAACTCACAAGGGCAGCACAGACCAGGGAAATTGGACAGCAGCACTGGCAGGGTGGGGATCAGGGAGCAGGCAGGGGGGAAGGGGGTAGGGGAATGTCAGGAAGCAGCCCCTGGGGCAGGAATTGGGGAGCAGCCCCTGGGGAAATCAGGGAGCAGGAATGAAAGTGTTTGTTGTCTTCATATCTTCACACTCTTCCCTAAAGGAGCAGTATGAAGGAACGAAAGGATTTACAGGCTCCTTCCATGGCCATAACCACCTTTAACTCAGTTAGTAACAGAGGACAGTCCTGTATAACAGAAGGGCAAACATACAACCACAATCTATACAAGGAGCAGAACACCAACTGGATGTGAGTCCAGAATTCAGAAGTCCACCCAGGATCACCTGCGGATCTGACCCCTCCCTGTCCTGGGACAACTGGGAACAGAATTCAGATGTTGCACCTTCTGACCCGGTCAGGAGTGGCCTCACTGAACCCCTGGTATCTAGAGCTGGCACAGATTTGAGGAGTTAAATTTCCTGACCTGCCCTGTTAGGATTTGAACTAATGATGCCCAGCTTGTGGCTCCCTTTGCCATTACAAGGTGGGTCTCATGGAGAAGCAGCACCAGTGAAGGGACTGAATGGTCTATGGAATGGAATTATTCACCCAGCCACAGGGGCCTCACCGGGAAATACAAAAGCCATCGCCCCAGGAGCAAACCCCAGTCACGTTGAGAACCTGTATATTTACCTTTCAAGCCATGTTGCTTCAGCCAATCAGCAGAGGTCTTGGGCAGGAAACTGGAAGTCTCAAGGCAGAGAGGTCCATCGTGATTGGGCGGCTGGAGTAGGAATCGAGCAGGCGGTATCTTAGCAACCTCAGTTGTAATCTAGGCCCAGGAGGACAAAAGCATGAAACATCTCTAAAACATCATCCAAAACTAGTGACAGCTACAGGTCCCGGCCAAACCCTACCTGCTCCACAGCCTCATTGAGAGAGTGTCCCAGCAGCCCTTGGCGTATTTCCTGAATCTTCTCCAATATATTGCTGGCTTGCTGCAGTTCCTTCATCAAGACCTCGAGATCACTGCTCCAGCAGCCCTTGGTCTGTGGGACAGGAAGACAGTCAACAATTTGCCCATCAACAGCAGCGACCCCACACTCACTCAATACAACTCACACAACTGAATGCAACAACACCAACTTGTAACACATACACAAAATGCTTTCTGAAGAACTCATATCAGACTTGAAACATTAACTCTGGTTCTCTTTCCACAGGAGCTGCCAGACCTGCTGAGTTTCCCCAGTATTTTCGGGGTTTGTTTCACATTTCCAGCATGTGCAATTTTGCTTTTAACACCACCTTTACCATAGTAAAACATGCCAGAGCACTGCCACAAGCATTACCAAATATAATCTGATCCTCAGATACATAAAAATGCAATTTTGAAGGTCTAATACAGGAGAGAAGTATACAGTAGATGGCAGACCCTTAGAAGCATTAACGTACAGATGGATCTATGTATACAGGGCCAGTGGTTCCCTGAAAAGGCAACATAAGTGGATAAGGTGATCAAGAAGGCATATAGAACGCTTGCTTTCATTGGTCAGGGCATAGAGTATAAAAAAAATTGGCAAGTCATGTTGCATCCATATCGAACTTTAATTAGGTCTCATTTGGGATATCATGCACTGTTTTGGTCGCCGCATATGAGAAGGATGTGGAGGTTTTGGAGAGAGCACAGAAATTGTTTACCAGATATTGTCTGGTTTGGAGGGTATTAGATATGAAGAGAAATTGGACAAGCCCAGTTTGTTTTCACTTGAACTTTTGAGGGACAACCTGGTAGAGGTTTATAAAACTATGAGAGGAAAGAATAAAATGGATAGTTACAGTCTTTTTTGCCAGGATAGAAATATTAATTACTAGGGGGCATAGATTTCAGGTAAAAGGGGGGGGAAGTTTAAAGGCAATGAGAGAGGGTGGTAATTGCCTGGAATGTGCTGTCAGTGGAGGTGACAGAAGCAGATACAACTTTTAAGAGGCATCTTGAATAGGCCAGAAATAGCGGGATATTGTCTGCATAGAGACAAAATGTTTTTAGTTTAGAAAGGCATCATGTGTCAGCACAGACTTGGAGGGCCAAAGAGCCTGTGCCTGTGCTGTACTAATTGAGACATTAGTGCAGATGAACAAAAGCTTGATAAAGAGGTTAAATTTTAAGGAGCAACTGAGAGGAGAGAGAGTTAGGGAGGTTTAATGGGGGAATTCCTGAACTGAACATCAAGGCAGCTGAAGGCATGGCCATCAATGTTGGAGCCATTATATTTGGGGATGCACAGAAGACTAAAGTTTGAGGAGTTCAGAGAATTGGACGGTTTTACAGCTGGTGGAGGTGAAGTTCAAAGTCTTGTCTCAGCAATAAGTCAGAGGTTGTTTGATCATCCTAAATCAGATCTTTGATTTGAAAACGCTCCTTGGCCCTCCTTATTTCTGGACTTTCTTCCAGCCCTTGTACCATCCCAACCACTAACTTTCTATTCCTTTGATTCTTGTGTCTTGTATATCGCTCCCGTTCCTTTGCTCCACCACTGACTGCTATGTGCTCGGCTGGCTAGACTTCAGGGGTTCCCGAATTCCTTCCCTTACTCTTCACCTTCTTTATGATCATCAATAAAACTCAAATCGTTCACCAAGCTTTCAGTCACACCCACCCCATACCCTTCTTTCATTATCACTTTTTATTTACACTGTGGGACATCTTTCAATGTTAAAGATGCTAAATAATAACATATCATAGCTTAGTGGTTACTTTCAGGATGCAGGTGAAATATGCTCCAATATTTAAACCATAAAATCCTACACGTTAGCAAGAGGCCATTCAGCCCATCATGACTGAGATTCAAAGAACTATCCAATTAGCCTTTCACCTCTTATTTTTTAAACTCCAAAAGATACAAGCCCAACCTGCCCAAATGACAAGCCCCTCAACCCAGGAAACTATTGAGTAAACTTTCTCTGAACTCTCTTTAATGCAATGATTTCCTTTTTAAAAAAAGAGACCAAAACTGTACATAGCCCTCCAGATGTGGTCTCAGTGAAGCCCTGCACAACTGCATCAAAACATCCTCACTTTTACACTCCATTCCTCTTGCAATATACACCAACCTTCCATTTGTTTTCCTAATCACTTGCTGTACCTGTTATAGTAACTTCTTGTATTTCATGCAGCAGGACATCCAGATTCTTCTTTGTTCTGAATTCGGTAATTAAATAATATGCTGCTTTTCTATTCTCCTGCCAAAATGTACAAGTTCACACTTTCCCATATTGTACTCCATCTACCAAGTTTTTGCTCACTCATTTAACTTATCGATATCCCTATGTAGACACAATATGTGTCCTCTTCATGACTTACTTTCCTGTGGGTCTTTGGGTCATCTGTAAATTTAGCTACCATATGTTTGCTTCTCCAATCTCTCTACATTAGGAAAAGGGTCAATTGAGACAGTGAGAAAAACAAGAAGAGAATAAAGAGATGCAGCTCGGGTTGTGAAGAGTAATTACCTGACAGCTGGTAGAGTACAAATGGTAACGTCCTCCTGAGACTTTCACCAGGGACCTCAGTGTCATCTGGATTTATAAAATGTGCAACATGTCAGAGATAAATAACGTGAATCAGACACAGGGCTGAATCATATCAGAGAACATTGTTCTTTCATGGCAATAGATCCTAATCAACACTTCATGATTTCAATACCCATATGCTACATCAACATTCACAAAACCGAAAAGTTCAATTGATGTTTACTGAATTTGATTTTTGGACTACACTTGAACTTTTAATGAATGAATCATTGAACTCTGTCTGGTCTCTCTGCTCACTCTTCATTGCCTTTCATTTAGTTATTTACACCAAGCACTTGCTATTCCTCCTAAAGTACATGGCATATTTTCAAGAATCTGACAGATTTGTTGTGCAAAATAGCCAAGCACAAACAAAAATTCAGCGGCAATCTGAGATCAACCTGTGAAATGTAGAGATTGGTTGAGACTTCCCAAATTTCATTCTGGGAATGTGACTGAAGATATTTGCAATACTTCGAGAGAGACACCAAGGCAATAATAACCAAAGTGATGTCATGCGATGGAAGCCTTGTAATGATTCCCTGTATCATGGCAGATAATTGAGTCTCCATAATCGAGAGTCTCACAGTGCAGCACTTTCTGATTGGCTACTTACATGAGTCATGTGGTGGCTACAGTCATAAGCGACAGTCTGGAAAGGCAAATGTCTTCCCAGCATGCACTGCTGCATATAGTCAGCCAAAATCTCTGCTGTCTGATCAGGACTGAAAGGAATAGAAAGACATTACATTTATATTTGGCCTTTTGTAATAGTGAATGCCTTAAAAGCACTTTACAGCCAACAATGCACATTTGGAGTGTAGTCACTATTATAATGTAGATAACATAGCAACTTGATTGCACACAGCAAGTTCCCATAAACAGGACAGCGATAAAGAGCAGACGATCGGATTTAGGTGATGTAAACATTGGTCCCTGCTCTTCTATGAAATAGTGGCCCAGATCTATCACTGCCAGCTCAGATAGAACAGGGAGCTCTAGTTTAACACAGAATTTCACAAATGCAGCAACTCTCTCTGTACTGCACTGAGGAGTCAGCCTAGAGTTTGAGTTCATGTGTTTCAGAATGGGTCTGGAACCCACAACCTTCTTGGTCATGGCTCAATCTGAGTTGCTGCAATTACAGACAAGAGCTTTTCATAAACCATCTCTAGGTGCTGCTTATGGACCTCATTCAGCTGCTCTTTATCAGTAAAGAAAAACACACAATACTTTTGGAAAAAGTTTAATGAGGCATTAATATTTTCTCTATACAATGTATTGTACTTGAATGAGCAGCTGCTTCTACTCTTGCTTTTGTCACGATAATACCAGATACCAGGGGATACATGTTAAAATGTCACTTATTCTTGGTCAGGCAACACTCTGTGCAGCTTCTTAGTTTTAGCTGCTTCCAGTTCAAGATTAATAGAAAGTATAGACCAGTTTTCTGTACCAGTCAAAAACTGGAAACAATTTGACTGTAGCTACAGGTAAATAGGTTTAGACCATTGCTACATTCCACTACTAACTGAAACTATAACGCCTTATATACACACACACATTTATTGTCAAGTGCATTTGAATGAACACAGTGAAACGTTTGTAATGTCACCTCTTTGGTACTAATATCTTAGGCACAGGGTACCTTGGCACAAAGTACCTTGGCACAGATGCTTTAAGTGTTTGTTACAGAATTGAAAGAGTAAAAGAAAATAGTCTAGCATAGGAATACAGGGCTTTAAAAAGTACTCAAATTACTCAAAGTCCAGAATAAGAATAAAAAGTATCTTTAAAAGTACTCAGATTGTAGTCCTTTTCACTGAGTCTGTGCCCGCCATGATTCAGAATATGAGGTCTTGCTGCTTCCGGCTCAGGACTTGCCTCCGGGACTCACCTCTGGGACTTGTTTCTGGGACATGTGTCCCAGGCTGACCTGGCTTGGACTGCCTCCTGCTCTTGCTCTGGCCTGTGACTTGCCTCTGGGACTAGCTTCCCAGGGCAGCATGGCTTGGACTGCCTCCTGCTCCAGGCTCTGGCCTGATTCCTGCTCTGAGCTCCGGCCTGCCTCCATCTCCGGGCTCCGGCCTGCCTCCTGCTCCGGGCTCCGGCCTGCCTCCTGCTCCGGGCTCAGGGCTCTGGCCTGCCTCCTGCTCCGGGCTCCGGCCTGCCTCCTGCTCCGGGCTCCGGCCTGCCTCCTGCTCCGGGCTCTGGCCTGCCTCCTGCTCCGGGCTCTGGCCTGCCTCCTGTTCCGGGCTCTAGCCTGCCTCCTGCTCTGCGACACATCTCCCAGGCCAGCCTGGCTTGGCCTGCTCTTGCTCTGGGCTGCAGCCTGCGACCCATCTCCCACGCTGGCATGGTCTCTGACTCTTCTTCTGCGCTGGGCTAGACTACCTCTGGGCAGAATAAGTTTGAGAAGTTGGAAGTTGGGGAAGGGGGAAGAAAAACTGCAGAAATAAGGGAAAAAAAGAAAGAAAAAGGAAAAGGAATTAGTGAAGCAGGGAAGGTCCAGCTGGATCATCCTATTGTGCCACCATCTTGCGATCAGGGAGACAGGTTATTGGCAAAGGTGGAAAAACTGGAAAGGCAATTCAGGGTCTTTGCTTTCTGTTTCTGATGATAAGATGGAATCAGCTCACTGTGTCCTTGATGCTCAGATGTCTCTTTCTCGATGTTTCCACCAGTTTCATAAGAAAATGTTACAGATTTATCAATTCAAATGTCACAGCTGACATTAACTGCTGGAAGAAAGGTAGCCTGTTTTCTTCAGGTTTAAACTGAGTCTTGGATTGCAGAAAACACGCAGCTGCTGGCCTGGGAGAAGGTCTGCATACCTCTTGCCCTCTCTCTCCCTGTAACTCTCAGCTCCAAGCTGCTCAGCAGCCAAGTACCAATCACACAGATGCAAAAGGTCTCTGTCACTGATAACTGTCAGTAGTCCACAGACCAATCAACTTGTTGCCAATAGGAGCTGTATCAGTTCACAGCCCCAGCTCGAGATGGTGTGCAACCTGAACTTCACTTATTCCTCGTTCAAACAGTTAGTCACAATGCCTGCCATGGCTATTAGGTTACTAATGAAACACTGTTTTCTTTTATTCATCCATGGGATGAAGGTGTCACTAGCTAGGCCAGCACTTATTGCCCATCCCTAATTGCCCAGACAGCAGTTAAGAGTCAACAGATAAGGATGGAAGATTTCCTTCCCCAAAGCATATTAAAGACCTGGAAGGGATTTTCATGACTGCTCATCATAAGAATCTTAATTCCAGATATTCATTGATTTAAACCACCATGGTAGGATTTGAACCTAATTCCCAGAACAGTATCTGGGTCTCTGGATTAATTGTCTAGCGATAATACCACTAGGCCATCACCTTACTACTCTAAAAACTGTTTTTCTTTCTCATTTCATCCCCAGTTTTTAGAAACACAAAAGTAAAAAGCACATCGATGTCCTTTAGGGAAGGAAGTTTCAAATTCTTATACAGACTTCATGTGAATCCAGACCATAATAATGTAACCGACTCTTAACTGTCCTCTGAAACATTCAGCTCAAGGGAACTAAACACTGGCCTTGTCAGCTGCTCCCACATTGCATGAAAGAATATCAGATAAAAGCGCACAAAAGTATTCAATAAGATCACAGTTGATCTTTTACTTCAACTCCACTTCTCCATTTGATCCCCAAATGCCTTAATACTCATAATACCCCAAAACTGAATCTCCCTTGAATGTGTTCAATAACTGAACATGCAAGGGCCACAGGATTTCAAAGATTCAAAACTCAAAGTAAAGAAATTCCTCCTCATCTCAGTTTGAAATGGACGGTCCCTTATCCTGAAACTGTAATCCTGAGTTCTAGACTCTGTTATCAGAGAAGACAACCTGTCATCATCCACTCTGTCAGACCCTCTCAGAATCTTATATGTTTCATTGTCATTACCATTCATTCTTGTCAACCACAGGGAAATCAGGTCCAATCCACTCAGTCTCTTCTCATAGATCATGAGGCCTGTGTGTTACTTCCCATTCGGCACGTAAATATAACAAATGAGACACCGCTAACTCGTTTCTTATGTTTCTGATGTTTTCTTACCATGACCCCAGGATAATGAGAAGAGTATTCAACTTCTTCACTTTCATTACTTTCTTCATGGCCTTAAGTAGGTTGCAGCTCCCGCTGGGCTGGAGATCTTGAACCCACTGCCTTGCTTCGTCTAAGCTGTGACAAACAACAACACAACCATCGATAAATTTGGGCAGGATGTGTGAGAATGATGATGCATTCATCAGCTCCTGTAATGTTAGCAATGGAATCTCAATCCCCACTTCTTCGACAACAACCACAAACACAGAAAAACTTCCCAAAGTGCTTCACAGGAGTGATTAACACATGAAGGTTGATGTCAAGCCACACAAGCAGATTTTAGGGCAGGTGGCAAAGAGATGTTTTGAAGAACTGTTTTAAATGAGGAAAGAGAGTCTCAGAGGGGTAAGGAAGAAACCCTAGAAGTTGGGGTCTGGAGGAGCTAAAGGCATGGCCACCAGTGACAGGCAAACGTCAATCCATAGTGGAAACAGGACGAGCAAACAAATGTCACTTACGTGCGAATGTTCACATCCTGTGGGGTCTCCCAGAGTTCAGAGAGGTCACTACCAAAGGAGAGGAAATAAAACTGCTTCCTAAAACAGAGCTGTTCATCCAGCAGACGCTGTGAATCAAGAAACAGAGTTCAACATGACACTACAAATCTTCCTCACAGCAGCTATTCCAAATGAAATGGTCTTTTCCCCCGTTACGCAATAGCCTTTAAGCTACCAACACACTAACCAGGAGAGCTGCCTGAAAGTCCTGCAGTCGGCCAAGCCCACAGTTTGCATCAGAGGAGTCGATAAGCAGACCGACCCGAGAACCTTTCACCAAGCCGAACATCTAATGGTAGATACAAGGTTAGAGAGGTATTTAACAAAACAGAATCAATGGTTTTCATGGTGGGGAAGAAACTGACAAATTCCTAGTCATATTAACACCCATTCCCTCCCCCAAAAAACTGTTGCATGAACTTGTAAATAATTATTACATTAAAAATGTTCAATCACTTATTTAAAAAAAGCTATGATCACAAAACTGCTCATTAAAAATACCAACACTTCACAACAGATGTAAAATCTGATCATTTAATTTCAATTAATCAGGAACTCTGTCTTTAATTTGTCTTTGAGAACACCTTTTGAAAGTTGTTTGGTGAGTGTTGCCTTATAATAGGCCAGGTCCAAGTTCCAAAGTAGGCTCTTCAAGTCAGGATTGCCATGTTCCTGTTTTAATGCAGATGCTGATCTCTTACAGAGAATAAAACATGTTATATTTATATAGAGCTGGTGGAAAGAAACTGGCCTCTTACTACCGTATGACTCTGTTCTGGATCATAAAGAGGGAAAACTAACCTTTCTGCTCCCTTCCATCAGCCATTCCATCCATTGGTGATAAAGGTCAGTCATTCTGAAAATATTTAAATGAGATAGGTCTGAACAAAGACCTGAGCAGAGTTTGACCATTACATGAGGAAGAATGGCAACTTAAATTGATATAACACCTTTAATGTATGAAAATATTCCAATGTGCTGCACAGAAAGGTTAATAAATAAAATGGAACACTGAGCAATGCCAAGAGATGTCAGGTCAGATAACCAAATGTTTGGTCAAAGCAATATGTTTTAAGAAGTATCTTGAAGGAGGAAATTGAGGTTGATAGGCAAAGAGGTGTAGAGAGAGAATTTGAGAGCTTGAGGCCTATGGAAAGCCACAATGATGGAACAATTCTGATTTGAAAAGCTAGGAGGCTAGAATTAGAGCAATGCAGAATCTTGGAGGGTTTATGGATGGATTAGGGAGGGGCAGGCAATGGAGGAGTTTGAAAAGAGGGATGAGAATTTCAAAATATAACTGTTGCTTGACGCAGGGGTCAATGCAGATCAGTCAGCACTACAGTCATTGTTGGATAGGATTTGGTGAGAGTTAGATCAATTCAGGTTTGTGAAGGGAATCACAAGAAATGGATGGCAGCACAGAATAAAGGTAATTCAGCCCATCCAGCTGATTTTTTTCAAGAGGCTTCATACAACCACAGGCCCTGTTTCATTCAAGTGGACTGCCTGATTCCCAGAGATAATCAGGCACCATTGTAGAATCTCTATCCTGCCTAATTCTCCCACTGCTCAGCACAATCAATGTTTCCCAGGTACATGCCCCTCTTCAGAAACATTGAAACAATGTTCACAGTGTTGTCCAATTCCATTCTCCAGGGAAGTACTTGGGAATCCAGGTGTGGCGATTTCCACTTCTGATCATTGAATAACGAATGAGCAACACCACCATTTATGGGGTCTGTCATCTCAATCTTTATTCACATGATTTATGTTGTGTGTTTGCTAGCAATGGAAAGTGAACTGTTTTTGATTGTTATGAGGCTGATTTCAAGATATTTATGATCAACCTATTTGGACATGTAATTACACACCTCTGAACTAGGTGGGTCTTGAATGTGGGCCCCTGGGCCAGAGGTAGGGGCACTTCACTAAACCATAAGACCCTTATTTCCTTGGTTACCAATTGGTGGCAGAGGTTTGATGTACTTCAGGGTGCTGCAAACCATTTCCCTCAGTTTGGAAGGCTTCCTCCAGGTACTCCAGTTTCCTCCCTCCAGAGATGTGCAGGTTAGGTGGATTGGCCACAGTAACATGTGGCGCTACAGCGATAGGTTGGGAGCTAGGTCTGGCTGGAATGCTCTTTGGACGGTCGGTGCAGACTTGATGGGCTGAAGAACCTCTTCCTGCACTGTAGGGATTTTGTGAATCGCTTTTATGTGAGGGGTTTTCTCCTGAAATGAATGCCTGCAATTAAAATGGTGTCATCACAGCAATACCCAGGGCTAGTCAGTGAATGCTCAATATTTCTAATCAACCTGTTCAGAGTTGTTGTGACACACCTCTCGACTAGGTGGGACATGAACCCAGGCCCCCTGTCTCAGAGGTAAGGACACTACAACTGTGCCACAAGAGTCAATAATTTGCCGGATAAATCTGCCATCAAATACACAGTTAAAAATCACCCAATACCAGGTTATAGTCCAACAGGTTTAATTGGAAGCACTAGCTTTCGTAGCACTGCTCCTTCATCAGTTGGTTGTGGAACACTGAGCAATGCAAGGAGATGTCAGGTCAAATAACCAAAAGCTTGGTCAAAACGATATGTTTTAAGAAGTATCTTAAAGGAGTAAAGTGAGGTAGATAGGCAAAGAGGTTTAGGGAGGGAATTCGAGAGCTTGAGGCCTCGACAACTGTAGGCAGAGCCACCTGATGAAGGAGCAGTGCCTGTTGGACTATAACCTGGTGTTGTGTGATTTTTAACTTAGTACAGCCCAGTCCAACACCGGCATCTCCAAATCAAATACACAGGTTGTGCATGAAATACTGCTGTGTGCAAAGAGGTGCTTCCATTCATACAATAGTGACTACACTTCAAAATGTTCTTCAGACTGTAAAGTGGTTTGCAGCATCCTGAAGTCCTAAAGGAATCTGTACAAAAGCAATTCTTTCTTTAGCCTCTCATTGCTTCACTATCACTCTGCCCTGTTCCCCACGTTTCTACAGGGACACTTTAAAAGTACTTTGTCTGTAAAATGTTCTGGGGAGTTTTGAGGCTGAGAAATAGTCAAAGAAGTGCAAACAGGTTCTTATCATCTTTTCTCTATCCCCAGTTTTTCTCTATCTGTCCGCTTGATTTTCTCACCTCTCCAGTAGTGTTGCTATCTCTTCCTCGTTTCCCCCATGTCTTCCTCCTCTGTGATGTTTGTCCCAATCCCATCTGTAACCAAAACTATTCATGTCTCTCAGTATCGCCCAAGATTTAGAGACCATTCTCTCTGTCCCTGCGCAATTCCATTCACTCTTTATTGTGTTTATAGAACAAGTAAATATTCAAGAGAGGAATCAGGGAAAATACTTACCGGTGAAGTCTGCATTCAAACTTATCAATGACATCTAAGCCAAGCTGCAGTTGTTCAACATTTATCACATCCTTTTTCCTAAAGTGAGGGTGGAAGGAAAGCAATTAAAAGAAGTTTTAGATAGTACACTGCCTGCAAATTGCTTCTGTTAGACTCACGTGATGATCCTGCTGTGTGCTAGAAGATGTTGAAGTGTCAATTTCTGGTGATCCAAGCTGTGATTGGCCAGCCACTCCTCGGATGTCTGGTTTTCACTGGTCAGCGGCCGTTTCCCTTCTGTTCTCTATAGCGGGCACAATGTAGAATTGCACATTTCAGGATGAGAAACCACAGCCTCAGGAGCTGCCTACTGGGCTTCCAAACAGGGAACTGGAAAAATACTTGGGGAAGAAACAAAATAGTAGGGCTACAGGGAGAGAAGAGATTGGGAATTGGGCTCAAACCCATGAACTCTCCCACTCACAAAGGTAGCAAATACACAGGAACACCACTATCTACAAGTTTCCCTCCAAGCCACACACCATCCTGATTTGGAACTACATTGCTGTCCTTTCATTGTTTCTGGATCAAAATCCTGGAACTCCCTTATTCACAATACTTTGACAGCACTGACCCCAAATGGGCTGCGGCAATTCAATGTTTCCCAGGTACATGCCCCTCTTCAGAAACATTGAAACAGTGTTGTCCAATTCCATTCTCCAGGGAAGTACTTAGGAAACCAGATGTGGCGATTTCCACTTCTGATCATTGAACACTGAATGAGCAACACCACCATTTGTGGGGTCTGTCATCTCAATCTTTATTCACTAGGCGATTCACCACCATCTCCTCAAAGCCATTAGGGACGGGCAACAAATGCTACCCCTCCCCCCCAGCCACCCCTAACCCAGCAATATGCACATGCTGTAAAAGAATAAAAACAATAGATAACTCATTCAAAGAGTTGGCACAAATACAATGGGATGAATGGTTTCCTCTGTGCTGTAAGCTTGTACGAAATGAATGATAGTCAGAAAGAATTTTCAAATGTTACTATCACAACCTGGCAGTGTGTCCAAAAACTAGGGGCCACTTAAGCATTGAACATGTAGAAAAGGTTCAATGTTCCAAACTCTGCCCTGAGCAAGTGCAAAGATCCCTCTGTTCAAACTGAGAAAGGTTTTAAGTGGCACATGTTTAACTCTGTCTCTCAGTCACCAAATTAAGATGACAAAATCTCTGAGAAACCTCACAGAAAGATTTTTTTTTAAAAAGAAGGCTGGACTGTATGTACACGTTCCCACTGTGGGAGCCTGGCCTTTTGAGTACTTGGGGGATATTGTTGCAAAATTTGGGGAATATTATACAGTTCAACATCCCCCCGCCACGTCCACCCCCACGCCACCACTGCCACCCATCTCCCACAAGATTTGACATTCAGGTCTGTTACATACCAACAACCCACTGGTTTGATTGACATGAGTCACCAATAATCCACCATCTGGCTCAAGGTCGATGATAGCAACATCTTGCCAGGGCTTTTTCTGTGTCCAAGGAACGTGCCTTGAAATACAGCATTTCTATTGTTAAAAATCAACATACTTCCACTGAATTACATCAACCAGTCAAAATTAAACTTAGCTTTTGTTGCTCTTTGTCCAGTTCCCAACTGAGGGGCTGAATGGCCTGTTCCTAATGGAGGGGCAGAATAGTTGTCCTTCTGTTTCTAATTCTATTAACTCTGCACAGAGACAGTTACAGAGCATGGAGCTAAGTTCCTCTTTGCAGGTTTCTAGTCTTGTATTGGCACCTTTCGATGTGATGGAAGTAAAAACAATATCAAGACAGAAATATGAAAATATCTGCATTTTTGCCATTTCCAGAGGCTGGTGTGTGACTGAGCTCATGAACTGTCTTCAGCCAACAAACGAACGGCTGGCAAAGTTTACTCAGCTTCAATATGTGTAGGAAGAAGGTTTAAATATGTTGCCAGGCTCCACGCTGCTGATCACTTTGCAGTAATACCTGTTGACTATTAAGCGAGGTAAGGACCAAGAATCAAGGGAAAAGCTTTGCATCCTCAAAAACCCTTTTTGTATTCATTTTCTATGCTAGCACGAGAACGGTCACTTGAGCAAAGCTGAGAGAGCACTGCCAACAAAGAGAGCAATTGGATCTTGGAGGCTATCAGATACCTGATGAACAACACTCTGCAGTCATTGGACTCCCACAGGAAAGGAGGTGGGAAAGGTACAATGGTAAAAGATTTAGAAAGAAGCTCTAACTTGTTGTCTAATGACTTGATCATCTCAGATCTGTAGACAAACAACATTAATTATCTTCACCGGGTTCAGTGATTTAAAACAAACGATAATAAAAAAACTTACCGTTCACTTTGAAGAAACTGCTTATTTGCCAGGATATCAGCCATGTTATTAACGTGTGGGTTCATTGTCATTATGAATACAGTTTCCAATCTGAACCGAGACACTAGACAAGTAACGATTTTAGCAACTGATCGGGAATGACTGTTCCAAAAAAAGTTAAAACAAACGATTAAAAATAATGCACAGCCAGTGAAATTTCTCCCGAAACTGTAAGCCCTACCCACCCTACCCCAGATCCCATTATATTTAACAGCGACGATTCAATCACCAGGGACCCAGGAGGACGGGTAATTGACAAGTCCTGGGTCCCGGGTTGCCGGGTGATTGACAGGTCCCCGACTCACTGGCTCGGATTCCACACCGTCTGCAGGATGTTGTTTGTCTGTTGCCAATAGAGATGGAAGAGTCCATTCCGAACAAAATTAATACATTCTTAGCTGTAATCTTGAAAGGGAAACATTAGATTTGGTGAAATCCTGTACATTTCATTTTAGTTGCCACGTAAAGCAAATTCAACCCATCTAATAAATATGCGATTCACTCCTGCTTTAAATAAACTAAGTAGTGGGATCCACTCTGTACGAGCTGTGGTCAGAACTGTAGCCTGGCAACAGAGGAGGGAGCTGCTGACAATCAGCAAATCGGAACCAGCTGATTGACAACAATGACAATAGCTGAATTTCTTGGTTTTTAATATTTCGTAAATGTTTCAAATCATTCATCCGTTGATTGTGAAATTCTTAACAGCTTTAGCAAAGGACCCACACATAACACAAAAAAGTCCAGGAAACGCCCCCTTCTGTTTCTAAATACAAGTTCCCAGACCTACTGTAGAATGCAAAAGAAAAAAGCAAAAAACAATCGGGCGGCAGATTACTGAAAATACAATAAATCCGGAGCAGTAGTTTCACTTGGTTGACCATCACAAGAGGCAAATAAAACTTACTGCTTCCATATACTGTCTTCCTGCTTTTGTCTTCACATATTTCAAGTCGTCATATCCTACCAAACTGGACTGCTCTGTCAATGCACTGGTGACGGTTTAACGAGAGTCCTCCAGGGTAACCTCAGCAGGTGTAGGAATTGATTATTGGTCTCACTCTATATCTTAGGCCAGTCTTCCATCAACTGACTTAAACAATATCAAGCCTTTACTACTATGAGCACTCCCTTTGTCTTTTGCTCTGGGCATTCTTCCAATCTGCTCCACACTCTCCTCCCCTCCCGGTCAACAACATAAATACAATCATTTGCCATCCCCATTCAGTTATGAAGAAGCGTCACTGGATTCAAAATGTTAACTCCTCGTGCTCTTCACAGACTTTCTAAGTTTCTCCAGCACTTCGTTTTATTTCAAATCTTCAGTTTCATACTTTTGTTCTAAGTTCTTCTTACTCTTGCCTGGACATGACCCACATTGGTAATAGCCATTTTTTTAATGTTCATAAGAAGCTATTACAGTTTGTTTTATCCTTTTTTACAATTTACATTAAAATTCAATTCACCCTTTATCAGCTTCTTGACCTTCCTTTGCTGCATTGTAAAATTTAAACTTACTTCCCTGGAAACTTAAGGCCTTTTCTGTTATAGAGTCATAGAGATGTACAGCACAGAAACAGACACTTCAGTTCAACTCGTTCATGCTGACCAGCTATCATAATCTAGTCCCATTTGCTAACACTTGGCCCATATCCCTCGAAACCATTCCTATTCACACACCCATCCAGATGCCTTTTAAATGTTGCAATTGTACCGACCTCCACCATTTTCTTTGGCAGCTTATTCCACACACGCAACACCCTTTGTGTGAAAAAGTTGCCCCTTAGGTCCCTTTTAAATCTTTTCCCTCTCCACCTAAACCTATGCCCTCTAGTTCTGGACTCGCCCAACCCAGGGAAAAGACTTTGCCTATTTATCCTACCCATGCCCCTCATGATTTTATAAACCTCTATAAGATCACCCCTCAGCCTCTGATGCTCCAGGGAAAACAGCCTCAGCCTATTCAACCTCTCCCTATAGCTCAAACCCTCCAACCCTGGCAACACTTTTGTAAATCTTTTCTGAACCCTTTCAAGTTTGACAACATCCTTCCTATAGGAGAGAGACCAGAATTGCACACAATATTCCAAAAGAGGCCTAACCAATGTACTGTACAACCACAACATGACCACTCAACTCCTATACTCAATGCTCTAACCAATAAAGGAAAGCATACCAAACACCTTCTTCACTATCCTATCTACCTAAGACTCCACTTTCAAGGAACTATGAACCTGTACCCCAAGGTCTCTTTGTTCAGCAACACTCTCCGATCCTTAACTTCTTTTGTTAGCTACAGCTGACTTATGTTTTTTAGATTTTTGTGCCTTTGAGAAATATATAGTTGCTGTTAACTGTAGTATTTCTTTACTACTAGCCACTGTCTATGTATAATCAATGCCTTTTAATGTGCTATTCCAATCTGCTTCAGTCAATTTTCTCCCTACCCCATAACTTCACAATTTATTTTATTAAATTTATCATCCTGGTTTCAGACTGAACCACTTTCAAACATAATATAAAATTCTATCATATTATGGTCACCCATCTCTAAAGGTTCTTTATAACATTATTAATTAGCCCTTTTAATTACATAGACCAAAAATAGCACATTCTGTAATTCATTTCTCAACTTACTGCTCAAGAAAACCATCCCTAACACACTTGGAAACATAACCTGTGTAGCATTTGTGTTGATTAGGTTTAACCAGTCTATCTACAGACTGAAGTCACCCATTATTATTGTATCATCCAGGGCATATGCTTCTCCTGATTAATACTATGCCCAATACTTTTGCTACTGATTGGTGGTCTCTATGTTAATAACACCTCTCTTGGTTCCATGTGTAATTCTGATCTGATATGTTGTACTGATTCTATCACTTATTACCAGTGCACCACCACCTCCTTTACCGTTATGCATGTCCTTCCCAAAAATTGAACATCCTTGATATGCAAGCAATATTGAGGTTTATAATGAACAGGACTTATAAAATTTCAAAAGGTCTTTTTGGGATTTCAAAATGACTTTATTAGAAAATTATACAATCTTCTGTGGTTAAGCTGATTAAAAGCCAATCACTCAGAATTCCTGGAATATTGCAAAACTTAGGTGAAAGTTCATTCACCTTTTGTGAATCTGAGGTTGAGAAATGAATTATCAGGTTGCCTACCAATCCTCAGGTAAAACAGCAGAGGGAGCTGCAAACATGCTGTGTTTCACCAGCAATTTGTTTTTCTTAAAACAAAGTTTGAAATCAATAAAATCCAAAGAAAACCAATAAAACTAAAATTATGTTTATTGGGAATGCCTATTAGATAGATGTTTCGTTATCTGAAGGGACCATTCATCCTTCAGTTCTTGGTGACACTCCAGACTAATACTCCTGATCTTTAAAGCAAGCATGGAAGGGTGAAAGTTAAATCTATACCACTGTAAGATGCTTCTTAAAATCCACTTATAGTCTTCTATTCTAATAGTATGATAACATGTGAGTTGCTGTCAAATTGTGTTTTCATTATCCCATGATGCACCTTGGAATATTTTATTCAGAAGCTGAACTACTCAAGAGTGTGATTCACAGGTTCAGGTTGAGCCTGGCCTAGTTTTGGGGAAGGAATATGGGTCAATGCCTATTCTGGCTTATTCCATAGTCTGGTCTATGTCCAGGAAACACTGGAACTGGTATACTCAGGGCTTGCTGCAACTGGAGGGTATTGGAAGGCATAGTGTCCAATAGATACACAAAATAATACTGACAGCTTTGTAGAGCTCTTTTGCCAATTAGTTTGTTGCAATTAGAGGCTGTTATTGTAATTGACAGATCAAGCAGCGTGACTCCAAAATGGAGGCATAAAATTACTCCAGCTTTGCTGTTTTATCAATAATTTAAACACCAAGAGAATTTTAGTATGCATCCACTGCCACATTTTTGTATTCATTCGGTTTATGACAACAGCTCCATGAACCTGCTCAACTCCCACATTCACTCACCCACTGACATTACATTATTCCCCATTTCCAGAGCTTTTGCTAAATAATGTTCAGGCCTTTTATATTCACCTGTGATGGTAGACAGGGTTATTGATCTTCCTTCCAGTAGATACAGTTTCTTTGTGTTTACTCCTTCAAACAAAACCCTTCAGACAATATTTAGTAAAGTGATTTAAATCTCTACTCATAGATGTCAAATTGCATCATTGCAAGGATTTGGGAAGAGGTCTTGATGGCAAGTTGGTTAGCTCAGTTGCCTAGAGGGTGATGCACAGTTTCAATTCCTACACTAGCTGTACTAGTATATAGGAGCCTGCCTCCTCACTTTGCTCCTCAAGATACTTATAACCAATTGTCTCTAATAGAGAGAGACGCTGATGGTCCTTTGCGGTCCAAGAAGTGCGAGGTGATTGGGTGCCAAGAATTTTAGGTTAAGCCAATTAAAAAAACCATTTGCTCCCAGAGTTGACAGTCCTGGTCTGTACTGGAAGAATGCTTCAGCAGATATAGATGCTGTCTTTCACATGAAACTATCAAGTGTGGACACACCTGCCCTCTCAAGCAAATGCAAAATGATCACATGGCCACTACTTGAGTAACAAATGTGTCCATGTGGTGTCCTGAACATTTATCCCTCAATCAATATTATAGAGGAAATAATGATCATTTTCTTCATAGATGATAGTGGGATTTCACTGTGTAGATTAGTTGCCTCATTTCCTTCAGCACTGGCTATGCTTAAGTGCTTCATCAGTTGGAAAGCGAATAGAAGTGTTTATCAAATTTAATTCCCATAGAATTTGACAACAAAACACCAGTTCCTTTAGTAGACAATTGTTTTATTTGATAAACTTGCTCAATAACAAAAATACAAGTGAGGGAAAATTATGTTCTCTTTGTACAGATGTATTAACAATGCCTCCTCTGAAATTATTGGTTTTAAAAATTGCAGTAACCAATTATAAAACACATTGATAATAGGATATTGTACAGGCTGTTTGCAGATATCCCAAAGAGTCCCTTTTGTGACTTTATACAATAAGAAAATGACTCGATCTCATTATGGATTTCTTGGATTAACCACTGAATCATTTGTACGCAGTGAGGCATTTGCATTATCCTTCATTGTTGTGTCCTTTAGACAGGGTTTGATGTGGACTGGAAGCAAGGGGACAAACGAATGAAAACAAATCATATAGAAACCAAGATACAACTAAACCATTAAATGAAACATCAGGGAACAAAGTAATGTAATTTCAATGTTTCCCACCAGATAAAACTGGCTCTAGTTATAGCAACACGTTTTTGGAAATTATCTTCCCTCCCCCCACCCATCCCACATCTTTTTAATGAGCTGCCCCAGAAAACACATTAGCTCAGAAATGACTAACAGACACAAGTGATCAACTAACTGCAACATACAGGATGTTGTGATCTACAAGAGTTAGAGTATATAAATCTTTAAACAAAATGCAGTCCAAGTTTTTTTTCAAAATAATGTGCTGCACGATGATATTAATAATTTTCCTTTGCTCAGAAAGCACTAAATACTGAGTTTTTTTGCACAGGGGAAAATCATGCCATTAAAGTGGGAATTTAAAAAAAGTGGGAATATATGATGCTGTTGAACTGCTCAGCCAGTTAGCTGCAGGATCTAAAATTAAAGTCGCCATCAATCTACCTGACTACAGGGCTTTTCTCTCATTAGACAGAGATTAACCAGAGGGTCACCATGCCTCAGGCAAGGGGAGAGATCGAGAATTAGAGTCCTTCAAAGCAGCCATCCAACCAACTTAACTAGCTGATCCCCTAACTGCAAGGGACACACAATCACTTTAAAGCCCCTCAAGAGTCACCAATCAGACATTAGAAAAAGGTAGAGATGGTACTGTTAACTTGCTGATTGCATTGGATTGAATTACCTTTTTTTTTAAAATGTTCAAAATATTTTTCAAAATGATTTGCACAGTTTGGGAGAACGAAAATGAACGTTCCCACTCACAAAGCTTCATTGTTGCAAAGGAATCTTCGAAACAAAAAGACGTGTGATTTTGTAAACTGATGGTAAACTATTTTAAAGCTTGTAAGTGGGTCTTACAGATAGCTCAAAACATTTTATTACTAAAATATACCCGATTAGATATTGTGCGACATGGTGTAAAACTTAGAAAGCAGTAAAGCTTGCAGACCAGATGTTTTCAAATATCTGATACTTTTGGATCAAAGTACCCAATATGTTCAATAATCTTGTCAAATTATTTATTCAGAAGTGTATTTCTATAATCTAGATAGAATTTGATACAAACACTCGGTCAAAGTACATCTGAAGTTCCAAGAGCTGTTCCTGGGGATTTTGTTTGTTATTCACTACGTTGTTACTCCTGTGCTACTGCAATTAAAAACTGCAGTGTGAAACAAGGCCAGGGAACATACACATCTTCAACAGTAACATGTTAATACGCTGGCCTTTTCACTTGCATTGACACATATGGCTCATCTTGTGCCATCAGTGATATCAACGAGGCAAAGTGGAAGACATTGAGAGGACAAGAGTGTATACAGGCAGACAGCGGAGAGGTAGAGTGCGCAACAGGGAGAGGAAGCAAAGGGGTGAGCAAATGTGAGAGAGAGCGAGGCAGACACACATTAACATACGACAGTAAGAGAGAATGGCAAGAGGAACAAATGGGCAGACTGCAGAATGAGAGGCAGAAGAAAGCCAAATAAATCTCTTTTTCAACTACCAAGACTGGTGGTCCCATGGGAGCTTGTGTTAATTAGAACTGTACATGTTGAAATGTATAATGTGTTCATGAAAAATGAAACTGTTGTCAAGTTGGCTACAGACAATAAAATTAGGTCAACAATCTTTCATTACAGTCAAATGAACATATCAGCTCAGTCATAATTTCTCAAAGTATGTTTTGTTATTTAGTATATTGTTCAAGTTGCTTACTTTGGAATACAGGGGATATTTCAGGAATTCTAGATCTACCAAATTTAATTATATTTCTGATTATTTAATGCTTTCTCGTAATTCCTGTTTTAAGCAGATCAATCACACATTTCCATTCAGTTTCCTACAGCACTGTTGGACTTCCCTTTTGTTCCAACAAGTTGAAGTATGGGCAGTAATATGTATACTGCCCTTTGACCTTTCACTGCAAATGCTGAGGCACCAGGTCAAATATATAAAATTGTTCCTTGATGGTTATATTTCTTGTACATCATTTCCTTTGATATGCAGAGCACACATCACTGGAAGCAGTCGCCCTTTATTGCCAGAAGCAATATCCCTGGCATCTCCACATGACTCAATTAAAGATAATTCTACCCAAATTCTTTCAGTGAACAGACATCTCAAGCTATTGCATTAGCCAGCACATGATCACCAGCACTGTGACACCACAAGGGCTGTTCTAGAAGAGATATGCCCAGAACAGATCAGTCTAGTTCCAACAATCTCTTTAAAGGGAAACGCACATAGCACATTTGTACAGCGCCTGCATCCAAACACCATTTTTAAGAGTGAATGGGAAATAACAATATTCCTGCAGCAGTCTCAGAGTTGTAACTACTGTGTCTCAGTGCAGGTGAGCATCTTAAGATAGGAGAGTAGTGTTTCTTACAGACAGCTAAGCAAAGCTTTATTGCTGATATGTTAAAATACTGGGTCAGTTGAGTTCACTCAAAGCTTGTGTAGAACTGCAGCAGTGCTTCAACAGCTGGTCTCACACAACTTATCTGTTCCTGTCGATCAAACAGCTCAATTCATTATCATCATCATAGTGAACAACTTCACATTGATCCCGAAGTGTCAACGCACAGTCCGAAAGGGAAGTTCAATTTAATGCCTCTACATGGAGCTATGGAAACATATAGTCACCTGATCAGAGATAGTATCATCTTTTAATATTATACAACCAAGGATAAGTAAACACAATGAAGGTAACTGATACTGCTGAATGGGCTAAGTTAATGTACATCTGCAAGTAGGCAGACAAACAATGGATGAAGTTCTGTTAGCATAAATTGGAGGACAACTCTGGACAATCACAGCCAGTACATTAGTCAAAACATTATTTTAAAAAAACAGGTTTAAGCAGTGGAGTGATTAAAAGGATATGTCACAATCTTTCTCCTCATATACAAATAATTTAATAAAGATAAATTCTTAGTTCAGCTTAGTCAACTTAAAAAATTGCACCCAGTAAGGTTTAGACATGTGGTAATATTGTGTGAAAATATGAAGTTGGGGTCAGTTACTACATAACAAAAAAAGCACAAAGAATGAGGTAACTGAGGACTTTCAACTATTCTGACCTCAAAATGACAGCAACTCAGACTCTGACCTTCTCAACGTAGTGTTTTCCAGTCATTTGAACACGCCTGAGTTGCATATACATTAAACTGCATCAGCAAACAGAAATAGAAGGGGGAATTTCTTCTAAATGTTACTGAACAAAAAACATAATATTTGGCTTTAATATCCAGCAGGATTAGATTTCCATAATTGTTTCATACAGAATAGAAAGCAACTTTTGATCTAAAGGCTTCATAACTTGATCCTGGTCAGACTGGCACTCCATTGTGCTCCAAGTCCTGAATCACATCCAATTTGGTATTACTTTTGTTTAGTAGTGTAACGTTCCTCATCAACTCTCAATTTTTCAATGGTTCACCATCTTGGAAATGTTGCAACAGTCTAATCTTCAGTGAGGCCTGCCCCACCTGCATTGTCCATTTTACTTCCAGCCTAATACTGAATCTCTTTCTAAAGAATGAATAAAAGCTGTGAGAGAGTGAGCTTGGGCTCAAATGCCTGTTGCTAATATGAAATGATGACAGGTATAGTGTTAACGGTGGGGACATAGAAGGATGGGTTTTTGATGCCGCTTCAGTGAAGTAGTCTTCTCAGGTTGTTCATTTTCCAGAACAGCCCCATTCTCATCCACATTAAGCAGCAATTTGTTCACAATATTCTGAATCAGCATGAGGGTAGATGAAGGAAAAACTCTTCTTTGTCTCCAAAGTGCATAGTGATATGAACTAATCCATCCTCGGTCTTGGGAGTTGCTCTCAGCAGTCCCCAGCTGATGAATGCAACTCAACTTTGATGATTGTTTTTTTCCTGTTTGTGTTTGGGCAGGCTTTTTCCCATTTCCTCAACCAGGTAAGCAAACCTTCCCTGCAAACAGAAGTCCCACAATGGTAAAGAAGATGGACAAGACAAATAGCACGTACGAAGATCCAACCTGGGTATTATTGGGTAACTTGTATGGTTGCCCTCCAACTTCATTGATGTAAAATCCAATTGGAAATATCAGGGCTGCCATACAGAACAAGATCACTATTGAGAGAGAAAAAAAGGGAACAAGTATACATTAGTATATTAGTAATGTACATTGAGGCAATATAATTCGTTATATCTCCACAAATATTCCATCTCGATGAAATTTTATTTGCTTGAAATTTTGGCATGAAACAATCGTGCAAAGATATTTCTTGACTAAAAAAATGCAACAAGGTAAAACACGACAATACATGTATATAGAGCAGTGATCAGAGGAACAAGTGTGTGCAATGCACTAGGATGTCCCTTTCAACTCTTTTTGAATCCAAGCTTCTTGTCAAAACTCTTTTGTAACATATAATTGTGTTTTGTTGTGTGAAAAATAACCCCTATAAAACCTTAATTTTTTCTTTATTCATTCACAGCATGAGGACATGGTTAGCTAGGCAGCAGTTATTGCCCAGACAGCAGTTCAGAATCAGACACATTTCTGTGGGTCTGGAGTCACATGTCGGCCAGACCAGGTAAGGATGGCAGATTTCGTTCCCTAAAAGGACATCAGTGAACCAAATGGGTTTGTCTAACAATTGGAAAAGGATTTCTAGTAGTCATTAGATTCCAGATTTCTATAGAATTCAAATTCCACTATCTGCCATGGTTGGATTTCAACCTGGGTTTCCAGAAAGTTATTTGGATCTCTGGATAACAGTCGAGCGATAATACCACGTGGCCATTAACTCTACATATGACTAATTCTTAACTGCCCTTTGAAGTGGCCTAGCAAGCCAATCAATTTACCAGACTGCTACAGAAAGATTTAAAAAAAGACAACACTCAGTTTTGACTTAGGCACCAGAAACACCACATCCAGTCTCATCAACCCTGAAAGGTCCTCTTCATTAAGCTCAGGGGCTTGTGCCAAAATTGGCAGAGCTATCACACAGACTAATCAGTCAATCATCTGACTGAGTCATACTTCCTGCATTATGGTTTATAGACAATGTCCCAGGTGACACCAGCCCCATCCCTCCTCTACCAGCAGGACAGAACCACCAGAGGAGGTGGCACAAATAGTGGGAGGGAGTTGGCGTGCATCTCATGGCATCAAGACAATCATGAGCAAGGAAACCTTGTGGTTTTACTTACACCAAAATCCTGTCTTCACATCGAAGGAACTTTCCTCTTTGTTTGTGGCACTACCATAGTTCTAAATGCAATAGATTTTGAGCAGATCTAGCTGCTCAGAACTGTGCATCTACAAGGCAGTGTGGTTCTTCAACAACAGAACTGTTTTCTATCATAATATGTAAACCTCATGATCTGATTTATCCCTCATTCTGTCATTACCAACAAGCCAGGAGATCAACAGTGCTTCAGTGAAGAATGCAGGAGAGCATGGGATTTGCAGCACCAAGCACACCAAAAAATGAGGGATTAACCTGATAAAGCTACAAATAGGATCACTTGTTGATCAAACAGAGGGACAAAATGTGAGCGGCAGTATTGACCAATATCAGAAACAAAGGATCAGATCAAAGTTTTGCAGTCCTGTCAAAATAAGTCATGAGTATTGGTGAACAATTACAAAACTAACAACTTGAAGAGGCTGCACAAATGTTCATATATCTTCAGTGATACGGGTGACCAGTACATCTGTGCAAAAAAAAACAAAGTTGAAAAATTTGCAGTCACATTCAGAGAGAGATGCTGAGGGAATGCTTCATCTCAGTCTTATCCTGACAACCCCAGCTTCAGAGATGTTAGCCTTCAGGCATTTCAATTCATTCCTCTTGATATTAAGAGAAAGCTGAAGACACTAGGGACAGCAGAGGTTAAAGGGTCCTACAACATTCTGATAATATGCACTCCAGATCTAGCCATGGCCTGGTCAAACTATTCCAGTACAGGTATCTATCTACCTGACAAAATGGACAACTGCTCAGTTTTGTCCTGTCCACAAAGCAGGGCTGATCCAATCCACCCAATTAGCGCCTGATCTGTCTTCTCCTGATCACCGAAATGCTTGAAGGTGTAATTGACAGTGCAACTAAGCAGCTCTTATACAGCAATAACTTATGCAATGAAACTCAGTTTGGATTCTGCCATTAGCACTCAGTTCCACATCTTAGTACAGCCTTGGTCCAAGCATGAACAAAAGAGCTGAGCTGGAGGTCAGGTAATGGTGACTACACTTTACACTAAGGCAGCATTTGATTACAAGGAAAAAAGAAGCCTGAGCAAATTTGAAGTCAACGGGAGTCAGGCAAAAAAATTCTCAGCTGGTTGAAAGTGTGACGAGCATCAAGAAAGATGGTTGTGGTTGTCGAAGGCCAATATTTCAGTCCTAGGCCATTGCTGCAGAAATGTTTCAGTGTAGTCACCTAGTGCAACTACCTTCAACTGCTTCATCAATGATGTTTCCTTGACCATTAGGTTAGAAGTGAAGATGTTTGCTAATGATTACTGTGCTCAGTAGCATTTGAAACTCCTCAGATAATGATCCAGCCTGTGTCCATATGCAGCAAGATGTGGACAGCAGTCAGGCTTGGGCTGATGTGTGTCATAAATATTATTTGCCACAAGTGTCCGGCAATAATCGTCTCCAATAAGAGAGAATTTAACCATTGTTTATTGACATTCAATGACATTATTATAGTTGAATCCACTACATTCCAAAGATGCGCAGCTTAGGTGAATTGGCCATGCTAAATTGTCCATAATATCCAGGGGTGCGCAGGCTAGCTGAATTAGCAATGGGAAAATGCAGTGTTACAACAGGGATAGGATAGGATGCTCTTCAGAGGGTCAGTATGCACGTGATGGGCCAAATGGCTCACTGCCACACTGCAGGGATTCTATGATTCTAAGTCAGGAGTGTGACAGTATATTCTCCTCTGCCTGGACCATTTTACCTCCTTTGACACTCAAGAAGCATGTCACTATCCAGTACAAGCAGCCTGTCTGGTTGGTATCCATGCAGCACTTTAAACATTCACTCCCTTCATCACCAGCACACAGTGGCAGCAGTGTGTGCATTTACATCTTGCACAGTAGCAACTTGCCAAACCTTCAACACTACATTCTAAACATGCAACCCATATCCCCCAGAAAGCCAAGGGCAGCAGATGCACATAAAAATCATTACAACATAATCAGATGGACTGCAGCATGCTGCCTCACAGCACCAGGGCCCCAGGTTTGATTCCAGCCTCGGGTGACTGTCTGTGTGGAGTTTGCACATTCTCCCCGTGTCTGTGTGGGTTTCCTCCGGGTGCTCCGGTTTCCTCCCACAGTCCAAAGATGTGCAGGTCAGGTGAATTGGCCATGCTAAATTGCCCATACTGTTAGGCGCATTAGTCAGAGGGAATGGGTCTGGGTGGGTTATTCTTCGGAGGGTCGGTGTGCACTTGTTGGGCTGAAGGGCCTGTTTCCACCTAATGCCAATTTCTCAAAGACAACAAATTTCTAGCCTTGCTAGGAATGCCAATATCCTATGAAATAATGAGAAAAGGCTAATCATATCCAATGTTGTCTTTTCACAAATTGGATCAACTAAATCTATGAACATGTAAAATAAAGTCACAACAGAGGTCAGTTATAATGTCTGAAAATGTGCCCCAAAGTTTACCTAATCAACATGGTTAGGATCTATGCCAACAAGATCAGAATGGAAAATATAAGGGGACAGGAATCAATTAACTTTTATTCATTACTACAGGAACACCATTTTTGTTTGACATGACAACAAGTTTAGTTGAACTGGTCCTTTTTGGCTGTCAAGGCAACAATTCTTGCACAGCTGTTTGTGGGAATAATCCTATATAGAAACTCACAACAACACTGGAATACAGAATAATGTATGGAAAGCAAATTTGCTCAATCCAATTCAAACAGAAATGCATCTTAAGTCAGCTCTGATTATGCATTTAAAGGATAGTCAGAACACATATCCCACATATGTTGCTAGTTCCATAGGAGCCACATGAGTTAAAATGCGTTTCATCTAATGAGCTTGGATTTCCATTTTACTTTTAACACTAATTGCTCCAGTGATTATAAAAATGTCTGATGACACTATAACTGATCTCCCATGAACAAAGTGAAAAAAACTGGAGTTGGCCAGATCAGCTAAAACAGTGCATATATTCCAGAGATGATAGAAGAGCTTCATGGGCTTGTCCAGGTTCATCTCCAGAGACCCAACCCCCGGCCAAATTCAGACACTTCAGGTGTTTATGCAGCCAGCACTGGTATCAAGGCTAAGAGACAGAGTCTTCACAATCATTGGATCAAAGCACTTCATCCTTGTTTACTGGCCTTCATTCACTTATTTCTGCTATCCTGCCTGGAGGACAATTCAGGTTAGAGACAAAAAAAACTGCAAATGCTGGAATCCAAGGTAGACGAGCAGAAAGCTGGATGAACACATCAAGCCAGGCAGCATCAGGAGGTGGAGAAGTTGACATTTCAGGTGTAACTCTTCTTCAGTCCTGAAGAAGGGTTATACACAAAACGTCGACTTCTCCACCCCCGATGCTGCCTGGCTTGATGTGTTCCTCCGGCCTCCTGCTTGTCGACTTTGGAGGACAATTCGAGCAGAACAATGCTGAAGGCAGTGCACCTAGTTTCAGAACAACAAGGTCTGATCCAGAGACTACAATGTTAATTGTAATGTAAAATATTTTGTAATTTTACAACAAGACAAAATTCAACTGAAGTGTTAATCATTGATAGCTTCCTCTGGTACACAAAACTATCAAAACCAACTCATCAATCTCGATGCATAGCATGTTCACTAAAAAGGTTTTCAGAAGCTGTGGGAGGATGGTGACGATCTGGAAGTGGAATGTGAAACTACATCACAAAAAGGCCCAGTTTACCTCACATTGTTCTGGGAGAGAAAGAAATGTCAAAAGTTTAAGCAACAAATGACATAAACTGTTTCAGGCTGTAACTATGCCCCAGGAATATGAGTGATATTTACCATTGACAAAATGCTGTCATCAAGCCAAAAAGGGATCTATCATATAAAGGGTAATGTAGGTTTATGAATTTCAATGCAGGAGTCTTGCATCTATAGCATTAGATATCGGAGTAACACGCCCTCCAAAGACTGGCACAGCGTATCAAATAGCACATACCTTTAGCTATTTGCAACAGGCAAAGTACCGAATATATCCAGCCAGCCTGCACTTACAAAACTCTAAACACACTATCCAATATTAGATGTGATTCAGTGTTTGGACAGTTTTTGCTAAATAATCCCAACTGTACTAGAAATTATGCCGTCAAGTAATTAAAGATGATCAGTTGAATTTGCAGTTGGGCACACTTGCATGTACTGAAATCTACATATTAATATACAGGGATGCTGTTTTTAAACGGACAGAAAAACTGTAAGTTAGAAAATAAGAGCATAGTAGACCACTTGGCCTTTTGAGCCTGTTCTGCCACTCAGTATGATCATGGCTGATCATCCAACCTGGTACCCAGTTCCCGCTTTCTCTCCAATCTCTTTGTTTCTTTAAGCCATAAGAATTATATCTATCTCCTCCTTGAAAACATTCAAACATTTGAACTTAACTGCTTTCTGTGGCAGAGAATTTCACAGACTCTCCACCCTTTGGGTGAAGAAGTTTCTTCTCAAATCAGTTCTAAATGGCTTACATCCCATCCTTGGACTGTGACACCTGATTCGTGACTCTCCAGTCAATGCGAACATCCTTCCTACCTTTATCCTGTTTGGTTTTGTTAGAATTTTATGGGTTTCTATGAGCTCCCCCCATATTCTTCTAAACTCAGTGAATATAGTCTCTACTCCCTACATCACTCCTGCTATTCAAGGAATCAGTCTGGTAAACCTTTGTTGCACTCCCTTCATAGCCAAAGTATCTTTCCTCAGATATGGAGAGCAAAACTGCACATAATACTCAGGTGTGGTCTCACCAAGACCTTGTACAATTGCAGCAAGACATCTCTGTTCTGGTACTTGAATCCTCGATACGAAGACCAAAATACCATTTGCCTTCTTCACTGTCAACAGCATCTGCATGCTTACTTTGAGGGAATGATATACAAGGACACCCAGATCTCATTTCACCTCAGTCTTGCCAATCTAGTGTCATACAGATAAAAATCTGCCTTCCTGTTTTTGCTGCCATAATAGATAACCTCACATTTATTCATATTAGACTTCATCTGCCATGCATTACCCATTCACTCTCTTGCCCAAATCACACTGAACATCTCTACATCCTCATAGTTCGGCCACCCATCCAGTTTTGTGTCATTTACAAACTTAGAGATTTTACATTTAGTTCCCTTATCTTAATCATTAATATACATTAAGAGTTGCTGAGGTCCAAGCATTTATCCCTGCTAGTAACTGGTTGTTATTTGGAAAAATGACCCATTTATACCTACTTGTTGCTTCCCATCTGACAACCAGTTGTCTATCCATGTCTACCTCAAATGCCATGCACTTCAAGTTTTCATGCGAATTTGTTATGTGGAACCTAACTGCAAATCTTCTGAAAGTTGGAGTAAACCATATCCACTGGCTCAACCGTATCAATTCTATTTAGTTACTTTCCTGAAAGATTCCTATAGATTTATCAAGCATCATTTCAGTTTCATAAATCCTGTCAAACCAAGAACATGAGTACACATTGTACCTGTTTCATCTTAACAGCCATTCTCTGGTCCATTCCTCAGAGCAATGCTTTGACCAATAAGAGTTAACCTCCTCGGCTTAAAATGAAATGGAGATTGGCAGTTAACAGTCAGTCATCATTTACCTGGTTCATTCTCCATGACAGTGCCTCTACCAGAAATCGCTTTCCAATCAATAAACATTCTTTACTCTTTCAGTATAAAATGTTGTTGCTCTTTATAATTTATTGCAGTGTTATGATAAGACGACAAAAAGCTTTGACAGTATGCATATTTTTTAGGTGGCCTAGCTGACTGGAGGCAGTGTCTGAATGACAGCTTGGAGTTGACAGGATGCTAAGTTCATGAAACAACCATATCCCTGCAACTTCCAGCCCTTTAACCCTTTGAGATCTCTGCGGCCCTAATAACCTGGTCCCTTGTACAGCCCTAATTTTAGAGGTAAAATCAATGTCTGCAGATGCTGGAAACCAGATTCTGGATTAGTGGTGCTGGAAGAGCACAGCAGTTCAGGCAGCATCCAAGGAGCTTCGAAATCGATGTTTCGGGCAAAAGCCCTAATTTTAACTAATGCGCCTTTGACAGAGATGCCTTAAGATACACAGTCCCAAAGAATTCCCTCCTGAAGCGTCACTGCCTCTCAACCCATCTTTGCCTGCATTACTTTTCTGTGTAACCCGCTGAGGAAAGTTGTTTAATAATTGTGGGATAATTTATTACATTAAAAACACTATATAAAAGCATGTAATTTATTACATTAAAAACACTATATAAAAGCATGTCATCATTTTGCCTGATGAAATCTGAGACAGAAGGACATGGATGTACAAATAGGAGATATAGTGAGCAAGTTTTTACAGATGACACCAAAATTGGAGGTATTGCGGACAATGAAGGAGATTACCTCAGCGTACAATGGGATCTTGATCAGATGGGGCTAATGGGCCGAGGAGTAGCAGGTGAAGTTTATAATTTAGATAAGTGTGAGGTGCTGCATTTGGAAAGGCAAATCAGGGCAGGACTTACCTGGGGCGGGGAAGTCCGGAACTAGAGTGCGTATGTTTAAGGTGATAGGGGAAAAATTTAAAAGCGACCTAAGGGACAATTTTTCACAGAGGGTGGTGCATGTATGGAATGAGCTGTCAGATGAAGTGGTGGAGGCTGGTACAATTACAGCATTTAAAAGCAACTGGATGAGTATATGCATAGGAAGAATTTAGAGGGATATGGGCCATTTGCTGGCAAATGGGACTAGATTAGTTTCGGATATCTGGTCGGCATGGATGGGTTGGACCGAATGGTCTGTTTCCATGCTGTATATCTCTATGACTCTATGACATATAAGTGTCAGTGAAAGACAAACAAATACTTTGTTTCATTTCTGTTCAGCTACAAAAAATTTCAGCTCATCATGGCAGAATGGTGTCAGATGGTGCAGCAAGGTTGATCACAGAATTATTATTGTGGTTGTTTGGTCCATTGTGTCTACATAGCTTTCTGAATGAGCACTATGACTCTATCCCATTCTCCTGCCTTTTTCCCATAAACCAAAAATTGTTCATGTTTAGATAATAATCAAATACTCTCTTGAATGCCTCAACTGAACTCTCATTATCGATTCTTTAATAAAAAGGGAACAGTTTCTCCCTATCTACCTTGGCCAGCCCCTTTGTGGTTTTGAAAACTTCTATCAAATTCCTACCAAATGGGAGGGGAAGATGTGTAACGTGATGGATTAGATTGGAAAAGATGATGGATGATCTGTTGAACCTTGTTGGCTGGAAGGTGAAATCCAGAGAAATCCTATCATGGTTCCAGAAGAGAAAGGAAGGAGTGAGAAAAGTAATGTGTGAAGTCAGATGGACACAGTCAAGGAGCCTATTAAACAGGGTGGAGGGAATTTTGAGTTGAGGAAAAAGACATTTCAAAAGCTTTGTTATGGAAGGTGACATTGTTGGAACAAATGCAACAGATAGAGAGAAACTGGGAGAATGTAACCCGAGTCATTACAAGAATCAGGTTAAGAAGAAGTGTGGTCAGGGTAGCTGAGAATAGCAGATGATTATCATAAATACGGATAGATTTCTGAGGATAGGTAAAGTCGAGAAAGGAAAAGGAAGAATCAATGCTGGATCATGTGAAGGTGAGAAAAGATGGAAAGTTGAACCAAAGTTCATGAAATTTTTCAGTTCATGACGAGAGCAGGAAATAGCATTGCCCTCCTTATTCTGAAAAAAAGAGAGTTGAGGAAGAGGTCCTGAGTGGAACAGAAACAAATAATATTCCACATATCCTACAAAAGGCAGGGTAGCTAGACTATAAAAAGTTAACAAAGCAACATTTTTTAATTTAGAAGAGGTAGAGTCAAAGGATAATTTGTTCAATGTATGAACAAGTTCAGTTGGGAGAGGATGAGGACAGACTATTTCTTTCAGAGAAGAATTGGAAGACTCCTGAAGGCCGTCGTGGTAGAACTTGGAGATCCTGAGAGTTCAGACGTCAGTGATTAAAAGGAGGCAATGAAGTTCAGGAAACATTAGAAATAAATTGATCAAAGTGAGTAACTGGTGTTGGGGTGTCAGTAATCTCTATGGAGGTCTTCACATTCTGTGGTGAACTAGCAAAATTTCTGTCTAGACTTACGGACTCTTCCCATGCCTCCAAAGACTACACTGTGGTTTCCAGTGCACCTGGAGCTGGCACACAAACCTTCTTCAGAAACTCAAGTATTGCATCTCAGACCAATATGATTGTGGCATAAAGCTCCTTTTCATCTACCATGGCTACCATCCAAATCGCTTATGCCTCATCACCTGTTCTCTTGAATTCAACTTGAATTTTGACCTCAAATGCAAAATTAAATTGCATGCTAAATAAAACTGCTAGTTTCAGTGACAGACTTAATGCCAAAATTAATGTTTTAATCCAGAAAGTTTTCATCCAGAAAGTGCAAGTGTTAGACTATGGAAACAGAAATATTACAAGTATTCCTATTCCCTCCTAAGGCACTAATAATGCTATTCTTCCCTCAAATCCCAGAAAGTGGCTCTTCGTCTTCTGTTGTGGGATAATTAAGTCAACATGGGACACTGCCTCTTCCTCAAAGGATTCGGCTATGTACATGACAATCCCATCCTCTGTCTTTTTAACTGGAAGTCCAGGTGCCATATACTAACTTACCCCATCCACTTCATTCAGTGCATAGGCTACAGTAATATACTCTCAAACATAGAACATTTATCTCCCTTTTGTGAAGGTGACTCATGATCAGAGAATACTTATTTCAAAATAAACAATGGTTAATAAATTCACCACACCCCACTACAACTAAATGGTGGCAATGGATTTTATTCTTACAATAAATTATGTAAGAATTCAGGCCATATTACTGAATTCAGGAGAAAAAAAAAACAAGGATAAGAATGAAAGAAATTACTAAAATGAATGCAGGAAACCAAAGAGACAAATTACAATTGGAGTTGAGAACATTTCAATCATGTGTTAAGGGAACAAAAGGTTGGAACAACAAGGATGGTGAGAAGAGATGAGATACTCTTGATTAGCAAAGATCCCATATGGCTTGCATTACAAATAGCCTCTTCCAACCAGATGCCTATTGCATGGTTTCATGTGGCAATCCCTGTTTAGGATTGGATGGTTGTTTGACTCCTCTAAGTTGTATCGCTCTAGGTTAGTAGGGGTCATTAGCTTTAATTGGTAGTCTACCTAAGAGTCAGTAACTCTGATTTTAAAATATCCAAGTATGGTTTAACCAACTTTGTATATGTCAATTTACAGTCCAGAAGTTGACAAACTGCCAACATCAACAGTGATGTTAAGGGTAGAAGGTAAGGTGATGGCATAGTGGTATTATTGTGAGACCAATCATATTGACATAGGTCTGGAGTCACATGTAGGCCAGGCCAGACCAGGTAAGGATGGCAGTTTCCTCCCCTAAGGGACATTCACGAACCAGATGGGATTTTCCAACAATCAACAATGGATTCATGGTAATCCAGATTTCTTTTCATTGAAGTCAAATTCCATCATCTGCCATGGTGGGATTCGAATCCAGGTCCCCAGAACATTCCTGGGTCTCCGGATTAACAGTCCTACAATAATACCATGAGGCCTTCACCTCCCTGAGAGTCACTGAAATGACTGGAATCAAATACATCACCTACCTTCTAGTTTGTACTGTTATTGACCAGACCAGACTCCCCATAGCCTCGGCCCTAACCTTTTATTATATATTTTTAAAAGGCAAGTGTAAGCCAGTGTGTTCCAGATATGATTCGATTGATCAATCACTAAGCTTTAATCAAACACACTTTATCCTTACAACACAGTCAAATAACAACAAAAGAATTGGTGTATATTCCATAGTGTATGGAATATTATGTATTAGTATTCCATAATAATACATTATTTATGGAAATAACAAGATACTATATTATTTTACCACTAATTATCAACTGTTCCAATGCAATTCAACAAAGACATTATGATTTTCATATGTTGCCTCTCTCCAGTCCAGAAGAAACAAACAATCTGTCCCCTTTGATTTTTTTTTAAGAGGAAGCCTCACCGTCTAAGATTTCACTCTTGCAGTGTAGAACTCACACTTTTAACACCAACAGTCAGCAGAAACCTTCTCAACTACCTGGAAGCAAAACCAGAAGTGTTCCTAGATCTGTGTGAGCTCTGACCCTGACCACTCATAATTCTTTTGTCAAAACAAAAGCTAGGGATAACTCCAAACTGTTTACCAACTGCTTGTCTGAAGATGACATTTTGGCGCCACTGTGACAACGTCCATCTGCAAGAGAAACATGACAGAACATATCTCTTAAAGACATAGACCAATCATAGTATCCCGCCTCTTGTTCTTAAAGTGACAATGGCACTGGCCATGTGGCTAACACTGTAACCAGCTCTCAGGCATTTGCTGCTATCAGTCCATTCAAGTATTGATGTTCAAATATCGCATGGACGTGGCTCACCTGCCACCACCACTACAACCCCTGACCTAAACCTAAACACCTGTTCGAAGGGTGAGCGTTACTCTCTCTCTCATACACATATCTTCATACCAGAGGCAGACCCAACTTGCAAAACTATCGGAGTATAGTTTATAGGTTTATGCCTGTGATTTGTTCTGTGTGTTACCAGTGAAGCACTACTATTGAACTTCTAAAAGGTATTACATAAGTTGCTTCACATGGGACTGAGTGTGAAAAGGCCCACAGAATTAGGAGAGAGTACATTAAGCTGACACAAAACTAGCATCAAATGTTGAACAATGAAGACAATAATAACTAAACTTTAAAGTAATTTAAAGGCTTGACTACTGATGTCCATTCTTCATTTAACATACTAGTGAAATGAATTAACAGTTGAGCTTGTGTTCAATTATCCAGTACATAGGTACCATGAGGAGACATCAATCAGGTCATTCATGGTAAAACAGGGTCAATCTATATATTGTATATAAAAATCAAAGAAACTTCAAGGAATTATGAATTATTTTGCACTGCAATAATGGTTGAAGTAGTCTGAACTCATTAAGAACAGCCAGCTCACAATGGGCTGTAATGGCCTGGGGAATGTATGGTTAATTTACCCAGAGCAAAAAAATGTTCTCAATTTGTTAAGGTGAGTGTCATTCTTCCCCTTTTATACTTTTTTTGTTAGTACAAAGATCCAGCATCATTACAGTAGCTAAGAGGAGTCTCAATCAACTAACTGAACACAGGGAGATTAACACCAAACAATGACGACAGATAGCATGAAGTCACTCAGCAGGCCCACATTATAGATCTCCCATAGGAAAAGCCCCTGCAATGCAGAAGTGTCTTTAAGTGATTTAAGCACACATATCACTCTCACTACTAGGAATCTGCAACCTGTAGGAACATTTTTCTACACAAGGGATTGCCTTCACTATTGCTGCCACAGATCTGTTTAAGAAAAAGCTTAAATTCTTCACTCTTAAAAAGGAAAATACTGTACAGTAGCACTGTGCTTAAGTTACTAACTGGTATAAGGAGGTTACAGGACAAAAGTGAGAACCTGCCATTCAAACCATGAAAGAAAGAGCAAAGCACAGACGATAACCTTTCTTTGCCACTCAGCATTATTAAAAAGGAAGCAGGCACAGCTTTGAGCACTGCATCTGGATTGTATCTACCAGTGAAAACTACAGATGTGACAGAAGAACATATGAATTGCATCATTTGGGATGGTCTCTGGAATCGGTTTTTAAATACAGAATTGGCTTGAAATGATAATTACCAAGGTAAACGGTATGTTATAGTCAGTCTTCCCATCATTGAAAATTAACTTGGAAATAATTTTTAATTATAAGCACCAGCCTGATTTTTAAAGAAAAATAGCAGTGAATGACAATAAAATGGGCACTCACATGGAGGATTCATTATTTCCAATAATGTAAAAACATTTTTGTATGAACAGCCCTTCTGGAATAACAGTTTTCGTGGTTCAGTGTGTGACAGCAGGGAGAGGAATTCCACTGACAATACACTTTCAAATGAAAAGAGTCTCAAATTAATTAACCCCATGATGCTTTAGTTCTACAGTTTGTGATTCAAGACACAGCGCTCGAAATATAAATGATGGCTTAAAACAATCAGTATTGGAAACAGCAAATGTTTAGCATCTCTGTATCAGTCACAATAGCAGCAGTTCAGAAAAACTTCAATAATACAAAGGAATATGTTATGGAGACACTATGATTTTAAGCTGAAAATCAGAGATACACATATACTTATAAAGTATAAGGACTGTAAATTAAAGCAGAGCTGATGGATGGATTTGATGAGCTAATATACATTTGAGTTTTTCAGAACTACAGATAGAAATATACAAAATTTAAGTACCAACAGTGATTGAAGTACATTCGTCCTACCATCACTCTTTCACACTTTTGTGACACTATCAATATCCTTACTTGAATAGTTGTAGGGCTTTGTAATTCAAACATGAAAAGCATCATTTCCTTTCTCTTAATTATCAGGATTGCAACTCTGCTCATTTCTTTGGTCTCCTCCCCCAGCCAAGAGGCATGGAGGCCACTGCTCATCATGTAACAGGTGATAAACCAAAGCATTCTGGTCATGTTACTTGGCGAGCCAAAGCGAACATGAAATCATTTTGCTATTAGTTAGGACATTGCTACAAGCATAACACAGGATTATTCAGCTCATCTGCCCTCGAGGTATGAAGTATGATGAGGATTATGTATTATATCTACTCCAGTCAATTGAGAGGGACCAGAAACCGTTTGTTTCTGTCCACACCTTCCCTCCCCTGCTCAAGGGTAATCTAACAGAAACATGCTGTGTCTAATATCACATCCACATTGTTCAAATCTGGCAAGCAGCATTCCACAGATGTAACCATGACTGGAGTGAGCACAAAAGCCATTGTTTTACGAAGTATTTGATCTGTCTCTTCAAGTTTTTTTAAAAACATGTCAATTAAAGTGCGTTTTTCTTGCTGAATCATATTTCCACATTCCATCAAATTGTACTTGCGTCCTCTCAATCTGCAATCATAACTCACAGTTTAATAGATCTCTTACTGCACAATTTTGAGGACCTTTCCAAACAAGTGGTCACTTTTTGAAAAGGTTTACTTAGTGCAAGGAGAGGACCAGCAGATATTTCATGCAAAAACCCTTGCAATTTTTTTTTTCCCCAAGCTGACCTACCTGGATAACAACCGTTAATCTCTAGATGCAAAGATGATGTTTGTTGTTTTTTTTAAGCCCCATGTAATCCTTACTCTCTCCAACAAATATAACCCCTCCTTTAACAGAGATTTATCAGCCTAGTTTGCTATCTTCCCGTCAGCTCCAAATTCTACTCCATATATGCCTACAAGAGACATGTAGCTGCAAAGTTTGTGCGTTCCTATTTCCATTTTCAATCTGTTATGCTTGTTAGTCTATAAATCCAACTGGTCATAGGAGGTTAAGTGGTGACTTTACAGTGATTTATAAAATCATGAGGGGCATAGATCAATATATAGCAAGAACAGCAATGGTCTTTTGCTTAGGGTGGGTGAATTCAAAACTAGTAGGCATATTTTTAAGATGAGAGGAGAAAGATTTAAAAAGGACACGAGAGGCAATGTTTTCACACAGAGGGTGGTTCGCATGTGGAATATACTGCAAGAAGGAGTAGTAGATGCATGTATAGCGGCAACATTTAAAAGACATTTGGATAGGTACATGAATAGAAATGGTTTAGAGGGATATGGGCCAAATGCAAGCAAGTTGGACTAGTTAAGTTTGGGAAACTTTGCTGTATGGCTTTATGATTCGATGGAAGTTGCAAAAGGTTGCACAATTCCAGCCAGGGATTAACACTAATTCCTACAGAGGCTTTCCCCCTATCAGCCAGTAAAATAAATTATGAATATGTTATTTTTATTGCTGCATACCAAGAGAAAAAGCACTTTGTTCAATAAACAGCACCATGTTTTAAGTAGCTGAAACTATCCAAAAACTAGGACAGTGAGATCATTTTAAAGAAACATAAAACTTGCTGATCAGAAAAAAAACGAAAGTTTTTTTAAGGCAACAAAGACAAGAGGAGAAGGATACTTACAAGTAGTGATGCTTAAAAACAATATTTTTCAGCTAAAGTATGTAAAAGCAAATATGAGGTGGTAAAACCTTCCAAAGAAAGTGTAAAAGGACTTTTCAAAAATTCAAACCAAACAAAGGTGTGGCTCTCTTATGCCCTTCAATGTTTTAAAATATATAATTCATGGAACACTCACGCAAGCTTTGGGCTCACAGTTCACAGAACCTGTTGTACCAGAGCACAGACTGGATCATTTACCAGCGCTGGCTCCAAGTCAATTCAACAAAATCGCTGTTATTTTAGGATTTAGGTCTTGACAGAACACTTTTTGTGTGTTCTGTTTGGATAAGTATAAAACTTCACAGAAATAGTTTCTATGCTTTTTTTGTTTTTGAAAATTCAAATATTCCAGGCTCGGTCTAAAGTCAAGAAAGGTGCTACATTAATGTAGATTTTAAAACTTTTTTTCTACAGTTAAATCAATAGTAATGACTGCTGGACCTCAAAAGATTTGCCAACAGACTTTTCTTCCTCATTCCTCACCCTAACACTAGTACTAGTTTCTAGACAGCAACCAAACCTCAACTTACCTGAACCCAAAAACAAACTATTATTAAAGCCTTTATAATTCACCTATCCAAGGGTTTTTTTTTTAAAAAAAGCTTTCTTTGGGTCAACAGAAACAATGCTCAGATAAGGAATGCCATGAGTAAGTTACCTTGTACAGTAGATTATATCTTTTGCACCATCATGTCAAATACAGCTCAAATCTTCAAGGTCCATTCTTAATCAGGATATAATTAACATACTGCATGCTTATTAAAGGTAAAGAGACAATTATCTGTGTAAAGAGCCATAACAGAAACTGAACTTGACTGCTCTAAAATTCTGTATTTTGTGCTTGTTGTTAATAGCAGTCCAACAAAAGTGAGATGATGATAGTACAGGGGTGTTTCAGAGATAACCTTTACAAGGAAGGGAGTCTATCCTGGCAATAAATTTGTCCACGATCACAAATCTAGTTTATGCTGACATGGTGGATTGCACTTACAACAATTTTTTTTACATTGGTCAATGGCAAAATTGTGATCATATTGATGCTGAAGTTATTCCTGTATGCTTAGGGAGGCCAAGTATATCACCTGCACACCCTGAAGTTCAACAAACCCCAAGCTGTTGACAATGTATGTGTTTCTAGAGTTTGTGAATGTAGTTTTGATAAGAAAATGAACTTACTTCCAGCAAAGGCTATCCAGCGGGCATATTTGGTGGTTTCCCTTCGCCAATGTGAAGCCACCAGCAAACCGCATGTTATCGTCAATGAAATAATGCCCAGAATAATGAAAAACAGTGTTGTGACCCATTCGGGTGGAAGACGTGGAGGGACACATGTTCGTTCCCGCCCATGGATGGTTTGACACTGGCGGACTAGCCCAACTGTCAGAGCACCTGTGGGAACAAAGAAAATAGACAAATGATCTTTTGGTTTGTAAAAATGAAAAATTCTCCTCACTTAATGTAAGCCTAAAAACAACCTCACACCAATCTTTTCAATGTTGAGTTGCCGGTATTGGAGTGAAATGGACAAAGGCAGAAGTCACATGACACCAGATTATAATTGAACAAGTTTATTGAAACCATAAGCTTTTGGATTGCTGCTCTGTTGTATCTCAAGTGAAAGGGGCAGATACGCACCATATTGATAGAAAGAAGGAAGCTCAAAACTCATCAGTTTATACAGAACACCTCCTTCCAACAAATCTGAAAGATCACCAACCTACAATATTAGCTCTGTTTCTCTTTTGAAAGATACTGCCTGACGTGCTGAGTATATCCAACATTTTCCATTCTTAAGAAACACCAAAAGATAGTGAATGCTTCTACTGTACTTGAGTTCTGGATGTAGGTATGCTCGCTGAGCTGGAAGGTTCGTTTTCAGATGTTTTGTCACCATACTGGGTAATATCTTCAGTTAGCCTCCGAATGAAGCACTGGTGGCATAGCCCGCTTTCTATTTATTTTTTTGAATTTCCATGAGTTGGGGATGTCATTTCCTGTGATGACATCATTTCCTAAGATGATGTCACTTCTTGTACTTTTTCTCAGTGAGTGGTAAATGGGGTCCAAATCAATGTGTTTGTTGATAGAGTTCCAGTTGGAATGCCATGCTTCTAGGAATTCTCTTGCATGTCTCTGTTTTGCATGTCATAGGATGGATGTGTTATCTGAGTCGAAGTGGTGTCCTTCCTCATTTGTATGTAGGGATACTCAAAACTCGCAACTGTACTTGAGTAACACAGAGAAAAGCAGCTGTCAAAATAGCTGCCTGTGATTCTGGCTCTTTAAATTTCAGAATACAACAAGTGACTGTTGTGAAAAAGGGTGTGGTATGCTATGGGGGGTGAGGCACAACAGAAGTGCACCTCCTCATTTCAAAAGAAGCCCTAATCAGAATCTCCTGTCTGAAATACAAAGCTCTATCATGGTATGTTTAAAAAAAAGCAGTCTTGTAAAGTTTGGCCCAATATCTTTTGCACTCTAGCGCCTTCAATTCAATATTCTCTACTTAAATCAATGAATGGATTTATCTTCTCAATTTGCTACTTAGTAATTTGTCTCATATAACAATTTGTTTCTATTATTCTGGTTAGCCAGAAAGAATCAGTCTAAAAATGGCCAGCTCATCAATTACACAATATCCTGGGCGGACGGTAGTTAAAATGGTTAAAATGGAGGTCAATTGAAATGGTGCAGTGCTTATACCGTCTTCTCAAGTATCAACTGCCTCCATCACTTGATACATCGAGATGAGCTATATTATTACTCTGAGACAAAATGCTTTTTATGTTTGATTTTATCGGTAAAATAAGAATTACAATATCATGAATTCCCAATTAAGGTACAGCATAGGTTGCACACAGAATATAGTTTCCACCTGCCCTGCATTAGCCCACCCCACCAATACGGCCTCTTTCAATGCTCATGCCAACCACCCTACTGTAACCTCATCATCTTAGAACAGCAGTAAATGCTAAAATAGGGCCAGTTTCAGATTAAGATTGTCACATAATGCCTCTACAGTTACAACACAGGACACTCACTTCACTTCTCTGCAAGGGTTCATACATATTTAAAAGATTCTCAATGTGATGTACTAGAAAGGACCAGTTTTATTGCCACAAGGATATATTGTAATTAACAGACTTTGACAAATAATACATACGGGCTTGCAAAACATCAGACCATTTGCACAATATTCCAATTTTTTTGTTGCATACATCTTATTATGAGAACAAAAGGATCAAATGAAACATTTTCAGTCCATGCAGCTATCTAATTTAACAGAAAACTTCATGTCTAGGAGGTTTAACCAATGCTTGAACAATAATTCCTTACATCGATGTTAATCTTTAGCTCAGTATACACAGAGAGTCTTGCTTAGCTAATGTAATTTCTGCTAAGTTGGCAAATTAACATTAGTTTTTCCCTAATCTTTTGTAAAATCAGCGAGACAGGGCTTTCTACAATGGTTCAGTGGACAAACACACTATCAAGTGTGACATTGACAAACAGGACAAATCAGAAGCAGCAAGGTGCCATCTGTGTTCTGAACAGTGATCCCAGCAGAGTAGCAGCAACAACTGGGAGGTGAACTTCAGGACTGGAGAGGGGTGAAGGGAATCAATCAGGAGAAAGTAAGGACTGCGGATGCTGGAGATCAGAGTCGAGAGTGTGGTGCTGGAAAAGCACAGCAGGTCTGGTGGCATCCGAGGAGCAAGAGAATCAACATCTCGGGCAAGAGCCCTTCATCAGGAATGAGGGGCAGCTGATGTGGAGGTACTTAATCAGTCAAGAGTTCCTCTTCCCGACTGATATCCGGTGACAACTTGCAAAAAGAAAACACATTTGAATGTTGGGGAAGAATAGACTGAAACAAGTTGCAATGGCTATTTTAACCCAATAGGTTTATCCAGGCACAACCGAGGCAATATTGGAGGTCAGTAATTGGTCATTGATATTTGGAGACCAGAAATACAAGGGAAAAACTGATGGAACGATAGATATGAGAGATTGGTGAGGATAGGTAAAAAGACAGCAGGAATCATTTGTCAGGTCATTATAATATCCATTTAACACATTAAATATATTTGTTTATTACAGTGCCTCCCATGTTTAATGAATTGTTTAAACAAATGTCTAAACTGGACAAGTCTTTATTTGTTCATCAAAATCTGTGGTAAAGTCTTTCCTTCCATACAGCTGCTGAACAGACCTTTATTGTGGACTACCATTGTAGGAATAAAAACTTAAAACATCACTAAGTCCCAATTATGTTAAAAACAATGGTTACAGTGTCCATGTGAAATATGTCTAATTCATTCAAATTTTAAGCAGCATTTTTGTTGTTGGTTACAAATTCTGGAACCAATTCATTTGTTAAATACAGATGAAACATTTATAAAAGTTGCCACAGTGCAAGTGTGGCCAGTGCAGTACCTTTCAGTTTCTTTCACATCAATGAAGATACAGCATGCCACGTAGGAACACTCACTGTTTACTCTGGCAGTTAGTGGCTCAGCAGTGTTGGAATATTACATCTGAAAATGGGCTCTGTTGAAGGTCAATCTTCAACAGGATCACAGGGAAAGAAACCATCAACATTGAGTTTTTAATTGTTACTAATTTGACCAAGATCTTTCTGCCAATCTTCTCTCTATATTTCGGTCATTCAATGCAAAGGTACCAGTTTTGAAGATGTAACTAGTTGGGTAGTTTAAGAGGAGCCAGTGGATTCACTGCATTTGGATTTGCAAAAGACATTCGACAAGGCGCCAGGAAAAGGCTACCATACATGATGGAGGCTAATAGAATTGCAGGGGAATATATTAGCATTGGTTAAATGGACAGGAAGCAAAATGTAAGGAATAAACAGGACCTTATCAAATTGGCAATGTGTAACTCATACTGTATCGTAGGTAAAGTGCTAAGGCCTCAGCTATTTACGATCTAAGTTGATGACTTGGAGAAAGATACAGAGAAATTTAACTAAGTTTACTGATGATACAAAGCTAGGTAGAAATGCAAGCTATGAGGAAGGCATGCAGAGAATACAAAGAGATTCAGGTTAAGTTTGTGGACAAAATGACAGATAGGTAAATGTGGGTTAAAATTGAGATTATTCATTTTAAAACTAAGAATAGAAAAGCGGGCTTTTTTTTAAAAAAAAGGCATGAAACTTTTAAATGTTGAGGTTGAAAGAGACTTGTATGTAAACATTCATAGAAAGCAGAAAGTTAGCATGCAGGTTCGGTAAATATTAAGGATGGCAATTAATATTTGATCTTTATTGCTAGGTGATTGGAGTATACAAATAAAGAAGTCTTGGTACAATAGTTTTGGCTTTCATGACACCATATCTGGAGTACTGTATGCTTTCGCCTTCATATAGGAAGAATAAACCTACAGTGAAGATTCAAACCAATGATTCCGGGATGATAGTTTTTCCTATGATTAAAGTTTGAACTAAGGCATCCAAGAGGGCATTGATGTTTATGTGGATAAAAAATAATGTGTAAGGATATAGGGAAAAAGCAAGAGATTGACACTAGGAAATGATGCTCATTTAACAAGCCAGAACAAGTATGGTGAACCGAAAGGGCTACTTCTGCACTGCAGCACTTCAGTGATTCTGTGTTTTATTAGGGTCAATTAAAAGCAATTACAAAGAAAAATCAGGGAGCCATATAATTGCACAACTATCTCCCACACAGCTATTTTCTCACTTGCGCCCTGCCTGGAGAGATCTTAAAATGTCTGAAGATAGTATGTAAGTTAGTGAGTTTTGAGAAGTTTTGTAGCTCAAGTTGAGGTTCTGGATGTAGGTTTGTTCGCTGAGCTGGAGGGTTCATTTTTAGACGTAAATAGAAAGCAGGAAACACAAGCAGTGCTTCATCCAGAGGCTCACTGAAGATGTGACCTAGTCTGGTGACGAAACGTCTGAAAATGAAACTTCCAGCTCAGCAAGCAAACCTACATCCAGTAGTAAGTAAGTCACGCACATGAACATAAACCCTACCTGTACCACAGTATGTAGTCCACTCATCTTATACTGAATTGTAATCATTCATGTGGAGGAATAAATCCTATATGGCATCTGCTATCTCAAACAGTCCTACCACCTTGAATGATTTGTGCAAACATCACCCCGGTCCCACTGCTTCCACAGTCCTTTTAGCAGTGTACTTTAACTTATATTCCCTCTCCTTCTTTTTCCTACCAAATTAAGTGCTTCACAATTCTCTGCATTTCATTTGCCACCTTATTCTACCAAATTGCTTAAGACTTCTTGAAGTTTATCATTATCCCCCTCAGAGTATACACTACTTCCAACATTTTAAAAATTGTGCGTTGATCATATGAATCAGGAGGAAATCACTCCAAAGTCCAAAATCAAGAAAAACAAACCTAACACTGATTCTTGAGGTCCTTTCTCTTGTCCAAAAATCATTAGTTCACTATTACTGCCTTATTCCCGTTAGGCAGCCAGCTATGAATTTGTGTTTCTTCGATCCCTTTTATTCCAGGCCTGTAATGTTACATTTTTATCAAATGCCTTTTGAAAATCAATATACTCCACTTCAACAGCATGACCCTCTTCAATCCTTTCTGCTGCACCATCAAAAAACAAATGAATTATTTAAACCCATTTGTCCTTCACAATTCCATGCTGGACTTCTGTAATTAATCCACATTTTTCCTAATGACTTTTAATTTAGTTCTCAATTATCACTTCCACAGATTTCCAAAGTTAATCTGACTGGGTTGCACTTGCTGGGCTTACCCTTGCATCTTTTTTTGAATGAAAATGTTATATTTGGAATTCTCTAATCCTTTAATTGAAAGATTATCCTGCATCTAAAGAGGATTGAAAGATTATGGCAAATGCCTCGATTTCTATCCTAACTTCCCTCGACATCCTATTATCTGGCCCTGGTGACTCATCAGATTTGTAGCAAGTCAACCTATACAACAACATCTCCATCAATTTCTGGTTTCAACAAGCTCCATCTTTCAAGATGACTTCCGGAGTATCATCTTCTTTAGCAGACTACCTTGCTTTGGCAAGATACTTGTTTAGTATCTCAGCCATGTCCACCACTCTATGCATAAATCCTCTTTTGTTGCCCAAACAGCTCCACTCCTCCTTTTACATCTTGTTATGATTTATATGCTAAGAGAAGACTTTTAGATTCCCTTTTATTTTAGCAAGCATGATCTACTACTTGAATTAATGCAATTCTTACAATGAATATCTGTTGAGCAATGAACAAATGTAGTATGGCATGTATTCTTCGAAGAGGAAAAAGTTTGCAAGTTATAAGGAGGAAATGGAACTAGTTGAGTTGCTCTTGTAGAATGCTAGTACAGACACAAACAGTAGAACAGCCATCATCTGTGCTGCAACCTATGTTGTGTATTTTAAACTTAAACAAGTCACAGGAGTCACTAGGTTTTAGGAACAAGCTAGGTGGAATTGGCACTATTGCAAGTCACCATTATCCCAGAGGGCCACAGAATGCTCTTTCATGAGAGATGACTAGTGGTGAGTTTAATCTGAAGATTTTCCATGCCCCAGGTTAGAGATGAGGTGGAGAAGGTGGGGCCTTCATGGTGACCATGGTGTTATGGGAATTGAACCCATGCGGTTGACATCACTCAGTATTGCATACCAGCCAACTAAGCTAACCAACCCCAAAAGAGTTGCCAAGCACTGGCTCATGTAGAGGGCATGATTTCTACCATTTAACCACAAATTACACTCCTCCAAAAGGGAGATGATGGCCAAATGGTATTTTCTCCAGACTATCAATCCAGAGACCTAGGGTAATGGCTCTGGGGACCTATATGCAAATCCCGTCATGGCCGATGTGGAATTTGAATTCAATAAAAATCTGAAATCTGGAGTCTAATGACCATGAAACTGTTACTGAATATCAAAAAAACCCAGCTGGTTCACTAACTTCCCTTTAAGGAAGGAAACTGTCCTCCTTACCTGGTCTGGTCCACATAGGACTCCAGACTTATAGCAAGGTGGTTGGCTTTTAACTACCCACTGTTCAGTTAGAAACAGGCTATAAATGCCAGCCCAGCTTGTGACACCCACATCATGTCAATTAATTTAGAAAGAAAAAACTGACAGTTTCCTCTTTGATTTTAGTTATGCATTTGTAAAGTAACAGTTGAAACAGCAAGGATCCCCAAGAATTTCTTTCTTAAGAACTTGATATTGGTTTGTTGTGCACTAAAAGATGAAAAGTTGATGTTCATTCTAGATGACTAACAGGTTAAACTCCTGTAATATAACACAGTTGATACTTAAATGAAATCTCAAAAAATTTCAACAATTGTAAAACAGTCAAACACAGGGGAAATTTAACATTATTATTTCTTTATGTTTAAACCAATGGTGTTATTTGTCACTATTTATCAGCTTGAAATATTAACTTTTTTTTGATTTTTGTTACACTTAGTTGAAATCCTAATGGAAGTTGGATGCATGAAAATTTTGCATGTCCATTAAGGTATAACACAATTCTGGTGACCAGTCAATTTGAAATCTTAGTTATTTTAATGTCATTGAAAACTGAAGTCAGCAGAATTTCCACTATTTTGAAAGTTCAAAACTTCAATATTAATGCCTCCGTACTAAGAAATACTTTTCTAGTTTTGACTTCTCCAGCAAGCAGGTTTTAAATTTTAACTGGTGTCATAAACATTCAAGTTACAATTAGTCTATAGTTTTGGTTTATGGGAATAATTGACTTAAAATGATTACATTTTTCATTTAAGATGAACTGTTACCGGTATCTGTTACAAGTCAGAGAAGGACGCCACACTGAAGCCCACACCTTCTGGAAGTTGCAGAGGAACTTGGTACTGGAGAACTTGTACAATGAGATTTCCTGCAAATATGCGCAGCTAAACCAAATGGCACATCTTATTCAATATCAGCACTGTTAGGCCAATAGTTTATATTGAAACAGTACTTCATAATTAGATTATATTATAAACCAAATGACATGTCATTCCGCAAACACAAATTAGTCTTAATTTAGCAGCTAATTTAATTTTGTAATAGGATTGCCTAATGGGAATCTGTCCAATGTGACTGCTCAAATGAAATAAATTTCAATATTGCATAATCTTTCAAAGCAAAATAATCATGGAGTTGGACTTGAATTAGTCCCTGAGGAGACTCACTTAAAATAAATTAGGATGGGAGTGATGTATTGAGCGTATTCTTTTTTCATATGTTGGATTGGATGTAAACAGCGCAGTGGGAACTGGTGTGAAACAGCCTCTTGAAGAGAGAGAGAGAGAGAGATAGTGTGTATTGTGTGTTCCTTTACAAATTATGTATTCCATACTTTAAGCCTATTTTGTCCAGTTCTTCTGTTTCTCATTTGATTTCTTCACTCTCATTCCTCATTTTTAAATGTTATATTTCTTTGCTTTATACTTTTTTTTCTTGTTTTTTCATCCCAGTGACAGCTAATTCTCTTCAAGGTTCCAGTTACTTCTACACGCACAAATTTGCTTTTAACACCCTGCCCCCTCCCAACCTCTGCTGATTCTCTCTCTGTTGATTAATACGGCCCATATTAATCAAAATGGGCCACAAGTCCTCCTGAAACCATCAAAACAAACAATGAAATAAATCTTCAGGGCACATTGGGACCCGTTTTAAAGATTGCATCTCCCTTTTATAGAGTTAAAGGGTCACAAAGCACAGAAACAAACCCTTTGGTCCAACTTGTCAATGCTGACCAGGTTTTTCAAACTAAACTAGTCCCATTTGCTGTCTTTTGACCCATCTACCTCTAAACTATTCCTACCAGTCACTCTATTGTAACCCGCATTTCATCAGTGTGAATTGGCTATAACGCCATTGATGAACTGCGGTCGTTGCTTGGATGACGCGAACTTTTTGCTGAACGAGTATAGTGATTTTCTATTAGCCATTTCCTATAGCGGTTTTTTGTAACGTGATTTTCTGTAATGCAAGTTTGCATAGGGACACAACTGTTGCATTATAGTGGAACGATCTGTATTGATGTACCTGTTCAAATGTTTTTTAAATGTTGTAACTGTACCTGCCTCTAGCACGTCTTCTGGCAGTTCATTCCATATGCATATCAATCTCTGTGTGAAAGCGTTGCATCTCAGGTCTCTTTTAAACATTCCCCTCTCACCTTAAACCTATGCCCTCTAAGCTTTGAACACCTCTACCCTGGGAAAAAGACCGTTGCTAGTCACCTTACCTATGCCTCTCATAATTTTATAAACCTGTTTAAGGTCACCCCTGAATTTCCTAAGCTCCAGGGATAAAAGTCCCAGCCAATCCAGTCTCTTCTTATAACTCATATCCTCCAGTTCCAGTAACATCCTTGTAAATCTTTTCTGCATCCCTTCCAATTTAATAACATCCTTTCTATAGCAGGGTGACCAGAACTGTAAGTAGTGCTTCAAAAGTGGCCTCATGGATGTCCTGCACAACTGCAACATGATGTCCCAACTCCTATACTCAGTGCTCTGAACAATGATGGTAAACATGCCAAATGCCTCTTGCGGAGGAGCTGGCGTTGGACTGGGATGGACAAACTTAAAAAACATACAACACCAGGTTATAGTCCAACAGGTTTAATTGGAGGCACTAGCCTTCAGAGCCCTGCTCCTTTGTCAGGTGGTTGTACAATATAAGATCATAAGCCTTATCGTTGTGTTGTAATGTTAAAAGATTAAATGGGACTCTCTCTTTGGACATTAATGTAATATTAAAGGTTTAAACTGCACTGTCTTCGGGTGGGACGAAAGCCATGAAAGAATGCGGATGACTATCCATTATAATTCTGTACTTAATTACCCCCCTGCTATTGTCAAGTTAAACTATCAATTCAATCTCTTCCATTCAGAAATGCTTTCTGGCCAAAGGTATGTCGCACCTGTATTGTCTTGGGAAAGCAGTGAGTCAGAAAATCATCTACATAGCGATTCCCCAGGATTAGGGCATTAGCATTATCTCCGAGGATGATCTCATCCTGCCATTGTACCTGGGGTAACATGAGACTGAGAGTAACAGGGGGTTGTCTTGAGTGGCATGTGACTAAGGGGGAGTGGCCAGAGATCTACAAGCATTCTAACTGACCTGTATAAAGGGGATGTGCTTTCTTTGTTCAGGGCCTCACTTTGACCTGACTTCACAAGCCTTTAACTGTTCTACAGTTTTAAATTTTACAACTTTAACTGTTTCCTTTGTTCAGAGACAGTTTTTGCCACCACCCATAAGCTCTGCGAGGTGTGTGTTAAAGATTCATCCAGAACGCTTGTACTGTACTGTGCTTAATAAATTCGGTTGCTTGTTCACAGAAGTTGGTGTGTTGCAGTTGCATCAAGCGTATAAGAACCTCAAGAGTAAAAGAACTTAACAGTGTGATTTTTAACAAATGCCTTTTTCGCCATCTTCTTCTACCTGTGATGCCACTTTGAAGGAACTTTATACGTGAACCCTTTTAAGTCTCCGTTTGACTATCCTCCCCTGGCCCCTACCATTAACTATGTAAGTCCTGCCCTGATTTGCCTCACCAAGATGCAAACCTCATATTTATGTCAATTAAACTCCTTCCGCCACTTGGCCCACTGGCTCATTCAGATCTCTTTGTACTCTTGGATAACTTTCTTCAGTGTCCACTATTTCACCAATTTTGGTGTCATCCACAAACTTACTAAAGATACTTCTTATATTCTCATCCAAATTACTTATATAAATGACAAACCCTGCACTGATCCTGCGGAACAATGCTTCTGGTAAGATAACAAAATATTAACCTGCTAAAATTTCAAATGCTTTCACAGATTTTTTTCCACATAAAGAAGCAAAAGCTGAAAACTGAAACTATGATCACTTCATTGAGAGTTCTAGGCAAAAATGCTTTGGTGCAAAGGGAAGTAGGAACATCGATTAAAACGGCCTACATTGAAAAAATAGTATTAGCTACGAGAAGCTTATTACAGTTAGTAACTACAAATCCAACCAATACAATTCAACACAAATTAGCAGTACAGAGTGACAATATCCACTCAAAATGTTACACTGTCCTGTGGAATGCACATTTTTGGATTGTTTTATCCATCTGAATCAAAATGCTTCACAGTTATTAGATTACTTACAGTGTGGAAACAGGCCCTTCGGCCCAACAAGTCCACACCGCTCCGCCGAAGCGCAACCCACCCATACCCCTACATTTACCCCTTACCTAACACTATGGGCAATTTAGCATGGCCAATTCACCTGACCTGCACATCTTTGGACTGTGGGAGGAAACCGGAGCACCCGGAGGAAACCCACGCAGACACGGGGAAAACGTGCAAACTCCACACAGTCAGTCAATCGCCTGAGGCGGGAATTGAACCCGGGTCTCTGGCGCTGTGAGGCAGCAGTGCTAACCACTGTGCCACCGTGCCGCCCACAAAACCTAACATGCAAAGATCTAAATTAGTTTTAAATCTCAGAAGTATTTTCCTTTAATATAGATTTTTCAGGGTATCAGTGTGAGATTAATGGCTGTGATAACATTTCTAGAATATCAGCAAGTCTTCTGCTGTTCTGTGGCTCAGAACAGAGGAAGTTCTCCTCAAAAAGGCATGTTATTCTGGTGACTTCGCAAGCAGTACACAAACCCGATGCTTGGCGAGCCTTTCAATTACCAGATTAATGTTTTAACAAGAGTGGACTACAAAAGCAATAGATTAGACAAATTTAACAGATAGGATTTCTCTGCACAACTTCTTTCCAATCATCACCCAATCCCTCCCCTGAGTGACAAGAAAGAAACTTCCTTCCAATAAAAGTCAAATCTGATATCCTAGGTGTTATATGTGGAGCTGTAATTTTGTTTCCTGGAATAACAGTTTCCACGCAACAAATCAACACTAAAACAAACACATTCTCTTATTGCTAAATACCATGTGGTGAAAGACGATCAGGAGATTCATAATATTCTGGGTGAGCACTCCTACTGCTTCCTACAGGTTTCTTGTTGTTCCTTTAGATGATAAACTTAATCATTACTTTCACGAGCTTTTTATCAGCCTCATTCTGCTCCTCAGTTCTCAATTTCAAGTTTCCATTTCTTTATGAATAGTACATTTAGCACATTGGTACTGATATATAAAAGAAAGGTTTCACTGAAGTCAATATATTTTAACGTGGTGCAAATATGTTCCTGGTCTATTAATATACCTGTCTGAATTACTCCTATCACGATATCACCAGTGACATATATGGCATACACCCTAATGTTAAAAATTCTGTTCTTCTCTGACCAAGCTTAACATTATTTGGAAAGGTAAAATATTTAATTGTATTGCCAGGTATTTTTCAAAGATTATGCTGATGCAAGATTAAAATTTCACTTACAAATCTTTACTGAAAGTGTAATACTAATCCTGTGACTAGGCCTCCAATCACTACATAAAGCAAGTTGCTACGGTTTTATGTCTTTTTACATGATCAGACTCTGTTGGCCCTTCTGCCTACACCATCCAGTCCAACAAAGATACATGTGAACACAGATCATTCTGAGAACACAAAGCTACCAAGTTGCCTTGACTGCAGTCTTAAAACTTATGCCTTAACAGTATTATGAAATTTTGCAGCTGTTCAGCGGCATTAGTTCTAAAGTGTTGTTTAATGAATGAGTGTGTTAGTGCCAGGAAAATTAGCAGGTTGAGGCAAAAACAAAGAGCAAACCGACAAGCACTGGTATCATTCTGGATTCTAGGTTGAACAAAACAAACTCTTTATCAAAGTGTAGGCATAAGACCCACATTTCCCACCCTTTACAACCAAAAGGAGATGTGCAGCTAAGTCCACAGTCTTGAATACCATCCTTGGCTTGTGAAGGACTGAGAATTTCAAGTAATTAAAGGGGAACAAAGGACTGAACAAATTTGAAGGACATTAGGGAAGGAGACAAAAGAGAGGGTAAGAGGATGTGGAGGGGTAAAGTGGCAAGGAGGGAGAAGCAAAGGGAGGGAGGTGAAAGAAAATATTTTTAAAAAGCAGAAGAAAATCTTGCATTTATCCATCAACACTATCAAATGCAACTGAAGTACATCTGGTCTTTGATGATGCTACATCAGAGAACATTACTGGTCAGGAAACCATATTAGTAAGGCTTGAATACTTCAGTGAAGTTTCAAGATTTCGAGCTCAAGTCCAAAGTCCAAACAAACATTTCAAATGTTGACTTACTTCATAAAAACTTTTACATTGTGTCATTTTCATATCTTACTTGTAACTAAACACACAATATTCTTGAAACCATCAACTTAATACACAGGAATTATCTTGGTGTAGAAAGGAAGACTACAGTTCAACTTCACTAATTAACTTCGGGAAGAATTTGCCTGGACATGAAAACAATCATTGGTGGTCAGATTGCGAAAGTATACAAAAACATAACAGGTCCATAAGACCATAAGACATAGGAGCAGAAATTAGGTCATTCAGCCCATCGAGTCTGCTCCGCAATTCAATCATGGCCAATAAGTTTCTCAACCCCATTCTTCCGCTTTCTCCCTGTAATCTTCAAGAATCTATCTATCTCTCTCAGTCTTAAATATACTCAAGGACCTGGCCTGCACAGCCTTCTGTGACAATGGATTCCATAGATTCACCATTCTACGGCTGAAGAAGCTTTTTCTTGTCTCCAGTCTAAAAGGTTACTCGAAGGCTGTGCCCTCAGGTCCAAGTCTCTCCTACCAGTGTAAACATCTTCCCAACATCTCCTCTATCCAGGACATTCAGTTCCCAGGGGATGCCCATGGTTATCCAAAGAATTTAAGGACAACATCAAATTTAAGGAAAAGCATGCAACTGCACAAAGATGAGTGGTAGGTCATCCGTCGTCATTTCCACCATCTCCAAACGGACCCCACCACCAGGGATATATTTCCCTCCCCTCCTCTATCAGCGTTCCGAAAAGACCACTCCCTCCGTGACTCCTTCATCAGGTCCACACCCCCCACCAACCCAACCTCCACTCCCGGCACCTTCCCCTGCAACGCCCACACCTCCCCCCTTACTTCCCTTCAAGGCCCCAAAGGATCCTTCCATAGCCACCATAAATTCACCTGCACGTCCACACACATTATTTACTGCATCCGCTGCACCTGATGTGGCCTCCTCTATATTAGGGAGACAGGCCACCTACTTGCGGAATGTTTCAGAGAACACCTCTGGGACACCCGGTCCAACCAAACCAACCACCTCGTGGCTCAACACTTCAACTCCCCCTCCCACTCCACCAAGGACATCGCAAGACCATAGCAACACAACGGCTGGAGAAAGAGCGCCTCATCTTCCGCCTAGGAACCCTCCAACCACAAGGGATGAACTCAGATTTCTCCAGTTTCATTTCCCCTCCCCCCACTTCTCAGTCCCAACTCTCGAACTCAGCACCACCCTCCTAACCTGCAATCTTCTTCCTGACCTTTCCGCCCCCACCCCCACTCCGGCCTATCACCCTCACCTTAACCTCCTTCCACCTATCACATTTCCAACGCCCTTCCCCCAAGTCCCTCCTCCCTACTTTTTATCTTAGCCTGCTTGGCACACTTTCGTCATTCCTGAAGAAGGGCTCATGCCCGGAACGTCGATTATCCTGCTCCTTGGATGCTGCCTGACCTGCTGTGCTTTTCCAGCAACACATTTTCAGCTCTGATCTCCAGCATCTGCAGTCCTCACTTTCTCCCAGGTCAGATAATTAGTCAGAATATGAGTTTGAGAGGCAGCTAGCTAGTAATGTAAAAACAAAAAGCAAGACATTCTGCAGGTATCTGAAATGGAAAAGAATAAGTTAAGTGGGGCGGCACAGTGGTTAGTACTGCTGCCTCACAGCGCCAGAGACCCGGGTTCAATTCCTGCCTCGGGCAACTGCCTGTGAGGCGTTTGCACATTCTCCCCGTGTCTGCGTGGGTTTCCTCCGGGTGCTCTGGTTTCCTCCCACAATCCAAAAATGTGCAGGTTAGGTGAATTGGCCATGCTAAATTGCTAGTGGTGTTCGGTGAAGTTCTGGATGGGTTGCTCTTCGGAGGGTCAGTGTGGACTTGTTGAGCCAAAGGGCCTGTTTCCACACTGTAGGTAATCTAATCTAATCTTAAGTGAATGTTGGTCCTCTAGAAGTGAGGATGAGAAAATGGCCAATTAAATGAAGAAATATTTTGCTTCTATCTTCAAAGTGATTACAAAAATAAATCCCAGTAATTGTTACAAATCAGCAGGGGGAACAAAGACAGGAACTTGGTGAAATTACAACCACTAGGGAAGGGGGACTAAGCAAACTGATGAAGCTGTGGGATGATAAATTTCTGGGTATTGGTAGACTTTAGCATGGGTTTTAAAAGAGATGGTTAATGAGATGGTAGGTTAATTGGTGTTAATGTTTCAATATTTTCTAAATTCTGGAAAGGTTCATCAGACTGGAAAGTAATAAATATAACCCCTTTATTCAGTAAGGGAAGGAGACAGGAAACAACAGGAAACAACCTGATGGCTGACATGGAGAATATGTTAGAATCGAGCATTAAGATGATTATAGCTAATTCCTTAGAAAAGCTCAATGTGACCGGGACAAATCAGCATGGTTTTATTGAAAATGCGTATAGGGTATAAGCAGGCAGGGAAAGAGTTAAGTTCTGAGTTTTGTGAACCAAGAGGTTCAGCTGAGCATGAGTCAGATCAGATAAGAACTTACAGTTAACAAAGGGGTGCTGGAGGCAACGGTAATAGTTAACAAGGTGGAAAAACATTGATTACATTGAACCAGTTAACAAAATGAAATAGCATTCAGTTTAACAAGGTGAAAAGTATTCATTATGTGAAGCCAGTTATTCATTGTATAAAAGCAGATGGCTTAATCTTTACTCGCTAGCAGAAGCTATACGAGCTGATCCTAATATAGTGGCCCCAAGGATATATCTGAGAGTTTTGTTTATTTTTGTAAACTTGTAAAAATGTTAAATTTCTAATAAAAATATCTATAAAAAAAAAAATCTTTACTCGCTGATTGTAACAATCACCCAATCAATATGTTTGGTGCCTTATCTGGATGCTCCTCCCTGTAAATTGACTATATAGTTAATTGAGAAACTGCTGTTCCACAGAAGACCAAGAACTCATGTCTGTGCACATGGGCGATCATTCTCTCTTCCTCCAGGGCATGGAATAAAGATGGAGGAGGTAAAACTGTACCGTCTTTCTGAGCATTTTGCTTTGACTGAGGGGGGTGGGGGTCGTGACGACAATATGAAAGGAAAATCATGATTAACCCATTTATTGGAGTTTTGGAATCCTTTGAAGGAATAACATATACTGTGGATAAAGGGGAACAAGTTGATTACTGCAGTGAGAAGACATTTGACAAAGCACTACATAAAAGATTATTTTGCCAAGTAGGAGCGATGTTGTAAGGGATAACATACTAACACGGATGGCAGACTGGCTAGTCAGCAGAAAACAAAGAAAATGCACAAGTAGGTCCTTTTCTGGGATCTCTGACAAAACTCCACAGAGGCCAGCACCCAGTCACCAAGGTACCCTTTATTTACATTTGGAGAGTCCTTGACCCTGACCCAGCTCCCTCAGAGCCAGCTCTAAGTGAATAGGATGTCTGACACATCCCTATGTTTGACCAATGAACTCTGTGCACGTCTGGCCATTTTGAATGTGCGTCCACAATATTCTATAAGGTCCACCTGGCTGACTTTGTCATAATCACTACATCCTCAACTTTTACAATGACAGTAATATAGATATCTTAGATGAGGAAGCACAGGCATGGTTTTTAAACCTGCAGATGACACTAAGATAGGTTGGGAAGTATGAAGTGAAGAGGATCTAATGATTTTGTAGAACAATATAAATAGTTTGAATCAATCAACAAAAATTTGTCAATTAGAGTATAAATTGAAGTAATGTGAGATAGTTGACTTTGGCAGGAAGGATAAAAATGCAGAGTATTGTTTAAATGGAGAATAAATGATGAACTTCATAGTACATGAATCACATAAAATTAGTCCATAAATAACAGCGAATATTAACAAGGCTCATTAAATAGTTGAAATCGACACATTTCGAGAGGAACTGAATGTAGAAATAAGGATGATGTGCTTCACTTATACAGACACTGTTGAAACTACATCTCAAATAATTTGTGCAATGTTTTTTTCCTAAATTATAAAGGATGTAAATATGTTTAAGGCAATTCAGGTAAGGTTTATTAGATTTATACCCTGAATGAACAGGTTGTCTGATGCGGAAAGTTTGGACAGACTGGGCTTGTTTCAATTGGGGTCTGTAAGATTGAAGGGTGACTTGACTGAAGTGTATAAAGATCCTGAACAGTCTTGACATGGTGGACCTGGAAATGATGCTTCCTTTTGAAGGTCAGTCAAGAACTGTTTTTAAATTAGTGGTGTTCCTTTCAGGACAAAGATTAGGCGCATTGTTTTCTGTTGGAGGATTATGCCACTCTAACTCCCTACCTTTTCAAAGTGGAAGTAGAAAGATTCTTGTCAGGCAAAGGAAACGTAAGTTATTTGGGGTAGGTGGGAATACAGAATTCAAAACGCAGAGATCAGTCATGATCTTTCAAAATGGCCAAGCAGGCTACAGGGGCTAAATAGCCTATTTTTGCATCTGATTTGGGAGAGTTATGATTCTGGTCTTTCGAAAGGACTTGGGATTCTCTTCCCGTACTCTTTGAGCAAATAATGTACCTACAAGGATACACAGTGCTCAGATACCTTGCCCAAAATGTCAGCAGATACAAACCTACATTTGACCATCAAATGCTGTGTCTCTACTAACAACTGGGGCTGGAAAGGGTAAAGAGAGGGATGATGAATCTTTCACTTTTGGCTACAAATTCATAGGTCCATCAGGATTTTCCATGAACATGTAATAGGAACATTGATTCAGATAAGTGGCTACTTAATACATGCACCAACTCTAAACTCTATTGCCTGGGAATGATGCACTTCAGTGCAGAGGGATCAGTGAGATTTAAAGGAGGGCAACTTTCAAATTGGAAATGTGGGGGGAAATAAAGATTACAATTGCAAGCAAAAATATGCAATACACTGTCTTTTCCAATTATTATTTGGAAAAGATATTTCAGTAACAACATTTAAAATAAATGACACATAATATCCAAAGTAAAGCAGAATACAACCCACAATGTATCTTTATTAATCATTCAAAAGTTCAAGAACAAATGCATAATTGTACATTTAAATTGAATTACAGCAATATGCAATGACAAAGCTATGAGTGGGAAGAACTGGGGGACAGATCAATGTATGAACTCTGCAAATATTAAAGAATGAAGAATTGATGACTGTTCTTTATTTCAGAATAAACGTTCTTCAATCTCAGAAACTCTCAACTTTTATCATATATCTCCCTACATCACCTTGAAGTACTCTGAACACCTAAACCTTCGCCAACACTATTCTTAAGCTTTCTCATGAAGGATAAGGGGAGTAGAATAGTCCTCTCAATGTTTTTCTTTCATTGTAGAGAAGGATTCATTTTCTGCTTATGACACCTTTTTGATAAGAACAGAAAAAATGTTAAGACTATCCCTGTTAGAGAATTAAACCCGCGAACACTTATCCCATTTTTGGCCGTAGTGATAAATCTAATGCAGCAACACATCAAGATTAAACATAATAGGCGTTTAGGTAATCAAGTCAAGGTTCAAGAAGCAACAGCATGCATAGTATAACCACTTCACAATAACACAACTTTAATCTGACTTTAAGGTTATGCTTTATTTCAATTCCATCCACTTATCTTGCATTACTTAATGTTTGAATACAAGAACCATCCTTTACGTATAGGGTATTTACAATACACATTTTTAAAAATACAAATTGTTTTGGAAATTGGCTTTTATAAGAACTTTGGATTATTTTGATAACTACATTGGCAGTATTTTGTAAAGATGGAATGGGTCAAATCAGAGACTCAGCTCATCAATACTGCAGATCTTGAAACCATTCACACTCTTAAAACTTAGCTTCCACTAAAGGTATGCTTCAAGTCTTGTATACCTTACATACTACCTTCAAATATTGCTCATCTATGTAGTTCTTACTCCCAGTAAATATTAGCTGTGACATTACAAAGAAACATGGATGTGATATATTAGTAATTTATTAATCTATAATTAATCAAACCAATGTCACCCATAAATAACCACCACCTGCTTTGTTATGGGTTTAGTTGGTAGGAATTTAACTCATACTTCCTGTTTTATATCAATGGTGTGGTTTCAGGAGCACACTGATATAAAAACAGCAACCTATCCTGGGAATTACATCAGTAACTTGAGCCCCAAGCACATCGAGGCATAGGAACAGCAGCAAGCCACTCAGCCACTTGAGCCGGTAGTGTATGACAACATAAAATAGTCACACCAGATGCAAAACATTTACAGTTCTCACAATGTTGAAAATTCAAATATTCTTATAATGTTAGAAACAGTCCTCCTTTTGGCCTTCTTTTAACAGTAGTGTTTATCTGACTTAGCAATGCTTCTTTATTGCTGAACATAGGAATGCAAGTTGAATGTGCAATGGACTCTCCACAGGAATCTGTATCGTAGAGCCTTTTTTTAAACATTATCATTCTCTCTAGTCTATGCCTTCATATATGGACAGCATTGCAAAATATCAAACATGTGCAAAAGGAAAACACTTTTTAAAACTATAAATGAAGGACTACAAACGAAAGCAAGGACACAAAAATGAAATGGTCCAATTTGTTTCTTCTAAGAAGCCAATGATATCAGGTCTTGAACTAAATAATTGTTCTCAATTAAAATAACTGCTGCCACTGCCAAATAAAACAATATAAATTCTATGGGGTGCTCCATTTATTCCACAACTGTTATGATCAATCTTACTTCACTATCAAGTTGCAAACTAAATGCACAGATGGTGACAGTTGTACTTAACCTTTAGCTCATACACATTTTCTGACTGCTAAATTTAGTAACACACTGACATATGGCAATATTAAACCAAATAGCAATAGTGTGCAGCACTCTCCTAATAAACGTGGAAATATGATTTATTGTTTGAATCCTGAATCAGCCTTCCATTTGATTCAAGTAATTCTAGACTCCATGCAAAAAAACAGAATAACCAGATCAGACCTTTGTAACCCTACATCACGAAAGAACACTGGATCTAGCAACCAGAGAAATACTATTCTTTTTATAATGAAATTACTCCTTGGGACTAATTAAACTATACTCATAAAACCCAACTTTAAAGAATTTTAAATTGAACTTTCTAGTTAGTTATACTAGTTGAAAAAGTTATCTTGTTCTCTATCCTTTTCTTTAAAAGATAGAAATATAATATTCCCAAAAATATAAGGTATAACTGATCATTCCAGAATAGGTTTAAACAACTTTAAAGCTGTTACAAGCAGTTGTAATTAGCACAGACTCCAATGGTTCTGAGTAAAAAAAATGCCTAATACACAATGAGCATCTCTCATAATTACACATATTTTTAAAATTAGAAAATTTTTTTGCTCATAAAGAATATAACAGAACACTTTCCTCATTCTGGTGCTCTCCACTACCACTACCACTTAAACATCCAATGCTTTTTCTCACCCTCAAGAAAAGCATCCTGTCTTGTTAGCTGTGTCCCTCCCAACCTGTTTGCAACTAGGTTATTTGCTTATAAAAGACTGTGTAATATAAAGCTATTAGTCTCAAATACATTATGAAAATGCTGTTTCCAAACACATACACACATACTAAAAGGAATAAGGTAAGCAAAAGTTTAAAAATACATAATGAAATAATAAGCAGTAAAATCTACTGTTTCACATCCACTATACAGGTTATCTGGTGTTGCCAAGGATCTTGAACCCACAGAATGACTCTTGAAACTGGGGGCTGCATGAGAGGTTAGTAGCTAGTGAGTTTTTACAGGCATCTCATCAGCCACCACAGTTGTGCTCAGCCTGCATCCTGTTACCAATTCACTCTGATACTCTCACCATTGTTTTGTTTTATTCATTCATAGGATGTGGGCATCACCGGCTAGGCCAACATTTATTGCCCAGAGGGCAGTTCACATCCTTAATCATCCAGAAGGCAGTTAAGTGTCAACTGAATTGTAATTCTAGGCCAGAAAAGGGTGGCAGTTTCCTTCCCTAAAGGACATTAGTAAATGAAATGGATTTTTCTGATAATCAGCAATGGATTCATGGTGATCACTCGATTCTTAATTCCAGATTTTTTTAAACATTGAACTCAAACTTTACCATCAGTCATGGCGGGATTTGAACCCAGATTTTTATTCACTGTAGTAAAAGTAGTGAGCAAAGCTCAAAAATGTAGTGAGTGTGAAAGGTACTTAACAGGAGAGGAACTAAATAACAGAGCTATGCATTATACCAAATTTCTGTGCGGACAGGATATGGAATGTTCGGGAACAATGATGATGCAGCACACAGCTCAGTCTGAACAAGCAGCCAAAATTTTCATGGTGTCAGTGCCTGAGGCAAGTTAATACTCACAAAAGCCAGAGTGGATAAAGAGTGGAGCTAGAAAAAGCACAGCAGGTCAAGCAGCATCAGAGGAGAAAGGCAGCTGATGTTTCAGGTCAGAACCTTTCATCATGACAAGCTAAACAGCGCAAGTTCAGTTTTGTCAATACTGAGAAGTAAATCAGACATTAGATAAATTGGAATAAAGTTGAAAATAAGTAAGTAGTTAACAGCAATCATATAGAAACATTTCCCAAAAATGTATTTGAAGAGTGAACAATATAGCATTATGAACAGATAAAATGACTAACCTGGATTTCACAAAATGGCTGGAGTAATTATGTCATATTGAAGATAGAGCAAATGCAAAAATGAAATTTGGCGAGAAGAATAAATTTCTACACAACTGTATACTCAAGGCAATGAACAAAAAAGTGCTATATGTGGTTAAACAGCAGTGAGCAGATGTTAAACTTGAATTCTGAAAGCTGGACACGGAAAACTGGAAAATTTTGTTGTTATATTGTAAACAGATGCTTAAAATTAAAGACAGATTAAATCAGTGAAGTCATGTTCAACGTTCAAACAGTAATTGTTTTCCACACATTTGTGGAGCTGTGCAGCTCAAAAAATGTGGCATCATAATATCAGAGATGAAGAATGCTACCAGGACTTGAAATACCACTAGTTATTTTCTGGTCTGCAATTAAAGTACCAAGCTACATTCCTTTGTTACCCTGAGGGAATGGGATCAGAATGTACAGCATACACACCAGTCAAACAATGATATCTCCACAAGACAAGTAGTTGTTCTCTTCCGTTAGCATTACAACAGTTTGCAATCATATAGCAATTTGCTTCAACAAATAGCAGAAAATACAGCAGCAAAGAAGCCCTATTGTAAAGGTGAAAACTCAGAGATTATGTCTGCAAGCAGGATAATTGAAACTCCATTGAGATGTGTCCCGAAAAATATCTTCTGCCAAGTAGATTTAACTTCACCTATGTCGCAAGGGCAGAATGTAGTCCACCATTCCCTTAACTATTCATGTCATCATAATTTGTTTGTACTGAGTCTCTGAACTGTAGCAAACAAATAATTGCACTGATAATAATGACTTGCTTTTATCAAGTGTCATTAATATTGTAAAATGTCCCAAGGTACTTCACAGGAGCAAAAAAGCACAAGATGTTGATACCAACCTATACAAGAAGGTATGAGAACAGATGACCAAAATACTCTTAAAACGAAGAAAGTGAGGTTGAATCAGGGAAAATTTAGGGAAGGAATTCCATTACCTAAGGCCAAAGCAGAGGTCTTTCAGGACCGGGGAGTTGGAGGTGGTTACAGAATTCGAAACAAACAAGGTCACATAGTCATAGAACACAGAAACAGACCCTTCAGTTCAACCAGTCCATGCCGAACATAATCACAAACTAAACTGGTCCCACTTGCCTCCTCCTGGCCTATATCCTTCCAAACCTCTAAGTCATGTAACAATCCAAATGTCTGTTAAAAGTTGTAATTGTACCCACACCTACCACTTTCTCATGGAGTTTATTCCACATGCAAACCACCCTTTGTGTAAAAACACTGCCTCATGTCTTTTTAAAATTGCTCTCCTCTCACCTTAAAATTGTGCTCCCTCGTTTGAAATCCCCCATCCTAGAGAAAAGACAATAACTATTAATTCTATCTATACCTCTCATTATTTTACAAACTTCAATCAGGTCACCTCTCAACTTCCTATGCTCCAGTGAAAAAGTTCCAGCCTATCCAGCCTTTCCTTATAACCTTTCATACCCAGCAACATCCTGGTAAATGTTTTCTGAACCCTATCCAGCTTGATTATATCCTTCCCACAAGTGGCTGACCAGAACTGGACACACTTTTCCTGAAGAGGCCTCACCAATGTCCTGTATAATCCTCAACATGACTTCCCAATTCTTATACTCAAAAGACTGAGCAATGAAGGCAAGTGTACTAAATGCTTTTTTAACAACCCTGTCTATATGTGATGCAAACTTCAAAGAATTATGCACCTGCAAAAATTGAGGCACTGCCTAAAGGTACACAGAAGTATTGGATGAATGGCAGTTGGTGCAAGTGTGATATGGGTTTCAGGGCTGTTGATGTGCTTGAACTTATCTAAGATGAAAAACTGACTAAGAAAGGTAACAAAGACATAAATGAGAGTTTCACAGATGAGCCAAAGCAAGGAAGAAGTCAGTCAATGGTAGAGAAATGGAAATAAGCGGTCTTGGTGATAGCACAAATCTATGTTCAGTAATTAATCTCCTGACCCAATGTGACATCTCAGTTGTGAACAATCTGGTTCAGGTTCATATAGTTTCAGGGAGAGGGGCTAAGGAGTTGGCTGCAGGGACAGAAAACAATAACTTAGGTTTTCTCAATATTCATATTGAGGAAATTTCTATTTATCTAGTATTGCACGTTTGACAGGTAGCCCATCAAATCCGCGATAGTAAAGGGGTTGAGTGAGTTGGTGGTAAGGTAGAGTAGGGTGTTGCCACCTTATATTTTGCTGCCATCCAAATTGACGCAGGAAGGCTAGTGCTGGGAGATAAGCAAATAGCTGAAGAACTTAAGCACTTTGCGTCAGTTGAACAGTTCATCCACTACACTAACACCTTCCACCCCGACCTCAAATTCACCTGGACAGTCTCGGACTCCTCCCTCCCCTTCCTAGACCTTTCTGTTTCTATCTCAGGCGACCGAATCAACACGGACATCTACTACAAACCAACCGACTCCCACAGCTACCTGGACTACACCTCCTCCCTCTGAGTGAAAAAGTTGTCCCTCAGGTCCCTTTTAAATCTTTCCTCTTTCACATGAATCTATACCCTCTAGTTTTGGACTCCTCTACCCTTCGGAAAAAACCCTGGCTATTCACCTTATCTATGCCTCTCATGATTTTATAAATCTCTATAAAGTCAATGCTCCAGGGGAAAAAAAATGCCAACCTACCCAGCCTCTCCTTCTAATTCAAACCCTCCAGTCTCGGTTGCATCCTTGTAAATCTTTTCTGTACCCTTTCCAATTAACTAACATCCTTCATTTAACAGGGTGATCAGGATTGCACGCAGTACTGCAAAAGTGGCCTCATCGATATCTTGTACAGGTACAACCTGACGTCCCAAGTTCTACACTTAATGCTCTGACCAGTGAAGGCAAGCACTTCAAATGCCTTCTTCACCACCCTGTGTACATTTGACACTACTTTCAAGGAAGTATGCACCTGCGCCCCTAGATCTCTCTGTTTGACAACACAACCCAGGACCCCACCATTAACAATGTAAGTCTTGCCCTGGTTTGTCTTATTCCTGAAGAAGGGCCTGTGCCCGAAATGTCGAATCTCCTGTTCCCTGGATGCTGCCTGACCTGCTGTGCTTTTCCAGCAATAAAGTTTCAACTTTGATCTCCAGCATCTGCAGACCTCACTTTCTTGCAGTCTTCTGCAGTCTTCTTCTTGACCTCTCCGCCTCCGTCCTACTCCGACCTATCACCCTCACCTTGACCTCTTTCCACCTATCACATTTCCAACGCCCCTCCTCCTAGTCCCTCCTCCCTACCTTTTATCTTCTCCTGCTGAACACTCTCTGCTCATTCCTGAAGAAGGGCCTGTGCCCGAAACGTCGAATCTCCTGTTCCCTGGATGCTGCCTGACCTGCTGTGCTGTTCCAGCAATAAAGTTTCAACTTTGATCTCCAGCATCTGCAGACCTCACTTTCTCCATGAGTAATATCCCAACAATTAAGGAGAGTCGGGGCAGAGTTGAGTATAGTAGCCATTACAAAAGAGAGAGAAAGTGCCAGAAAAGCTAAAAGGTCTAAAAATTGATGAATGTCCTGGCCCTGATGGGCTACATCCTAGAGTTCTGCGGGAGGTGGCGGAGGAAATAGCGGAGGCATTGATTGTGATCTTTCAAAAGTCACTGGAGTCAGGGAAAGTCCCAGATGATTGCAACACCCTTGTTCAAGAAAGGATCAAGACAAAAGATGGAAAATTATAGGCTGATTAGCCTAATCTCAGTTGTACGTAAAATTCTAGAATCCATCCAGGTTTCTAAATTCTTGGAAGTGCAGGGTTGGATTAAAACAAGTCAGCATGGATTTAGTAAGGGGAGGTCGTGCATGACAAACCTGTTAGGATTCTTTGAAGAGGTAACAAGTAGGTTAGACCAGGGAATCCCAATGGATGTTGTCTATCTAGACTTCCAAAAGGCCTTTGACAAGGTGCCTCACGAGAGGCTGCTGAGTAAGATGAGGGCCCATGGTGTTCAAGGTGAGCTACTAATATGGATTGAGGTTTGTCTGTCCAACAGAAGGCAGACAGTTGGGACAAAAGTTCTTTTTCGGAATGGCAACTGGTGACAAGTGGGGTCCCGCAGGGTTCAGTGTTGGGGCCGCAGCTGTTCACTTTATATATTAATGATCTGGATGAAAGGACTGGGGGCGAAGTTTCCCAATGACACAAAGTTGGGTGGGCAGACAGGTAGTATTGAGGAGGTGGGGAGGCTGCAGAAAGATTTAGACAGCTTAGGAGAGTGGTCCAGGAAATGGCTGATAAAATTCAAAATGAGCAAATGTGAGATCTTGTAATTTGGAAAATGAACACAGGCATGGACTATTTTCTAAATGGTGAGAAGGTTCATAAAGCCAAAGTACAAAGGGATCTGGAAGTGTTAGTCCAGGATTCTGTAAAGGTTAACTTGCAGGTTGAGTCAGTGTTTAAGAAGGTGAATGTAATGTTATCATTTATCTCAAGAGGGGTGGAATTTAAAAGCAGCAATGTGCTTCTGAGACTTTATAAAGCTCCAGTTAGGCCCCATTTAGAATACTATGTCCAATCTTGGGCCCCACACCTCAGGAAAGACATACTGGCACCGGAGCGTGTCCAGCGGAGATTCGTACGGATGATCCCTGGAATGATAGGCCTACCATACAATGAACGGCAGGCCTACCATACAATGAACGGCTAAGGATCCTGGAATTGTATTCATTTGAGTTTAGAAGGTTGAGGGGAGATCTAATAGAAACTTACAAGATAATGTATGGCTTAGAAAGGGTGGACGCTGGGAAGTTGTTTCTGTTAGGTGGGGAGGCTAGGACCTGTGGGCACAGCCTTAAAATTAGAGGGGGCCAATTTAAAATGGAAATGAGGAGACATTTCTTCAGCCAGAGTGTGGTGGGCCTGTGGAATTCATTGCCACAGAGCGCAGTGGAGACCGGGATGTTAAATGTCTTCAAGGCAGAGATTGATAAATTCTTGATCTCGCAAGTAATTCAGGATTACGGGGAGAGTGCGGGTAAGTGGAGTTGAAATGCCCACATGCCATGATTAAATGGCAGAGTGGACTGGATGGGCCGAATTGCCTTACTTCCACTCCTATATCTTATATATAGAACCAGATGTTCTGTTTTCAGGTTATGTCACCAAGGACAGCATGCAGAAGAGAAATGATACAGGACCATTGATACATGCCTGAGATTACCAGAGGAAATTCTGTGGGAATAAATGAGAAGCTATTGCAAATAATTCTGTAACTACAACTGAATAGGTACAAATGGAATCAATTGATTGAAATACCAGTTCCATCCATTAATGATTTTAATCAATTACAACCACACAACTTACCAGCTCCTTAGACTAGTTAACTGTACATTTCAGGACAGTGGTTTGTAGGCTATTAGATTAGATTAGATTAGATTAGATTACTTACAGTGTGGAAACAGGCCCTTCAGCCCAACAAGTCCACACCGACCCACCGAAGTGCAACCCACCCATACCCCTACATTTACCCCTTTAACCTAACACTACGGGCAATTTAGCATGACCAATTCACCTGACCCGCACATCTTTGGACTGTGGGAGGAAACCCACGCAGACACGGGGAGAATGTGCAAACTCCACACAGTCAGTCGCCTGAGTCGGGAATTGAACCCGGGTCTCTGGCGCTGTGAGGCAGCAGTGCTAACCACTGTGCCACCGTGCCGCCGCTATCTGTAGCAGAGTGCAAAGTATTAATGTACCAAATACCAGGTTCCCATATCAACCCCACTCGAGCTTCCATTAGTGAAGTGGTTGGTCCTCAATAATCAAACCTGTTAATTATCGCATAAAATTTCCCACATTCACACATCAGCTTTGTATCTGCAAATTTTGCCAAGTATTATTTATAAGCAGTGCATTAAATTCTCATCTACACACTATATACCTCTCCAGTTTGCATAGATCCATTGTATTACAAGGAATGTATACATGTATATTACCATAACAGACTGCCTATGGAGCAGGTCCAAACTAATGCTTAACCCTAAAATAAAACAGAATAATTTTTTGTCCAAGAAACCTGGAAAGCTAACAAATGTACTTTTAATCACACAAATCAAGTTGCCCAGCCAACAAACAAGAAACTCTAAAAAAAACAGGAAAAGTGAAAATTAAATGGAGGAGCCCTGAGATAGACTCAATAGACTTATATTGTATATTACTTCAAGTCACGTATCTATTTTGCTTGGATTCACAGGAAGGATATTATCAAGCTGGAGAGGGTTCAGAAAAGATTTACCAGGATGATGCCAGGAAAGAAAGATTTGAGTTATAAGGAAGAGCTGCGATTTTTTTGTTGGAGGAGAAAAGGTTGAGGGGTAACCTTACAGAGGCTTTTAAAATCATGAGGGGTATAGATCAGGTGAATGGCAGGTATCATTTCCCTAAGTGGGGGATTTCAAGACTAGGCAGCATATTTTTAAGGTGAGAGGAGAAAGATTTAAAAAGGACACAGGGGCAACCTTTTTACACAGAGAGTGGTTTGTATGTGGAACGAACTTCAGAAGTGGTGGATGCGGGTGCTATTGTGTCATCATAGTCTCACCAGACCATAGGGGCTGCTCTCTATTACAGAGAAGCGATTGGTGGTGATTTAACCCGAGTGCCACCAGATCTCAGGCGAGGTAAGAGGTTGAGGAGGAGAGTCCTTCATGGTAACCTCAAACTGGTGATGGGAATTGAACCTACGCTGTTGGCATCATACTGCTCTGCAAACCAACCATCCAGTTAGGTGTGCTAAACCAATCCCTGAGGATGCAAGTACAGCTCCAATATTTAAAAGACATTTGGATAAGTACATGAATAAGAAAGGGATATGGACCAAGCACATGTAGCTGGGATTAGTTTGGGATTATGGCCAGCATGGACTAGTTGGACTGAAGGGTCTGTTTCCTTGCTATATGACTCTATATTTCATGTCATAGTACGGCAAAATAAAGAGCTGAAAATGTGTTGCTGGAAAAGCGCAGCAGGTCAGGCAGCATTCAGGGAACAGGAGAATCGACATTTCGGGCATAAGCCCTTCTTCAGGAATTGAAGAAGAGCTTATGCCCGAAACGTCGATTCTCCTGTTCCCTGGATGCTGCCTGACCTGCTGCGCTTTTCCAGCAACACATTTTCAGCTCTGATCTCCAGCATCTGCAGACCTCACTTTCTCCTACAGCAAAATAAAACAGGCCTCATAGCTTTGCTTATGCTAAATCATGTAGCCTATAAATTAGCCTGGCAACTTAGAAGATACCACAAACTGTCACCTTGACTACAATGTATGTAAATGTTGAACTGTACATCTCAAACTGAAAGTTTAAGTAATTAAGACTGCAAACAGCCAGAATGGAGATGAAAATTGAGTACATGTGTGAACATCTCAATATGCTATTAGACAAAACTGCTTCCCTCTTTACTCAGGCATATTAAATTCAAATATATTGAATTATATAAATTATTCATAAACCACAACCATCAACTGTACTATCTCTGTATGTCTGTTTTGTAACTTTTACTTAAGACAGCCAGCAGAGACATCATAACCAATTGTCTATAAGCAATTAGGCAGTATTTCTGGCCACAAATAGATTGGATCACAACATGGAGATAACATGTTAGGCAAAATAATTTTCAACTTCACAGACAATTCTATTATCACAAAAACAATTCAATCAGTACCAAGAGAACTGTATCAGTACAAAGTGACAGGCATGCTTCATATCATAACATTTTTGTTCCAGGCATGAACAAAATACCAAGGAGAGAAAAAAAAAAGATTGCAATCTTTCATTGGAATCTTGTCTTTCACTCACCTAATGAACTTCTTGTAACTCATTCACCTAACAGACATCATATAATTCTAGTTTTTGACGTATCAAAGTTGAATGATGCCAGAGGCAGGATCTATATGACAATTTAGATCATCTCAACTGAATATGCATGACTTGTCCCTTAAAGAGGACAATTAGTAAAATCTAAAAGCACAGCTTTCTCCACTCCTAATCTACGAGGTTCCAAGAATGACTAAAGATGAATGAAAGCTACAAATAATTTAATAGGCAGCTTACCAAGACAGTACTGTGCACACAGTAAAACACCAAGGTTAACAGGTGTTAAACATTCAACTGAGTTAGGATAAATCTACTACTGTTCTTAGTTAACAGTTCAAATTCCCATACTAAGATAACAGTATGCCAATTTGGAGATAATGAATATGCAACATTAGTTCAAAAGATTATAATTGAAGGGCAACAAGGAACACAGTCAACAAATTGTCACAGACACCCCCAAGAAGTTGCAATTCCTAGAAGGCAGCATTTCCTCTCCTTATACAGGTTGAAATAGTAAAAAAAATTGAGACTTTATATCAATGTAAGGGGTGGTAAAGTGGTATCATCACTGGGTGGGTAATTCTGAGACCCAGGATAATGCTCTGACGAAATGGCCAGCAGATTGTGAATTCAGTTCATAATTATGAAATTAATGGTGATAAACTGGGATTTACAGTTTTTTTCTGTAATATTTATTCTATGTTTGGGTTTCTGAGTTCTGAGCTCATAACCAGTCGGTATTCTGTGTGTTTGGGTTAATTATTAATTATTTTTGTAGCCATGGTGATGTTTGTTAAAATCATTTTTAGGCCTGGCTTTGCAAACTACTAATGGACTTTTGCTTAGTTTAGATTGTTCTGTGATCCTACAAGGTAAATAATGGGCCTCAATATTTGAGACTTCTGAAACTTTGTCTTTTTTTTAAGCTTAAGTGAAACACACATAGCTAAAAGAGGAAGACTTTTGTTTTCAAGTTTTACATAGAATTTGGAGCAGTCCTGGGAACTCCTGTGAAGTCCTTGGAATAGGATGCCTATACACACCTGTGCTCCTGATAAGGGGAGACTACTCCCAGGCTAGTCAAGCAGCAGCCTGACAGTCGTTCTCACGCAAGTATATCATGTTGATAATGACCAAGGTAACACCATCACCAAAGGAGAATCCTCTACATTAACTCCAGACCTCATGAAGTCTCACAGCATCAGGCCAAACTTAGGCAAGGAAATCACCTGCTCAATACCACCTACCCTGCCTCTCTCAGCTGATGATGCAGTTCTCTTCCATGTTGAACACCACGTGGAAGAATCACTGAGGGTAGCAAGGACACAAATGCATTCATTGTTCACCACCAAGTGCAGCTCAGTCGCACCATTACTGATTAAGATGGCACATCCTAAAGGATACACCACTAGACTAGGCCTACAGCGGGTGGTGAGGGAACCAACAAGAGCAAAAACTTACCTGACTTATAATTTAAAGCAAAACTCATGTGACTAGCAATCATCTAACACCATCAAAATCCTTCCACCGCCAACACACAAGTGATAGCAATATGTCCCATCTACAAAATGCACTGCAACAACTCATTCAAGCTCCTTAGACAGCACCAACCAAATTGTAATCTCTACCCTCTCTCTAAGGACAAGGATAACTCACCTCCTGACTCCCCAAAGCATTCCCACCATCTACAATGCACAAGAAAGAAGTGTGATGGAATACCTCCTACTTACCTGGATGGGTGCAGCCATAACAATACTAAAAATGGCTGACACCATCCAGGACAAAGCAGACCACTTTATTGGCACCACATCCACTCCCTTCACCACCAGCATTCAGGAGCAGCTGTGTGTACTGTCCACAAGATGTACTGTAAACATTCACCCAAGCTCCTTAGACAGCACCTTTCAAACTCACAACCATTTCCACCTAGAAGGACAAGGGCAGCAGACACATGAGAACACCAACTGCAATTTCCCCTCCCAAACTACTCACCATCCTGATTTGTAAATATATTACCATTCCTTCACTGTCACTCGGTCAAATCCTGGAATTCCCTCCCTAAGGACATCGTGGGTCTGACTACAGCACATGGACTGCAGTGGTTCAAGGTAGCTCACAACCACCTTCTCAAAGGCAATTAGAGTCGGGCAATAAATACTGGCCAGCCAGCAATGCCTGTGTCCCACAAGTAAATTAAAAAAGATAGACGTTGTCAAGTTAACCTTGTCAACCTTCCTGTTTTACACTGAACATTATGATGATAGTATTAAGTGAAATCCAACCAAACCTGCCAAATTTTGATTGATTTCAGTTTGGTTTGAAACATAGAAAAGAGGAGAAGTAGGCCATTCACCCTTCGAGCTTGCTCCATTTAAAATGATTGTGGTGATCATCCCACTCAGTACCCTATTCCCAGTTTCTCCAAAGACTGTTTGATCTCTTTAGCCCCAAGAAGAAACGTATTTAACACCTTGAAAATATTAAATGTTTTGACCTCAACTGCTTTGTGTGGCAGAGAATTCCACATGCTCACCATTGTCTGTGTGAATGGTACTGAGCATTGGTGGTGGAAGGTGTAAATGCTTTTGGATGTGATGCCAATGACCTGGATGGTGTCATACACTCAGGCAAGTAGGAAGTATTCTATCACACTCCTGTTTTGTACATTATAGATAGGTAGTCAGGAGATGATCTATGTGCAGAAGGATTCCTAGCCTCTGACCTGCTCTTGTAGCCACAGTACTTCTATGGCTATTTCTTGACATCGGGATTGAATTAAATTGGCTTAGCACTGGTGTCTGTGATGACGATATCTACTGGAGTTAGATCATCCACTCGATATTTCTGGCTGAACACTGTTGGGAATGCTTTCGCTCTGATGAGCTGGGCTCCCCCATATGTGGAGACTCTTCCTCCAGTAAATGTTTTTTAAATTATCCTGTTCAGGGACATTGTTATACATCTGATGAAAGCAGGCTTTGAATTCGGCTCTCCTGGCTCAGAGGTAGGAACACTACCACATATTACAATTGTCCATTACCATTCATGACTGGAAGTGGCAGGACTGTAGTATGTAGCTCCAATCTTTGTTTGTTGAATTGCTTTGCCTGGCCTGTCACTTGCTGTTTGGTACATAAGCAGTCCTGTTTTGTAGCTTCACAGGGTTGACACCTAATTTTTAGGTATTGTGCTGCTCCTAGCACATCCTCCTGCAATCTTCATTTAACCAGAGTCAATGCCCTGGCTTGATGACAATAGTAAAGAGAGTCAGGCCAGGAGGTTGCAAATTGTTTGAGTACAATTTCACTGCTACTGATGGCCCACAGCCCATCGTTGATGCTCAGTCTTGAGATGCCTGACGTGTACGAAGTCTATCCCATTTAGAAGGATGATAGTGCTGCATAACCACATGGAGTATATCTTCAGGGTGAAGACAGGACCTTTGCCATAAGGACTATGCAATGGTCTCTCGACGATATCGTCACGGACAGACGTACCTGCCACAGACAGATTGGTGTGGATGAGATTTGGTATGTTTTCTCTTTTGTGGGCTCCCTCACCACCTGCTGCAGACCCAAACTTGTTGGTCTATTATTTAGGACTTCATCAGCTCAGTCAGTGGTGCTGCTGCCATTCTATGCCCTTGGCACCCTCAGTGCTTCCTCCAAGTAGCCCCCAAGATGTTGGTAACAATGATTTTGCACGGCTGACAGGGCTGAGTGTGACACTGCCATTTCTGGTGCCTTTGCCGATGCTAGGTGGTCAGTCTGGTTTCATTCCTTTTTTGAAACTTTTTAAGCAATTGATACAACTGAATGGCTCAGCCTTTTCAGAGGACAGATCATGTAAGGAGGTAAGGATGGCAACTTTCCTTTCCCAAAGGTCATAGTAAACCAGATGAATTTTCACAACATTTGATAATGTTTATCATTAAACTTTTAATTCCAGAGTTTTATGTAATTCTAATTTCAGTATCTGCTGTGGTGGGATTCAAACACAGGTCCCCAGAAAAAAGGCTAAGTGTCTAATCCAGCAGCAATACCATTACCCCACTATCTCCCCTATGTACCTCACTATGTACATCACCATGCTCAGCATTAATGACGCTGGTGCCCAAATTCCAAGCAAACGTCAGTAATGAAGCAGTCGCTTTACAGCAATGTTAATGGAGCTTATAATATCTTAACAATGCAGACATTGAGCAGCTCCTAAGCACCATCTCATCAAATCACAAGAATGAGGCCTCGAAAGTTCCAGCAGGAAAAAATCACCATGTTGGACACTATGCACCCATTTAGCAGCAGTTTCTTTATTCCAATAGCAGCAGATAGAGCAATAATGCTCAGAGAATAAACACCTAGGGTCCCTCTCTAAGCAAGGAATTACAGTTCTTGGTTTAACACTCTTAGGATAAGGATGCTACAGGAGTTAGGGAAGACTGAAATATTCCTCATGATCAATGAGCACAAGACCACTTCACCTCCCCCAGCTAGAAATTGCATATGTGAACATAAGGTACAGTTGTAATGTGTATATTTGTCACAGATAAACAATACTTTATAAAGTACAGTCTATTTCACTAGTAAATTCATGTTTTCATAGAGTCATAGAGGTATACACCATGAAAACAGGGTCTCCAGCCCAAATCATTCCTGATGAAGGGCTCTGGCCCAAAACATTGATTTTCCTGCTCCTCAGATGCTGCCTGACCTGCTGTGCTTTTCCAGCAATACACTCTCAACTCTGATCTCCAGCATCTGCAGGTCTTGCTGTCTCCTTCAGCCCAAATCATCCAGGCCAACCAAGTTTCCTAAACTGAACTAGTCCCACTTGCCTGTTTTTGTCCCATATCCCTCTAAATTCTTTCCTATCCACGTACCTGCCCAAATATTTTTTTAAATATTATAATTTTGTGTGTGTTGGACATGTTTGTTTCAGTTTAACCTTCAAAACTAAAGTCATGCATTTTTTCCTAATCTATTTGAAATACCAAGCTTTGTAACCTTTTAAAAATAACTCAAGTTGAAACGTTTAGACCAGCACATTGTGCTACACACCTTTACATGATAGATCATGCAGGGAGCTGATGTAACAAATTAACATTTCCAAATCCAACATTGTGCCCAACAGGCTATATACAATATTATTGTTCTTCTATTCCACTGCTCCACTCAGCTCTAGCACAGTACTGACAGAAGATAACATTCCTTCCTTCAGTTTCTGTAAAAGTGCTGAACATTATATTTTCTACCAAGAACGATTTTACACCTGTTATCTTTTTATACCATTACACTTAGATCAAGGATAATGTACCAAATTGTCTTCACACATTTTTTAATGTCCTCAAATTTATTGTATTGCACATTGCAAAGAAATAGCATATTCTCCACCTCATTTACTTCCCTAACAGCTTAGCAGTTTCTTCAGCCAGTTTAGATTTTTAACCTCAGAAACGCAATGGAAAACAAGCTGAGCCAGCGCCAATTTCTCTGCGGTTGCTAAGCAAGCAGTCACATTCCTCTTAGAAAGCATTTCCTCCTAACACTACTATTCAGCTAAAAAGTCTCCAGTCTTATCAGCTGACAGTCATAATAAGGAAGAATCTATAATTTGGATAAAAATCTAAGCAAAAACTCAGTATGAAAACAATCTCAGCTTCATTTGACCAAAAATAGTGCTGTTAGGCTTCTATTTATTTTGTTTTAGAATTAGGTCAGAAGAAAAGCTGAAAAGTCAATGTGACTCCTGTATTAAACAAATTCAGTTTGCAACAATTTCAAAGTTGCTAATGGTTAATGGCTCAGAGCACAAAACGGATAATCTACTAGTGAAGCCATAGGAGAATAAACATGGTTTGATAATATGCCAGTGACTGAGTCCTAAAATACATAGTTGCAAGATTGGGTTTGTAGTAGGTAGGGAAGGAAAAGCCATACTTGACCTGATTCTCATATCTACTGGTCACAAACACATCTGTCCATAATAGCATTGGTAAGAGTGAAAGCCACAGTCTTGGAGGAATACAAAATTCTTTCTTCATATTGAGGATAACCTCCATCGTGTTGTGTCAGGTAGATTTAGAATGGATCTCGCAACACAAAGTTTGACATTTGTAATCATCAACAGCAACTGTATTGTAGTCGATTGCAATCTATAATGTTATGGCTTGGCATATCCCCATTCTACCAGTACCATCATACAGTGATTATACTTGATTCAATTACGTGCAGAAGGTGCATGCCAGGAATAGTACCAGCCAGACCTAAAAGAGGTGCCAACCTTACAAAAATGCAATACAGAACCATGTGCATGCCAAACAGCATATAATAGAAATGGCTAAGCAATCCCACAACCAACAATCAAAGTTTAAATCAAAGCTTTGCTGTCTTGACACATCCTGTCACAAATGACAATGGACAATCAAACAACAAATCGAAGGAGGCGGCTCCACAAACATTTCCATCCTCAATGAAGATGGAATCCAGCACATCAGTGCAAAAGACTTGGTTGTAACATTTGAAAATACTTTCACTCAGAAGTGTTGATGATCCATCTCAGTCTCCTCCTGAGGTCCCCATGAGTCAAGATGCCAGGCTTCATCCAATTCAATTCAGTCCATGTGATAACAAGAAAAGGTTTAAGGCATGGAATACTAAAATGGCTGTAGGCCTTAAAATTCTAGTAGCACTGAGGACATGTGCTTCACAGATAGCCAAATTATTCCAGTACAGTTACAACATTAGTCCAACAATATGGAAAAATGACCCAAAGCTACACCCTGTTCACAAAAAGCATAAGAAATCCAATCTGGCCAAATATTGTTCCAATCTGCTCTTGATCATCAGCAAAGAAATGGAAGATGCTGTCAGCAGTACTTTCAGAAGGCAATTACACAGTGCTAACCTGCTCAATGATCTCGGTTCAGGTTCTTCCAGATTCACATTGCTCATGGCCTTATTACAGCCTTTGTCCAAATATGGCCAAAAGGGCTGAACTAAAGAGACACTGCAAGAGCGACTGTCCTTGACATCAAGAAACCTCAGCAAAATCAAAGTCAATGAGAATCAGATTGAAAATACTTTGTGGTGGAGTCATACCCAGCACAAAGGAAGACTGTTGTAGTTGTTGGAAGTCAATCATCTCAGACTCAGGACATTACATTCTGAAGCAGTCCTTGATCATATGCAGCAAGATTTAACAAGATTCGTACTTGCACTGATACATGGCAGTTATATTTGTATCACACAAATGCCAGGTAAAGACGAATTTCAATGAGAACATTTAAGCATCTTCCTATGACATTCTATTGTACTAACATTGCTGAATTCGCCTAACATCAATATTGGAGTGAGGGGTTTGTCATTGATCAGAACAGATGGTTATAACAGCAGGTCAGAGACTGGGAATTCTGTGTCATAAATCACCTCCTGACTCTCCAAAACAGGTGCACCATTTACATGGTACAAGTCAGGAGTCTGATGAAATGCTCTCCAATTGCCTGAATGACTGTAGTTCCAACAATACTCAAGTAGCTCAACACCATCCAAGATAAAGAAGCTTGTTTTATTGGGATCCCATCCTACACTTTAAGCATGAACTCTTTCTGCCACAAATGCACACAATGGCAGCAGTACGTACTATATACAAGATATGCAACAGCAATGCATCACTTCTGACGGTTTCTAAATTCGTGACCTTTACTACCTCAAAGGACAAGGGCAGTAGATGCATGTGAACACCATCATTTGCAACTTCCCTTGCAAGTCACACACCACCCTGACTTGGAACTATATTGCTGTTCTGTCACTGTTGCTGGGTCAGGATCTTAGAATTAACAGTACTTTAGAATGAAGATGAGGAGAAACGTCTTCAGCCAGAGAGTGGTGAATCTATGGAATTCATTAAGGCCAGGTTCATTGAGTATATTTAAGACTGAGATAGATAGGTTCTTGAGTATCAAGGGGATCAAGGGTTATGGAGAGAAAGCGGGAGAATGGGGTTGAGAAACTTATCAGCCATGACTGAATGGTGGAGCAGACTCAATGGGCCGAATGGCCTAATTTCTGCTCCTATATCTTATAGTCTACTTTGTGTGTAGCTTCATCTCAAGGACTGCAGAAGTTCAAGGCAGCAGCTTGCCACCACCATTGGCAAATAAAGATGGACACCAAATGTTGGCCTAGCCAGCGATGCACACTTTTTATAAAAAAATGAATAACCAACTCAGCAGACTGGGAATCTGGTTTCATCTTAATTTCTCACCATGCAATTTAGTCAAGAACTCAAAATATAATCTAAGTACATAAGAAGCTACTGCTGCCCAAAATGCAATATAGTTCAACTCAAAACAGGGGATCCTGAAGGAACTGACAGGTTATCACTGATAGAGGTCATGAATGCTGTAACAGACACTCTATTTGGCAGGTTAATTCACACCAGCGATTTCAGTTAAATGTTTTACTGTAGCATATTCATTGCAGCATAATCTATGCATGCTTAGAATGGGGTTCATTTCCTTCTGTATTTCAACACAAAATTAATCTTTATGTCTTGGTGAAGGATGGTATTTGAAATGTTAATATTATATTTGTGGATGCACCCTCAGCAATTTCACCATGATTCCAAATGTCAACCACAGCAAAGCTTGTAGCAAATTTATTCACTAGGCTGGGGTTCAAACCTCACTCCAGGATTTAATCGTTTATCTACTGGCTGGCGCTCCAATGCAGTGATAAAGAGGTTGCAGCAGAGATACATTAAACAGATTCACATATGTTATTCCACTTGTTCACATTGTGATTAAAGATCTCATAGCATTGTTCAAACAGTCCTGAACCCACTATAAAAAGAGGTTAACAAGTTCACGCATTGCAGTTTGCTGCATTGCGCATTATAGCAAAATACTGCTACATTTGCATCAAAATATTCAGCACTCTGAAACTCAGTCTATCTTTAGTATTTAAAACAGTGCTTCTCAATAGTTTCTTTTAACCAAATCAACTCCAGTTTAATGCCTCAGACATTACATAACCCTAGAATGAAAATTTGAAAGATATGCAAGTTTCTGGGGAGGTAAGACTTTAGTAATTTACCGAGATGAGAGAAACAGGACTTGAGCATGGACAGAGTTGCTGAAATGTCAACCTTTCCACAAAGGAAAGCAATCTTTTTATAGATTTTTTTCAGCTATAACTGGGGCCTCAGAGAACAATCCATTATGTCATGCCCATCAACAAAGAAAAAGTGAGGATTTACAGGGTGATTGCTGCTTATAAGTCTGTGATCCTATAATCTCATGTCATAGCACTGTTGGTGTTTGGATGACCTTACTTAAAAAGGAAGATGACAAAGCAAAATATAGTAATTCTGAAGATTTGACTGAAGGTGCTAACCCTTTCTGAAATAAAGTTTACTTAATAAATAAAATGTTCCACCAGTCTCAAAATTTAGCAGCAATTTTAAACTTATCAGGGTTCTAGAAGGTTACAACATAGCCAGGAAGGAACTGAAGAATGGACTTACGAGAGCTAGAAGGGGGCATGGAAAAGCCTTGGCAAGTAGGATTAAGGAAAATCCCATGGCCTTCATACACTTATGTGAGGAATAAAAGGATGACCAGAGTGAGGTTAGGACCAATCATGGATAGTGAAGGGAACCTCTGGCTGGAGGGGGAAGAGGTAGGGGAGGTCCTTAATGAATACTTTGCTTCAGTATTCACTAGTGAAAGGGACCTTGTTGTTTGTGAGGATAGCGTGAAACAGGCTGATATGCTCAAACAGGTTGATGTTAAAAGGAGGATAAGCTGGAAATTTTGAAAAACATGTAGATGGATAAGTCCCCTGGACTAGAAGGAATATACCCAAGGTTACTACAGGAAGTGAGGGAAGAGATGGCTGCACCTTTGGCGATGATTTTTGTGTCCTCACTGTCCACTGGAGTAGTACCAGATGATTGGAAGGTAGCAAATGTTAACCCTGGGAATTACAAACCAGTCAGTCTGTCTTCGGTGCTGGGCAAGTTATTGGAGAGGATTCTGAGAGACAGGATTTATGATTATTTGGAAAACCATGGTTTGATTAGAGTTTGTCAGTGTGGCTTTGTGAGGTGAAAGTGAGTCTTGCAGATGCTGGAGATTAGAGCCAAGAGTGTCCTGGAAAAGCACAGCAGGTCAGGCAGCATCCAAGGAGCATGAAAATCTACGTTTCGGGCAAAAGCCCTTCATCAGAAATGAGGCTGTGAACTTTGGGGAGGTGGAGAGAAGAATGGGAGGGGGTGGGGCTGGGGGGGGAAGGTAGCTGAGAGTGCCAGATCGCGGGGGGGGGTCATGGACCTGATGAGGTAGTAGTGAAGGGAATGGTCTTTATGAAAAGCAGATGGGGTGGGGAGGGAAATATATCTCGGTTTGTAGATGGCGGAGAATGATGGGAGGTATTCACAAATTCACATACATGGTGTCATCCTCCGCCATTTCTGCCACCTACAAACGGACCCCACCAAGAGACATATATTTCCCTCCCCACCCCTATCTGCTTTCCGTAACGACCATTCCCTCCATGACTATCTTGTCAGGTCCAATCTCCAACAATCCCCTCCCCGATCACCTTCTCCTGCCACCGCTGGAATTGCAAAACCTGCACCCACACCTCCCCCCTCACCTTCGTCCAATGCCCAAAGGAGACTTCCACATCCATCAAAGTTTCACCTGCACTTCCACATGTCATTTACTGTATCCGCTGTCCCGATGCTGTCTCCTATACATCTCCTATACAGCCCACTCACAGAGCGCTTCAGAGAACATTTCTGGGACACATGCACCAGTCATCCCCACCGCCCCATGGCAGAACACTTCCACTCCCCCTCCCACCTTGTCGAGAACATGCAGGTCCTGGGCCTCCCCCATCACCACTCCCTTACCACCCAACAGTTGGAGGAAGAACACCTCATGTACCACCTTGGGACCCTCCACTCCATGGCATCAATGTGGACTTAACCAGTTTCCTCATTTCCCCTCCCCCCCCCACTTTAATCCAGTTCCAACCTTCCAGCTCAGCACTGTCCTCATGACCTGTCCCATATGTCCATCTTCCTTCCCACCTATTCGCTCTACCCTCCCCTCCAGCCTATCACCTTTACCCCCACCTCCATCCACCTATGCACTCTCAGCTACCTTCCGCCCAACCCCACTCCCCTCCCAGCCTCATTCCTGATGAAGGGCTTTTGCCCGAAACATCGATTTTCTTGGTCCTGGGATGCTGCTTGACCTGCTGTGCTTTTCCAGCACCACACTCACAATCCCAATTCTGTATCCAGACAGCCAAATTTCCCGGTATGCCATGCTTCTTTACTTTCTGAATGAGCCTACCATAGGGGAACCTTATCAAGTGCTTTACTAAAATCCATATACACCACATCTACTGCTCTACCTTCATCAATGTGCTTTGTCACATCCCCAAAGAATTCAGTAAGGCTCGTGAGGCATGACCTACCCCTCACAAAGCCAAGAGTGTGGTGCTGGAAAAGAACAGCATGTTAAGCAGCATCCGAGAAGCAGGAAAATCAAATGTTTTGGGCAAAAGCCCTCCACTCCTGATGAAGGGCTTTTGCCCGAAACGGCGATTTTCTTGCTGCTCTGATGCTGCTTGACCTGCTGTGCTTTTCCAGCATCACACTCTCGACTCTGATCTAGAGCATTTGCAGTCCTCACTTTCATCTGGATGCAGAATTGGCTGGGCTATAGAGGACAGAGGGTAGATGGAAAATATTCAGCCTAGAGCTCAGTGACCAGTAGTGTTCTGCAGGGATCTGTTCTGGGACCTCTGCTCTTTGTGATTTTCATAAATGACTTGGATGAGCAAGTGGAAGTGAAAGGGTAGGTTAGTAAGTTTGCGGATGACATGAAGGTTGGTGGTGTTGTGGAGGGCTGTTGTAGGTTACAATGGAACATTGACAAGATGCAGAGCTGGGCTGAGAAACGGCAGAAGTAATTCAACCTGGAAAAGTGTTAAGTGATTCATTCTGGAAGGTCAAATCTGAATGCAGATTATAGGGTTAAAAGCAGGATTCTTGGCAGTGTGGAGAACAGGGGGATCTCGGGGTGCATGTCCATAGATCCCTCAAAGTTGCCACCCAAGTTGATAGCATTGTTAAGAAGGCGTATGGTGTGTTGGTTTTCATTAGCAGGGGAATTGAATTTAAGAGTCGTGAGGTTATGCTGCAGCTTTATAAAGCCCTGCCTAGACCACATTTGGAATATTGTATTCAGTTCTGGTTGCCTCTTTGTTGGAAGGATGTGGAAGCTTTAGCAAGGGTGCAGAGGAGATGTACCAGGATGCTGCCAGGTCTGGAGGGCATGCGTTATGAAGAAAAGTTGAGAGTGCCAAGGCTTTTCTCATTACAGCGAAGAAGGATGAGAGGTGACTTGATAGAGGTGTACAAGATGTTGAGAGGCATAGATAAAGTGGATCGCCAGAGACTTTTTTCCAAGTATCACGAAGTGACATAATTTTAAGGTGAATGGAGGAATGTTTAGAGGAGGTGTCAGAGGTAGATTCTTTATACAGAAAGTAGTGGGTGCACAGAATGCATCGCCAGCAGTGGTATTAGAGTCAGATACATTAGGGACGTTGAAGCGACTCTTGGATAGGACATGGATGATAGTATAATGAAGAGTATGTTGGTTAGTTTGATCTTAGAGTAGGATAAAAAGTCAGCACAACATCGAGGGCTGAATGGCCTGTACTGTGCTGTACTGGTCTATATGCATCAGTGGATTTGGTTGTCATGGAGGAGGAGTTACAGCCCACGAAAGGATGCCACAAATGCCCTGAGACAGAAGAACTGGTATGCTTACCTTTATTAGTCAGTGCTTGAGTATAGGAGCTGGGATGTCATGTCGCAGCTGTACAGGACAATGGTTCAGCCACTTGAAATACGGAGTTCAATTTTGGTCTCCATGTTATAGGAAAGATGTTGCGAAACTTGAAAGGGTGCAGAAAAGATTTATAAGGATTTTGCCAAGGTTGGAGGGTTTGAGCTATAGGGAGAGGCTGAATAAGCTGGGGCTATTTTCCCTGGAGCACTGGAGGCTGAGGGGGTGACCTTATACAGGTTTATTAAAATCATGAGAGGCATGAATAGGGTGAATAGCCATGGTCTTTTTCACATGGTCGGAATGCCCAAAACTAGACAGCATAGGAGTCAGGTGAGGGGGAAAGGATTTAAAGGGGACCGAAGGGGCAATTTCTTCATACAGAAGATGGCACATGTATGGAATGAGCTGCCAGTGGAAGTGGAGGACGCTGGTACAATTACAACAGTTAAAACGCATCTGGATGGGTACATGAATAGGAACGGTTTAGAGGGATATGGGACAAATGCTAGCAAATGGGACTAGATTGATTTGGGAAATCGGTCATCATGGATGAGTTGGACTGAAGGGTCTGTTACTGTGCTTTATAACTCAATTCTCTATTTCAATAGGTTTTGCTCGTGAGCAGCAAAGCCGTACAAATTAGGCAGGGCTCAGGTTCAATTCTCAGTCTTTGCTCAGCTACAGAGACAGAGTTTTAACAGGACAGAAAAATGCCCTTTAGCCCACTGTGTTTGCACTAGTTGTCAAGTATCTATTCTAATCCCATTTTCCAGCATTTGATAAATATCCACATATGCTGACATTTCTTGCCCTACCACCCTTTTAAGCAATGGGTTCCAGATATCCAACACCCTCTGAATTAAAAATAATTTCCTCAAATCTCCTCTAACCCTGCTCTTTACCCCAAAACTGTGCCCCTGGATACTGATCGCTCTACTGAGTGGAAGGGTTTTCTCCCTATCTACCCCTCTCAATCTATCTAATCTCTCTACATAGCTGAATTGCTCCAGCCCAGGCAACATCCCGGCGAATCTCCTCTGCACCCTCTCAAGTGCAATCACATCCATCCTATAGCATAATAAATCAGAACTACACACAGTATTCTAGCTGAAGCTAGCTAACCTTATGTATAACTACACCATAGCATCTTTGTTCTTGTATTCAATACTTTGACTAATACAGGCCATATGCCTTCTTAACTACCTCTCGGATCTGTCCTGCTACTTTCAAGAATAGATTGATATGGACACCAACATCCCTCAGATCCTTTGAACTTGCTGGGGTCCTACCAAGCAATGTGTACACACCTTGCCTTGACTGTCCTCCCCAAATGCATCACCTCACACTTTTCAACATGAAATTCCATTTGGTACTGTCTAGCCCATCTATATCGTCCTATGGCATCAGGCTTTCTTTCTTGCTAATTTTCATGTATGGTTTTTCCTTTCTAGATCATTAAAGTATACTACAAGAAACAAGTGACCGAGCACCATACCTTGTATAGATATAGGCTTCTAGGCCACTAGATATAGGCTTCCAGTCAAAAAAAAACCAACCCTACCATTAAGCTAATGTTGCCCTCTAGTCCCCTGGCATTCCTCCTGAGGCCAGGGAGGATTTGAAAGTTAATAGCAGAGCCTGTGTAATCTCTTCTTGCTTTCCACAGCAACATGGGATACACATCACCTGGGCCTGGGGATTTATCTCCTTTCAAGCTTGCTAAAACCACTAACACCTCCCTCCCCATGCTAACTTGTTCACAGTTCCCATCCCCAACTTCTATACCTACATCATTCTCTTCAAGAGTAAATACAGACACAAACTTTGCATTTAAAACTGACACTGTATCTTCTCGCTCCACACAGATTAGCGACCAAAGTGGCAATGGGCTCTACTCCTTTTGTGGTTATTCTCTTGCCCTTAATACATTTATAAAACCCCTTCAGATTTTCTTTAATATTACTCGCCAGTACCTCCTCTTCACTCTCCTAATTTCTTCTTAAATAACTGCCTGCACTTTCTATGCACCTCTAAGGCATCTGCTGTTTTAAGCCCTCAGTATCTGTCCTTTTTTTATCCTTGTACATTCCTGCATATCCAGAGTTCTCTGGACTTGTTGATTCTGCCCTTCACCTTTACAGGATCCCGAAATGTTTCCCCATTGATATATCTGTCACTTATACAGCTTTATTCCTTAAAATTAAGTCCAGCACCGCATCCTCTCTTCCAGAACTTCCCACATGCAGGATTAATAAACTCTCCTGGTCATATTTTAAGAATTTTGTCCCCTCTAAGCCTTTCACACTTTGACTATCCTACTTAATATCCGGAAAATTGAAATCTGCTTTTATAACCCTATTAATTTTACATTTCTATCATTTGTCTACATATCTATCTGACTTTTTGGATGTCCACAGAACATTCCAGCAAAGTAACTGCCCTCTTTCTGGTTTTAAATTCTCTCATATGGCCTCATTTGAAGAACATTCCAAGATATTATCCCACCTTTATTGCTGTGTTGTAATATCGCAATACCACCTCTTTTACAAACATGCACCCACCCTCACCTGAAGATTCTATTCCCTGAAATATTGAGCTGCCAACCTACCCCTCGCTCAACCATGTCTCTATGATAACAACAATAGCTCATCCCATTTGTTAGTCAGCTGTCTTGACTCATCTGCTTCACTTGCAAGACTCTTTGCATTGAATAATGCTATCCATCCTTGGTATGCTTTCTAGACTGACTTGGTTCTTCTTTAATTCTTAGCTGTGCACTAACACCTCGTCCTCCACTCCATATCCCACTCTCCTGCCAAATTGGTTTAAACCGCCATCAACCACACTAGCAAACCCTCGCAAGGATGTTTGTCCTGCTCCGGTTTAAGTACAACTGGTTGGATTTGTAGATGTCCTGCCTTCCTAGAAACAGCCCAGTGATCCAGGAATCTAAAGCCCTCCCTTCTGCTCCAATTTTTCAAACATGCATTCATGTGTTCTATCCACCTGTTTGCACATTCATCAGCATGTGTCACCAGGAGGAATCCAGAGATTACAAGCTTTGAGGACCTGCTTTTTTATCCATAGCTTCTTAAATTCTTGTTGCAGGACCTAACCATTCCTTCTATCATGTCACTTGTCCCAATGTAAGCCACGATTTCCAACTATTCACCCTCTCTCTTCAGAATGTGCAGCAACATCCTTGACCCTAGCACCAGGATGACATCCTGGAGACATGTCTGTACCCCTTACTGTTGAGCCTGCTATCATACTGTTCTCCCTATTTTTCTGCTCTTCCCCACCCCTTGTGCAGTTGGGCTCTGGTTGCACTCCCAGAGGAAACATCACTCTCACTGAGTACCTTGATAGAAAATCTGTTCTTGAATGAAACTGCACTCTGGGGCTTTCTTTAATATGTGCCTGCCTTCCTTCTTCTAAACAGTGGTCACCGGTCACCCATCCCTTCTCTAAGTGCAAGTTAGATCATCTCAGCTGAACCTGGGGTACAGGCATATGATTTAGTCTCAGAGCCCTAGGATGACAAGTGATAAGACTAAGACTCTCTCTAAGAAATGTGTTATGTCTAAACATTGCCAGAAGTTACATTTGGGTTCAATAATCTTCTTGACAAGACTCACTCCATATAGTGGTCACTTTGCTAATGTACAGTCAGTATCTCTTGAACAGTATTACATTAACAAAGGAAAATTATTTAAAAGTCATTCATATAATTCATACATTCATGTAATGCATGCATGACAGAAATCCTGTGACTTGTCTATGAATATCCAATATAATTAATCCACTCCTTCAATGAGAACCAAGTTCTCAGATTGCAATATCAGATAGCATATAAAAATTAATAACATTCCATCAGTTTTGCTCTTAATTGCTTCTTCAATAATCTTGCTTTGTCTTATTCTCATTGGCACAATAATATTCCCTAAAAATTATTCTGTACATCTGTCTCTCTTTCCTGTTGTTCTAAATGTCTCCTCACTTCAGTTTAACTTGATGGAAAATTATGCCACAGGTGACAAAGCTGACAGGCTCATTGTCACCTTTAAAGATCCAGCTTTTTATTTTGAGATTTAAAAAGACACAAAATTCAAATTCTTAAACTTCTGTAAATCAGTTATTTTTCCAGTAACAAAATCACTGCATCATTGCACGTCTAACCACCACACAGGGTTTGATTCACAACGTTAAGACTGAATCATTATCTATGTTTATTTATAGAGTCATAGAGATGTACAGCACGGAAACAGACCCTTCGGTCCAACTCGTCCATGCCGACCAGATATCCTAACTTAATCTCGTTACATTTGCCAGCACTTGTCCCATATTTCTCTAAACCTCTCCTATTCCTATACCCATCCAGATGCCTTTTAAATGTTGTAATTGTACCAGCCTCCACCACTTTCTCCAGCAGATCATTCTATATACGCATCACCCTCTGCATGAAAAAGTTGGCCCTTAGATCCCTTTTAAATTTTACCCCTCTCACCCTAAACCTGTGCCCTCTGGACTCCTTAATCCAGGGAAAAGACCTTGTCTATTTACCCTATCGATACCCCTCATGATTTTATAAACCTCTATCAAGTTCATAATCTATTGTAAAATACAGCTGATCACAAAATACTGAATTTGTTCCAATTGAAAAATCCATACCTAATGAACAGAATCCTTATATATTTAAATCCAAACATGTCACAACTTAAACTGGAAACCAGAAGACAAACTACAGGCAGTTCTCCTATAATGCTGTAGTTGCATTCCAGTGAAATCTCACTGAATAGAAAATCGCTTCATATAAGTAATGGACTTATGGGATAAGTGGGGTTAGGGGCAGACCGGCAAAAGTATCACTCACGATCATTCAAAAATCACACACCAGTCTAACAAAGTATAGCACAGCCTGAATGGAGGTGTAAATCATATTTATCAATGAAACAAAAGTAAATTTAACACAGTACATTTTTAAAATATTGTTAACGCAGGGTCATTTTGGTGCGTAAGGTAGACTTCCTCATTCTTGTTAAGCAAGCTATATCAGAAATTCTCTCCTTACGCTCAAATGCTTTATAATATTTAGCTTCACTTCCTGGCTTATAACCTTTCTTTTGCATTCACCACCCGCAACTTGATCACCAGGATGCTTCTTGCTAACATTCTTGTGACTATGCCCCTCCAGTTTTCAAAAAAAGGGATAATCTAGGAGTAGTGTACCTTTTACAGGAAGCTGCTCAATGTATCTCTCTCAGAAACCTGCTCTCTGTATAGTACCTCTCACAGAAAGCTGCTGTGTCAGCAGCTAACATCAGCACATGCGCAGAACAACACAAAGACTAGTACTGACATTGGCGCACACGCAGAACGAAGCACGCGAAATGATCAATGTTGGAATCGTGCTATTGTGAACAGAGTAAGCGTTCTTGAAAATACCATTTCTTAATTCCTCAGCAACATTATAAGCAAATCGTGCTGCCAGAACATGCCTTATCCAAGAACTACCTATAATTTACAAATCAAACAGCATTCATTTTAATAAAACAGCAAGGTTATATCTTTGCAGTTATAGGGCTCTTATGGCACAGTACCAGTTGCCCCTACCAGAAGGCCTGGGTTCAAGTCCTACATATTCCAGAGATGCGTCTGAACAGATTCTTTAATCAGATAGATTAAAAATCTTCAGCTTTACTTTTCAGACACAGTCTAAAATTGTTTAGCCACTAGAATGCCAACACTACAAAGTACGTGTAGAGCAAACAAAATGAGATACAGTGAAAAGTATACATTGGTAAAGTGAAATACTGCTTCTTCAGGATAACAATAAGACACCACCCAATTTCATTCTCAAACAGTAAACTATTTTTGAAATGATAATAAGCAAAATTAGGTGCCAACATGCAAACATAAACAACAAAAGCTGAGTGGCCAATTACTCTGATCAGCTTGTTTTGGTTTTGAAGGATCCATGCTCTTCCTTGAATAGTACAACAAGATATTTAATGTCTTATTGAATGAGCAAAAAAACCTATGATTTGAAACCTCCTCTTAAAGACACAACCTCTGATGTTGCAACATTCCTGCACTCCTGCACAAAATAGTCAGCCCAGACAAACTGCTCAAATTTCTAGAGTGGACTTGAACTCACGACTCAAAACCAAGGTGGCTCATTAATCTGCATATATTTCACACCTTAAACACTTAGCCTACTGAACTAACTTTAGGAAGGATGCTGAGACCTTGGAAAGAATATAGAAGAGATTTACAAGAATGATACCTCAATGGGAGACTTTAATCATGGGAAGAGAAGCCATTTAAGTTACTGTGTTCTTTTGAATCTGTGTTGGATCAGGTAGGGGGATTGGTCTGACTGGGAGAGTTGATGTGGACCTGATGGGCCAAATGGCTTCCACACTGTAGGGATTCTATGAATATCACCATTAAATATCTCCTCCCCTCCCCTCTGATTCTCTGGTCCTGTACACTATCACTCGTAACACTTCCTCACCCTCTCCATGGCACCCTCCCATGGAATCACAAAAGGTGTAACACTTTCCCATTCACCAATAAAGGTCCTCACTGTTCAAGGCCCCAAATACACTTTCCAGGTGAAGCAGAATTTTAATGGTACGTCTATCAATCCAGTCCACTGTATTCACTGCTCAATGTAGTAGTCTCTTTTACAATGGTGAGACCAAACACTAGACTGACTGACTGCTTTGCAGAACACCTCTGCTCTGTTTCTAAGAATGACCTCAACCTTCCAATTGCTTGCCATTTCAATAAATGATCTTGTTCCATCTTACTAATATTCCTGTTGTGGGTCTGCTTCAGTCTTTCAATGATGCTCAATGTAAGCTAGATGAACAATTCCTCATTTTCTGCTTGGGTGCCGTAGGACCCCTTAGCTTTATAGAACAAAATGCTGAGTTTAGTAACTTCAGAGCAAGACTTCTGTATTCCATGTTGATTAATGCTCCAGCCCTGTGCCTTATTGGCTTTGCTCTCAGAGTAGACCCATTTTCTGTTTTCACACTGAACAATTATACCTATTTTGTGTATCTCTCCTCCTTTCCATCATTAACATCTCCTTTGTATTTTGCTCTGGACACCCTCATCATCTGTTCCACTTGTCCCTCCTCTCCTCCCCTTCGCCCCCCCGCCACCCCAACAATAGTATAAAAGCCACAACTTTCCAGCTCCTTTCAGTTTGAACAAGTCATATTGGACTTCAAGTTAATTCTTTCTCCCTCCAAGTTAAAATTTGGAGGTTAAAGAACATGAACACCACCAGAGACAGTGAGTTAACAATACAGAAGCTGAATAGTGCAATGTTACCCCAGCTAAAAACTGCCAAATTTGAACTATATTTGAGATTAATACTAGTAAACAAGCTTATCTTGGAAAAGTCAAGTTTCATAGATTTCAATCATATATACAGGAGAGATTTTGGATAATTTAAAATTATTAGACTATTCCTGCTTGACAAAAGAAAAGCTGTTGTGAGGTTCATTCTGGGCTTTATAATACTGTCTTGAATTCTGAATTGCCTATTCTCATCTGAATCTGGTTTCTGCACAGTCATACTTTTTAAATTGAACTATAATACTTACGCAACACTGAACATGTCATTTAATATTTCCACCATTCAAGAAAGACTAAGGAAGAAAAGTAAGCCTTATTAAATTTCTTTATTCAATTTAGCACAACTTGGTTAATTGTTAGTTTTGGACTTCGTAATCTCTGCACAAACTGAGTACGCAGGAGAGGGGACGAGGATTAACAGGGACTTTGCCCATTCATTGGCAGTGGAATAACTGGCCAAAAGCCAAGTGACAGCTAGTTGCAATGTTTATCAAAGAGGGTTTTAAAATCAGTTTTTTTTACTAATATTTATTGATGTCAAAAGTGTAAAAAAAAAATCCAACTAGCAATAAAAGCTATTTTGAAACGTTTTGACAAACTAGTGGACTGCTCTAACAATAGTTGAATTCTTTTGATCAAACAGTAAAAGCAAACTCAGTCATGCTGCATGAAAATGCCCTACTGCAAAGGGACAGAGCATTGGGACATTAAACCAAAGACCAGTCAGCCATCTCAGAGAAACATAAAAATCCAATATCTTATGCAGGTGCATTAAATATCATTTTGAGAATCTGGATCATAAAGTGGAGGAAAACAGATTTTAAATTTTTCAGTTATGTTGTGATCAGAACTTAGAGGTTTCAAAAATCATGAGGGGCATCGATAGGATAAATAGACAAGGTCTTTTCACTGGGGTGGGGGAGTCCAGAAATAGAGGGCATAGGTTTAGGGTGAGAGGGGAAAGATATAAAAGGGACCTAAGGGACAACTTGTCCATGCAGAGGGTGATGCGGGTATGAAATGAGTTGCTAGAGGAAATGGTGGAGGTTGGTACAATTGCACCATTTAAAAGGCATCTCGATGGGTATATAAATAGGAAGAGATTCTAGATTAGAGTGGTGCTGGAAAAGCACAAGATAGGTGGAAAGGAAGATAGGCAGGTAGGACAAGTCATGGGGACAGTGCTGAGCTGGAAGGCTGGAGCTGGGGTAAGGTGGAGGAATGGGAAATGAGAAAACTGGTGAAGTCCACATTTATGCCCTGGGGTTGAAGTGTTCCGAGGAGGAAGATGAGGCGTTCTTCCTACAGGCATCGGTGGTGAGGGAGTGGCGGTGAAGGAGGCCCAGGACCTCCATGTCCTCGGCCGAGTGGGAGGGGGAGTTGGGCCACAGGGCAGTGTGATTGATTGGTGCAGGTGTTCCAAAGATGTTCCCTAAAGCGCTCTGCTAGAAGGCGTCCAGTCTCCCCAATGTACAGGAGACCGCATCGGGAGCAACGGATACCATAAATGATATTGGTGGATGTGCAGGTAAAACTCTGATGGATGTGGAAGGCTGCTTTGGGGCCTTGGATGGAGGTGAGGGAGGAGGTGTGGGCGCAGGTTTTGCAATTCCTGTGGTGGCAGGGGAAGGTGCCAGGACGGGAGAGTAGGTTGTTGGGGGGGCGTGGACCTGACCACGGAGGGAATGGTCTTTGCAGAAGGTGGAATGGGGTGGGAGGGGAATATACCCCTGGTGGTGGGGTCCATTTGGAGGTGGCGGAAATTGGACAATTTGGTTTATGCGAAGATTGGTAGGGTGGAAGGTGAGCACCAACCTTGTTACGGTTGGAGGTGTGGGGTCTGAGGGCGGAGGTGCAGGACGTGGACGAGATGCGCTGGAGGGCATCTTTAACCACGTGGGAAGGGAAATTGCAGTTTCTAAAGGAGGAGGCCATCTGGTGTGTTCTGTGGTGGAACTGGTCCTCCTGGGAGCAGATACGACGGAGGCGGAGGAACTGGGGATATGGGATGGCATTTTTGCAGGAGGTAGGGTGGGAAGAGATGTAATCCAGGTAGCTATGGGAGTCGGTGGGTTTATAAAAAATGTCGGTATCAAATTAAGTCGTAGGTTTTTACCTATATAAATAGGAAGGGTTTAAGAGGGATATGGGCCAACTGCTGGCAAGTGGGACTAGATTAGGTTAGGATATCTGGTCGGTGTGGATGAGTTGGACCGAAGGGTCTGTTTCCGTGCTGTATATCTCTATGACTCTATAACTGGAGTTGCAGTTGAGAATTGAACTTTGAACAACATCTTGTTTCAATAATAGAGAACAAAAGACTGATGCTTACTCTTGGGATCTGGCCTGGAAAGATAATGCAGGTTAATTATTGCTCAAAGAACACTGTAGATGAAGATCTACATGAAGATGTTATTATGCTCAGGGACTGACAACTAGTTGGATGTTGAATTGGTCAAGTCAAGAGAGGACCTATACTAGATTAGATTAGCTACAGTTTGGAAATAGGCCTTTCGATTCAACAAGTCCACACTGACCCTCCGAAGAGTAACCCACCCAGACCCATTCCCCTACATTTACCCCTGCACCTAACACTACGGGCAATTTAGCATGGTCAATTCACCTAACCTGCACATCTTTGGACTGTGGGAGGAAACCCACGCAGACACGGGGAGAACGTGCAAACTCCACACAGACAGTTGCCCGAGGCGGGAATTGAACCCGGGTCACTGGCGCTGTGAGGCAGCAGTGCTAACCACTGAGCCACCGTGCCAAAATACACAGAATGCTGAAAAAGCAAAAAACAGAGAGTAAACTGGCTCCAAATAGGTTGTGGGTGGGAGGCAGTTTTGCTTTGGGAGCTGCTGGACAATGCTGGTTTTTGGTTTTGCTCACCCTAGTTATCAACTTGCTAGAAGTTCTAAGAAAAGAATCCCAGTCATAATAAATAAGTAAGTCACCAGAGATCTGCCGAAACTGTTTGCATTGACCAATGATTTCGGAATTCAAACAAGATATACAGTTCTATGTCCCTGTAATACAACTTATTGTATGAGGATTTCATGAAGGTCTGGCATTCATCAGTGAAATGGTATCGAGTTGGCAAATTATGATTAGTATTTTTAAAAATTTATTCCTTAACTGTGTCTGTGAGAGTCTGGGGTTTGTGATCAAAGAAAATTGGGCTTTGATCATAGATATAACTAGATTGCCTTGTTGTTTATGTGTTCTGAAGTTACATGATTAATAATAAATTGTTCATTTTTGTTCAACTTATAAACTTGGCACTCAAGGTATATGATTTGTACAGTCTGGTTAGGAACAAATCAGCAATTTTGAGAATATATTTACATTTTAAGTTTACTATGTTGCAAACCCAGTGATAGGCTAACAAAATTGGAAATTGCTGGAAAAGCTCAATAGGTCTGGCAGCATCTATGGTGAGAAAGCAGAGTTAACATTTTGGATACCAGGAGCCTTCTTCAGAATTGTGAGGCTAATTTGGTTTGGTTTGCTATCCCGGTGTCATAACAAAATATGCAGTAATTAACCTCCAGTCTGAGATCTGACCTGGCCAATGTTACCATTAGCTGGGATCATATGGCACTATTTAAAGAGCAGGGAAGATCTCCTGTCCTGGGCAAAGTCCCCTTGTTTCTTTGCCATGCACTGCTTTAAGGGTGCAGACTTTTTAAACTATTATTGCATGACCCTGGCAACTTAAACAGAGTTGTCTTGAACAGAGGCTGCGGAGGAACATTTGGGTCACTAAAATACAACACAAGTTAAATGCTGATCCTTGACCAATATTTATTCCTCACTAAGATTTCTAAAACAGATTATTTGATCGTTATCACATTAGTGTTCATGGGAACTTTCTGAAAGTTGTCTACATTAGAATGATAACTGTGTTTCAGATATACTCTATTGCTTGTAAAGTGCACTGGGACACTTTATGAAAAAGCACTATATAATGCGTTTTTTTAAGATGAAAAAATTTGCATACAGTTTTGGAAATGGTGACAAGCAATTAGGTGAAGGTCAGGGGAGATACTGTCACAAGCAGTATTCAGAGAATTCTTTGTTAGGGTCTATAAACTAGAAGCAGAGGAGCAGGAGGGAATAAAAGGAGGAGACAAAGGAATTGAATAAGTGATAAATAATTTTACTTTTACTTTTTCTGTAATAGACCTCAGAAATAAAAGAAAACAAACAGCATTAAATCAATAAAGAATGCGAAAAAGAAAGCTGCAGAGCTAGAACACAGTCGGACTGAAAAGATTGGTGATGCACATAACTAAATTCCACATACGTGAAAACGACATCAGCTTTATCCCGTCTCTGTGCAGCTGGTATACATGACAGCTTTCCTGTTTGTCCAGGCTCAACAAACACACAGTGGGATTGGGCCAGTCAGAAACTGATTTTCTCTAATCACCTGTAAAATGTACTGACCGTAAAGTGGGCATTGCAATTACTAATGAAACTCATAAGAATTTATAATCCATTTGTGGTACTGTAGGACAAAACTTGCTCTTGAAACCCTCACCTGAATTTTCATAATACCCCAGTTTTTAATCTAATAGCCTTCAAGAGGAAAATAGCTTACAGACAAGGCAAAAAACATCAGATGAAGCAATACATTATTTAATCAGGACAACAAAGATTTGAGTGTTTTATAATCTGTCGTTGACATGATTTTATAACTGTCTAATGCACATATGTGCAAATACAGTATCTAAAATAATAATAATTATGTGCAATAAAAGATTACAGGCCAATTGTTTGCTTTGTATCAAGAACACTACTTGTGCTATCCAGTAGCAATAGTGAAATTCTGCAATCTGGCACCAGCTCACTGACAATGTCTTTTCTGGTTCTGACAATGTGACAGTAATCTAGCCTCTATTTAATATATAACCATCTTCATTGCTGGTAGCACTCTGTCCAAAGTTTGTGTTTCCAAGCTCCAAGTTTCTCTGTACTTTAGTAACAGTGCCATTTCTGTTTACAACAATCACTTGCAGTCATAATAGCATCTTTATCATACTAAAACTTCCAATACAGTTTACAGTAAATCAGCAACATATTCTGACACTGATATCTATAAGGAGAAATATAGAAATGCATTAGAGGTCAGAATCGGAGGAGTAGAGATCTTGAATGTTTACACAGAATGTACGAGACCAAAACAGATCATTCTGCACAATTAATCCATGCTGGCTGTGAGATATTGTACTTAAGGCTATCTTTATTAACTCACTCACAAGCTCGCTATATTCATTAATATTGGGTTCCCGTTAATTCATTCATCACCCTTTACTAACCCATTATTTACTATAACACAGTTCATCCATTCATTCATAAAATCGCGTTTCTGTAGTATCCAAATTTAAATCACTACTGCACTCAGCATACAGAACAATACCATCCCCATCAAGTCTCCACGAAACATTATAATATTAATCAGCATCTAATATTAATCATCTCCTGGATCTGAATAGATTAAGTATCCGTTAAATATCTTTTAAATGGGCCATTATCGCTTTAAGAAACTAACTGACAAAACAGCGCTGGCATGAAATTGTATGAATGAATGCAAGTCATATCGGCAAATAGTAAATAAATCTCACCACACATTTGCACTAATTAGTTTAATATCCTTTATTCTTTCATTGATTTCTAACTTGTATAGAGAAAAAGGCCTAGTATTTTTACTAACATTTACTAATTTAAAAGACTAAAGAACTAACACCTCTAATTATGCAAGTAGACCAGACAGACATCCCATTAGCATTTAGCTCATTTTTAACCCACCTCCTGTCTCCCAGTACAGAAGCCCTTCAAACCTTTGTATACTATAGATGGGAAACGTAACACAGTAATGATATGTAAGAACTGTGTATAAAGAGCTCGTGTAAGAACTGTATTTTGGGATTCTATTGCCGCCTCAAACTTATGCTGCGATTACTGAATAAAGAGGTTTTTTTGCCACTCACCAATTTCAGTCGTTATTTGAACACTCTGCCACTGCTGGTAATCATGCTCCACTCAAGCCAGACCATCTGGAGTCAGGCAGGGCTGCCCTCTCTCTTCTGCCTTGGTTGTGTGCTGCATAGAGCCATTTGTCGAGTCCGTCAGGAAGGATGCGAGCCTAAGAGGGGGGTGACTGTTCCTGGCAGCAGGGGCCTGCAGGCTAAGGCCTTCCTGTACATGGATGACATCGCTGTTTTCTGCTCGGATCCGCTGTCTGTGCGCAGACTCATGTGCAAATGTGACCAGTTCGAACGGGCCTCGGGGGCCAAGGTAAACCGAGGCAAGAGCGAGGCCATGCTCTTCGGGAACTGAGCCGACCAATCCTCGATGCCCTTCACCATCAGGACCGACCACCTGAAGGTGCTGGATATTTGGTTCGGGGGGTCTGGGGCGTGCGCCAAGTCTTGGGAGGAGCATATCAGCAAAGTGAGGCAGAAACTTGGCAGATGGAAGCTATGGTCGCTCTCCATCGCAGGAAAAAACCTGGTCATCAGGTGTGAGGCACTGTCATTGCTATTATACGTGGAAAAGTTCTGGCCTATTCCCAGAACCTGTGCCGCTGCAGTCACCCGGGCCATCTTCCAGTTCATATGGAGGTCAAAGATGGACCGGGTCCAAAGGGACTCGCTGTACAAAGATCTGGGCAATGGGGGAAAAAATACACCCAATGCCACCCTCACTCTGATGGCCACCTTTGTGTGTGGCTGCATCAAGCTGTGCGTGGATTCCCGGTACGCAAACAACAAGTGTCACTACGTACTGAGGTTCTACCTGTCCCCGGTGTTGCGAAGGATGGGCCTGGCCTCGCTGCCGCGGAACGCTCAGAGTAGTTGGACCATTCCGTACCACCTGTCCTTTGTGGAAATGTTTATGAAGAAAAACACCTTTGACCACAAGTCCATCAGGAAGTGGTCAGCACGTAGTGTCTTCGAGACCCTTCGGGAAAAGGATAGGGCGGATCCTATTGAGCGGTTCCCTGAGCAGACTGTCAAAGCCATTTGACAGAATGCCTCATCGCCAGAACTTTCCAACAAGCACCAAGACATGGCTTGGCTGGTGGTGAGAAGGGCTCTGCCTGTGAGATCATTTATGCACGCCTGGACTCTCAGCCGCACCGCACGCTGCCCTCGAAGCAGCTGGGGGGGGGGGGGGGAAACGAGACTGTCACACAACCCCTTCTGGAATGTGCCTACGCAGAGGAAGTCTGGAGAGGAATGCAGTGGTGTTTGTCGAGGTTCGTCCCGAGCAGCGCCGTGACGTGGGATTCCGTGCTTTACAGTCTGTTCCCCGGACGCACACCGAGACGAACATCAACTGTGCCTGGAGGATCATCAACTCTGTGAAGGACGCTCTCTGGGCATTCTGAAATCTGTTGATCTTCCAGCTGAAGGAGTTGACCCCGACTGAGTGTTGCAGACTGGCACATTCCAAGGTCCAGGACTACGTGTTGAGGGACACGCTGAAGCCTGGGCAGCTGCCGCCAAGGCACAGTGGGGAAAGACCACTGTGTAACATCTGCCTGCCTAAGAAGAACAGGGGGCTCACGCAGTCATTTGGGCTCTGCTGACTCCTCAGCTAAATATATGATTGAAAAACGTACAGACCTGTATATAAAAATGATAAATTCTGATCTCTGTATGTAAATGTTTACATATGTATGGCATGACCAACTGTACAGACCATCAAATTAATTTATGAATAAAGTATATTTTTGAAATTAAAAAAAAAATCATGCTCCACTCAAGCCTCCTTCCATCATTCCTCACCTGACTCAATCAACAGAACTCTATTTCTAGTTCCCTCATGTGGTTATCCTAGCCTCCTTTAAATGTATCTACATCATTTGCCTAGAGTATTCTCAAGAGTACACCACCTGTGGTAGTCGAGTGCTTTCACCACACTCTGGGTAAGTGCATTTCTTCTGAATTCCACAGCTGAATTATTAGTGATTGCCTTCTATTATCTGGTATCTAGTTTTTGTTCTTTCTCACACTGTATGCATTATCTTCCAAAACCAACCAAACATCCCTCTTAGAGCATCTCATGTTTCTCTTCAAGTTGTAGGGCTGCAGGAAATTCCAGATATAGGGAAGGACATGATCATGTTGGGATGTGAAAACAGGAGAAATTTTACAAAGGCATAGCACATGTGACTTTCAGAGATGTGAGACATTTTATTTTCCTGCCTCAGTATCATGATGACTTGGAGTGAACTTTGTGGTGAAGCTGTGCATCAAAGATAACAGGAAATAATAGATTTTGAAGGTTGTATGGAAATGAGCACTCTTTGACTTAAGGCAAGTTGAAAAGCTAAAGAATGATTGATTTGTATATTTCACGTGTAGAACATGTCTTAGTAAGTAAGCTTAACAGTCACGTTTAATAGCAAAATATGTAAATTTATCAATTACAAGGCAGGTTTGAAAGATCCCACACTGACAGCATTTAAGTGTCAAAACACATAAAATAGGGAGAAAAAGTAACAGTATTTAAACACTCAGTCTGGTCAGTTGATAGCAATCTTGTCTCTGCTACAAAGTTCCAGGTTCAAGTCACACTCCAGAGCTTCAGTAGAACATTCTACTATAGTGCTGAGGGAAATGCAGCACAGTCAGAGGTGCTGTCTTTCAGGCACAATGTTAAGTCAAGCTCCTTCTGCTCTCTACAGTGGGTGCAAATGATCCCATGGCAATATTCTCAGGAACAGTCGGAAATTCTCCCTAGTATCCTTTACCAATATTTATTCCTCAATCAATATCAGAAAAACAACTTATCACTGTCATCCTGATGCTACCTGGCTTGCTATGTTCTTCCAGCCTCCTATCTGTATAATTTGGATTCCAGCACCTGCAATTTTTTTGGTCTCTAATCTTTTTTGTTGTGGTAGCTTGCAATATGCAAATGGGCTATGGGGCTTCCTACATTACAATAGTGACTAACATTCAAAAACGTACTTAGTTGCCATAAAGCACTTTCATGACTCAATCATCATGAATGGTACTACATAAATACCAGACTTTCATTATAATAAGACTTAGCATTGAAGCAAAAAAATTAAACATTTATAACCCATTCCATTGTATGTGATGAATTAAGCAGGTAGAACATAGGCCAGCCCTATTTTGTAATTTGTACTTAAAATCAGCAGCTTAAGACGCTAAACAAGATGATTAAAGCATTTAAAAAGGACTTTTGGCATTTGACTACCACAGATGACAAATAACACCAACAAAACCAGATTGAGCTTTTGTGCTGTACAATATAATTGAAGAAACATTACAAAAATTACTACTATCAAGCATATGAATCAATTAACATCTATAAATTTGGACTCAAACTGATTATTGCTTAAATCAGTTCAGAACTATGCAACTTGTAAAATGTCCAAACAAATTTTACTTCTTTTGATTTAAGATCTGCTTCCAACTCCTAAAAAAGGAAGCTCCTCCCACCCTGCCCCTTGTAAAAACGCCATCCCATATTCCCAATTCCTTTGCCTCCGCCGCATCTGCTTCCCCGAGGACCAATTCTAATACCGAACAACCAAGATGGCCTCCTTCTTCAAAGACTGCAATTTCCCCTCAAACGTGGTTGACGATGCTCTCCACCGCATCTCCTCCACTTCCCGCCTAGGAACCCTCCAACTACAAGTGATGAATGCAGATTTCTCCAGCTTCCTCACTTCCCCTCACCCCACCTTATCTCAGTCCCAACCCTCGTACTCAACACCGCCTTCTTGACCTGCAATCTTCTTCCCGACCTCTCCACCCCCACCCCCTCTCTGGCCTATCACCCTCACCTTAACCTCCTTCCACCTATCACATTCCCAACGCCCCTCCAAGTCCCTCCTCCCTACCTTTTATCTTAGCCTGCTTGGCACACCTTCCTCATTCCTGAAGAAGGGCTTATGCTCGAAACGTCGATTCTCTTGCTCCTTGGATGCTGCCTGACCTGCTGCGCTTTTCCAGCAACACATTTTTCAGCTCATATCAATACTCTCCCTCACTCACATCATAGACCATATAGAGCATAAAAGATGAGCATTCAACCTCTGCTGGTCTTTTGAAAGATCTATTCAAATAGCCCCTCTCCTATGTTCTTTCCTTAGCCCCGCAAATTATTATTTTCAAAATCATTCAATGGATGTCAATGTCATTGGCATCTTTTGCCCACTTTTAGCTGCTCTTGAAAAGGCGGTTGTCAGCCATTCCTTGAACTATTTCACTCCATGTGGTGCAGGTTCACTCAAAGTGCTGTTACCAATGGATTTTGATCTAATGACAGAAAAGGAATAGCTATGTACTTCCAAATTAGAGGGGCACTCAACTTGGAGGGGAATTTGCAGGTAATGTTGTTCTTATGTTCCTGCTGTTCTCATTCTTTTTGGTGATTGCAGTCTTGGGAGATGCTACTAAAAAAGTTTTGATTACTTGCTGCAGTGCACCTTCTCCATAATACACAATGTGCTGGTTACAGAGGGGATGTACATTCAAGGTGGTGGCTGAGATCTGTTTCAAGTTTATGTCTGATTTGTCTCGAGTCTTCTTCCATCATCCTTTTATGCAGTGCATCCAAGTCATAACTCATGATGCAAACATATTTCTCATTTCCCCTCTGATTCAATTGTTAGAGCTAGCGTCTACAAGGCAACACATCACAATGCATAGCCATATCCAGGTTATGGATCAACCTCAAATGCAATGCAACTCTAGGCCTTAAACTCTAAATCACTGTGACTGTTAAGCAAACAGCCAAGTGGTCGCAGGAGATAGTCGAATTAACAGTCAGCAATAATATTCCACAACGCAAAATAGTACAAAAGATGACAAAACTAGCAATGAATAAGGTTAATCATTTGAGATTTATAGTATAGTGAAATTCAATAGTTCAAATATATCGTTACATCTTCTGCACAGTACGTCTTAATAATATGGTTAAATGACCGAGTGAAAAAGATTAATGATTCACGAGTCTGTTGGGTGCGACCAAAGAGTTTGCGTTTTTCCATTCACAGACGGTACTTTGTACAAGGAGAAAAAACAGCTAAGTCATGTTAGGTTACATTCCATAATCAAGATATCTGAATATCAACTAGCTTTCAAATTCTAAAATTGCCTGCAAGTTGTATCAAACTAAATCAAACCTGTTCAAACAGCAGCATCTGTAAAATGCAAGAGAGCAAACATAGACATTTTATCATCCTGCTGATCCACTTTACACCAGGTTCCTGATCTATGTGGTTTCTTGAACAAAAGCAATTCTATTCTGAAGGCTACACATGTGAAGGGAAGAGGAAATAAACTGACAGCCCCACTCAAGTAGACTGGAGTAAAATAGAGTTGACTGGAGTGAGAACATCAGAGCAATAATACAGATTAACTGCCTGTATTCAAAACTATTATCCAAATAAATATATCATTTTAAATCCTTTGGGAAAATAAATTCACAGTGCATCCTCAAATAAGACACTGTGCACTTTCTTATTATGGTGCTACCTTAAAGACAAAGGAGTTAACAAAAACAAATCTCACATTTGAACAGTAATTACAAAATCATTGAAGATAACATCCCAAGATGATATGTAGGAGCATGAACAGATAAAACTAAGCCTAAGGAGGAGACATTAGGAAAGAAGAAAAGCTTGATCAAAGAAGCAGGTTTTAAGAAGCATCTTAAAAATTGGACAGAGATGGAACAGCAGAGAATTAAAGAGGGCATTCCAGGACCGAGGTCTGAGTAATTAGAGGAATATTGACTACTTGGAAGGTTGTATGAGGTAGGGAGGAAAATCAATACTACAAGTCCACTGTAAATCAGGTCAGAGCAAAATTTACTCCAGTGAAATATCCTTTGTCATAAAATATGAGTTTTATTCACAAACGTGGTGGTCATTCATGTTCTACCAAGTTCATTTGACAGGTGAATGTTTATCAATTACCAATATGATGGAATGTAAATTACTAGTTAGTTAACTGTAAAATAATTTAAAGTACCGTTTAATCAATAACTACGTATGAGTGGGTTTACAAATAGGTATTGAACATCAAGTTAACATAAGCCTTTTTAACAATGTAGCTTTGCTTCCCTGTCTCTTTCACGCAAATAGAGGAGGAAGGCATTTGGGGAGGGAATTTCAAACATTATGGAATACACAGCTGAAGGATCCACAACCAAAGCTGTAACAGAGGGAGGGGAGAGCAAACTGGCAGGCATAGTTGAGAACTGGAGATGGCAACAGAGGTGATTAGGTGGAGGACACAAGAGAAGGTTATATTTTCAATTCACCAAGAAGCCAAGATAGGTCTGAAGGTTTGGAGTGTTGGACAAGCAGAATTCTGTATGGGTTGGGATAAATGAGTCAGAAATATGGGCAAAGTTATCTTAGATGGAAGCCACAAGAAAGGTACTGGAGAAATCAAGCAAATTTAGAGTTGCAATGGGGACAATGTTTCAGTGACATTGGGAGTGATAAGCAAACAATGAGGGATAGAGCCAATGGAAAGTGTGTACCTTTTTGTTAGGCTAGGCAAAAGTATCGACCTCAAACTTTTTGCTCACAAACTGTAGGGAATATTTAAAATAAAAGCAGAAAATCCTGTAGCATCCGTGGTGAAAGAAACAATGTTAACACCTCAGGTCAATGACCTTTTGGAATATTATTTGCTACCATTATTTATCAAATTGGCAACTTGACACACAGTTTCAGGTTAAAATAACGGTCTATATAAGGTCAGAGTAAAGCTTGAGGCTGATCCTGTGTCAATAGACAATGTGGTTAGAGTTGGGAGGAAGTGTGGAGGCAGCTGTTACTGAAGATTAGCTGGCTGCCCTAGGGGGTGACAGGAGCAGAGTCAATAAAGTATAATTTCAGTAAGATTGGCTGCGTTGAGTTGAATGCAATAACCAATTGTGGTATGAACCTTGAATTCTCAGCCTCACGAGGCAGGGACGTTGAAGATCAGTTCTGAATTTTTCAAGACTGAGGTTGAAGGGCATCGACTAAGTAAAGGGAACAAGAGATATGAAGCAAAAGCAGGTAAATGGAGTTAAAGTACTGGTTAACAATTACTCAGCCGAGTAATGCACTGGATTTTGGAGTTTCAAAGGTCAACTTTGCTTGTGTGTTTCATTCCCTTCTTTTCCAGTATTTGCTTCCAATGCTGAACCATCAAGAGAGGTGGATGTATAACAGCTTGCCACTGGCTGTATAAAATCAATCCCAGCTAATGGGTTAATGATACACAGGTAATAGAGAACAAAAAGGCAGTTCATAATAACCCATTACATTCATGATCTGCAACCACCAAATCAATTACAAGACTTTATTCACTGCTTAAGGCTCACTCTTCTTTGCAATGGTACTTATCTATTTTCCAGACTCAAAAACAGAAAAGAAAACTCTAAGCTGTAGCTTCAAGCAAGAGAATCAGTAACAGCTGCTACCACATGAACTGACTAACAGTGGCTGATATTCCATCTACATTCATATGCATTGCAAGGATATCTATGCCTACTGCTCTTTATTGAACATTGCTGCAAAAACAAACAGCCAAGTAACATATCACTTGTCTACTTCTATGGTTAAAAATCACACAACAACAGGTTATAGTCCAATAGGTTTATTTTGGAAATAAAAGCATTTGGTGTGCTGCACATTTGTCAGATAGCTAGTCTGACAGTACCACTCAGATCACTAAAGATCTCACAGTCGGAAGGAGTCGATATTTCATCCTTACAAAGCTTTTCAACTATGACTCCTGTTTTAATGAGACCACCCTTGTGGATGAATTAGTACCGTCATGACAAACAGAAATTTACTTATTTGCACACATCAATTTCCTGCATTCTCACTGTCTGTGGCTAAAGAGGTATAACAACCTTCAACAGAGAGTTATATTTATTTTAAAAACATTTAACAGAGAACATGGGTTGCCACATGAATTTAATTCATGTGGAAAACATCCATATATTTGGTTGTGTAATCTATTCTAAATTGATTAAAAATAGGATACCTGGTGGTAAAAAAAATAGTAAAGAGATTTCAACTATCTGTCAATGTTCCTCATCCTTATTGTCTCCCACAATCTGCCCTTGTCACTTAAGGAATTTTAGTATCTAAATCTGTTCTTCTGAATATATTAAAAATCATAAAATAGATGAAAAAAAGGAATCAAGACAATAATATTAAAATATGTTGATTACTGATGTCATTTCTCACTGCCACAACTTTGCACCCCAATTGATGAAACCATTTGCAATGCAGCAAAGGTAGTTACAAATACATGAACAGGTGCTCCATGGAGCCAGAAACCACTTACTGAATCAATTGCCCAAAATTGTCCCACTGCCACTGAAACTGCCCTGTTCATACTACATCTGATCAACTGCTGTTGGCACTCAGAATAAATCAGTTTGAACCTACTGCCTTCCACAAAACTTGAGGAAGTTCCATATTGAATTTTTTTTTTTAATTCATTCAAGGGATTGAGGGTGTTGCTGGCTAGGCCAGCATTCATTGTTCATCCCTAAGTGCAGTTGAAGAGTCAACCACATTACTGTGGGTGTGGAGTCAACTTCGACCAACTGCTGTGGAAGGATTCGAACCTGGGTCCCCAGAACATTATCGGACTCTCTAGCACCACTAGGCCACTACCTTCTGTTTGCTTCAACACTTGGAGAGGGAGATCCCACAGGTTCCAGAACAGTCAAAAAGGCTGTCAAGGAGCCAGGCATGTTTTGTCCTTGTACCATTTGAGTTTACAGCTTTCATATGGTCCATGTGCCTTGTTCAGGACCGTCGCACTGAAGTTTATATATCACGAGACGTGACCTTGTATTGACCATGCCTCTTACCCATACAGGGACACTACCATGGCTCCTACACCAAACTTCATCCCCTGGGTAAAAGATTTCTCTAGCTTAGCGGAGTCTTGTGTCCGGTATTGGTGTTTCTGATGCTGTTTCACCTCCCCCTCCCCAGATACAGGAAGATCAGTTTCCTGAAGAAGGGCTCATGCCCGAAACATTGATTCTCCTGCTCCTTGGATGCTGCCTGACCTGCTGCACTTTTCCAGCAACACATTTTCAGCCCTGGTAGAGTTCAGCCAGTATCTGGCAGTGACCTTTGACTCTTGCTCCCCATAATAATAGGCTGTCCTCTACTCTGATCTGGTCTCTCAGAATCCAAAAAGGTTTAAATTCTGGTTTCCCACATCACCACCAGCTGCTTCGGTTTTCCAGATCTTTCTGCTTCCAAAGTCTGATATTGTCAGCTATTACTGGAAATGTGTCCAGAAAATTTAAAACCATTATGGACTCTTCCCATGCTGTACCACAAGTGGTGTATCCACCAGTGGGAGGTGGCTCAAAGCATTCATATTTGCTACTTAGCCTCCCTGGTGTTCCGACTGACAATTATATGCAATTAGAACCCACTGCTGAGTTTGGCCTGTAGCTATAGGTGGCACTGCCTTGTTCTCTTTAAGCAGACCTAGCCGAGGTTTGTGGCCCATTATCATTAAGGATGTAAGTTTGTAAAGATAGTGATGGAACTTTCTGATTCCAAATATGACGGTCAAACCTTCCTTCGCTATCAGGGTGTATTTATGGACTGCATTAGCCTAAGTCCTGCATTAGCCTAAGCCTAAGTAATTGGGTATTCCTCTCCATTAGGCCACCCATGAGCTAATACTACCCCAATGCTGTATGGGAAGGCATCACATGTCAATAGCAGGCCTTGCTTGGGATCAAACTGTGCCAACACCTTAGAGGATGGTAGTTGTTTCTTCATTTCCCTAAAGCTATGGCTTGGCTAAGTGACCATTTCCAAGACTGTAAAGGACGTATGAAAGAGGAGGGAGTTGACCATACAGCCTGTTGAGCTTGTTGCATCATTCATGAAGCTGAGCTTCTACCTCAATTCCACCTTCCTGTCTGCTTCCCAAACTACTTCCGTTAAACACACATAGGATGTGGATGTCACTGGTAGGACCAGCATTTATTGCTCATCCCGAATTGTCCTTATGAAGGGCAAAAATCTCACCAAACGTCTATCCATCTCAACCTTAAATATATTCAAAGACTGAGTGCAGTGTAATGATTGTGAAAGTACTTCAGAATGACAAAAGTGAAAGTGGTTGATGGTTAGAAGTGTATAAAGAATCTAAAGGAACATGGAGAGTCAGAGTTTTTTTAAAACATAATGAACCATGATATATTCAGAAGACAAAAGTTGCGGTTTTAAGTGGATATGCCCACTGGACTCCAACTAGATCACAGATTAAAGTCCAAAGGCCAACTAACTGATGTGGAGGAAGCACAAATTTGTCTTTTAAAGAGAAACCAAACACATCAAACAATTAAAGAAATCAGAAATATGTTATCTGTAAACACCATGAAAATTAAGCCATTAATCAGTTACCAGGTTCCTTTGAAAAGTAATTTTTCCTTTTTCCCTTTCAGACAGATTTCACAGCAAGTAAAATACTGTTTGCGTTTATATTTTATTTGTGCTATTGAGCACTTATAATTGTAATTACTCAATCGCTCTGCCAGCTGTAACTCCAAAACATTGACATGCTTCTTGGATTTGCAGATATATAATATCAAGTGGCAAAATTATAACTAATTTTTAATACTTATCAATAATTCACATAGGATTTCTGTTTTAAATTTTGCAGTCCCTCCCTCTAACTTCACCTGAAACGTAATCCACAATAGCTTAATTGACAGGCCTGCATAGCTGCCATATTTCCAATGTTATTACAGCAAATGCTTTAAAGGGTTAAGTGGTCATGAAAAGTGCAATATAAATGCAGGTGTTTATTTTCTTTCCATCTATGTATGATACGATTGAGAGGGTTTTTAAAAAGAAATAAATAAATCAATACATTACTATTTCAGTAATTACTTTGGCCCTAAAACATTACTGAAGTGAATTATACTGTTAAAACTATATTGGTTAATTATGATCTGTATCTTTTTTCAAGTCAAAATTAAAGTAGGCTTTATCAGAATGATCTCTTTGAACTATGCACTATCTCATTATTCACGCATTTTCAAGCCAGCTTAACTGAAACTTGCACTGAGGTTTGATTTTAAAACCCAGAAATAAATGCAGTTAAACCATTACCAATAACAGATTAGCATTGGTCCTTTTCCAGTAGTAAGAATCACATTTCCTTCCAGTCCCATATAGAAACATATTAGGCTAAAGATAAACATCTATCAAAAGGAATCTCATGCATATTATTCTGCGTGTGGGTCACATCTGGTGTATACATTTTATGCTCCAAATTATAGTTCTGAAGTAATCCTATCTAAAAAGTTGGGTTATCAAAACATCTAATGTCAGGTTCTTTGATGGCTTTTGACAAAGGCCAACAACCAAAAAATGCAACTAAGTTTAAAAAGGCATTTCGTCATTTTTACTGCAGATATAAGTTATACATTTAATTTTTCCTTTACAATTTTAAGATTGATTTTCAATATCAGCCTCTAACCAAACTGATTCCTTGATTTAACAATTAGTAAGGATATAGTTCAAAATTTAAGGTTAAACATACACGTTCATAAAAAGTTTTCTTTTCCAGATTCTGAATGCTCTCTTGTATATGTACAGCGTTTTTTCTTGCTTAGAGTAAGTTGCTCAATTCACTAACAAATACACTATAACCTGGTGTTGATCGATTTTACTCTGGCAGAAATGATGGAATAAATAAACAAACAATTGCAATCATTTTCAGAAGTATAATAGATCCAGTTTAAGTCTGCCTCTCGGACGAACAGGCAATTGCTCCCAAGGATGCAAACAATCTCGTGAAGGGTAATTCTTGACTTCCAGGGACTGGGGCATCACTTCCGACTGTAAAATAATTTTCAATTAACAAACCACAACATTAATTTCACATATGAGTCCATCATGTTAGTGCATTATTTTATGCACAGCATAAGGGTCCCAGGTTCAATTCCAGCCTCGGGCAGTTGCCTGTGTGGAGTTTGCACATTCTCCCCATGCCTGCATGGGTTTCCTCCGGGTGCTCCGGTTTCCTCCCACAATCCAAAAATGTGCAGGTCAGGTGAATTGGCCATGCCAAATTGCCCATAGTGTTAGGTGCATTAGTCAGAGGGAAATGGGTCTGGGTGGGTTACTCTTCAGAGGGTCGGTGTGGACTGGTTAAGCCGAAGGGCCTGTTTCCACACTGTAGGGAATCTAATCTAAGCTAATATACAAGAACATTAGAGCAGTTGTCCTCTCAGTTGCATGATGCTACCATCTCTTTTACACTGAGATTGCAATTGCCCAAAGTCATTTTAAAATGATTATTGAAATGTTGGAAAATTGTTGAAAAGGGCAGCATGAAATTGCCCAAGAATCTGGAAGACAAGTACACTGAACTCCAACCATGTGAAAAGACAGATCCTGTAAAGAATTGAAAACCGTTCAAGAAGTATAAATTGCAGTTTTGATGTACTACAATGGAACTGACCACTAATGAGAATCCAAACAGATAACCTAAATACATGATTATGGTAACAGTGACGAGATTGATACCTAGCAATATTAAGACATTGAGAATGCACAGAAGTGCATTTGTGGCCTCCTATGAAATCAGTTAATAGAATCATTCTTAAAAAGCAATGGCAATTGAAATTAAATCTAGCAGTTCCTCATATTCTATTTCAGCACAGACGGCAGAACAGTTGGTTATTGAATTATTGTGTTAGACATTTCAAAGTCAAATTAATAACATTTGGTGCAAACACAAATGAATGAGCAATTGCCTGACTGCATTTTGGCAAAAGAATCAATAAAATTAGAGTTCCACATGATTTCCAACAGGACCCTGGGTTGAAATATCTTGCTAATAAAGCAGCTGCACTGAGCAATTCACATCTGGTTGTTTTCATCCATATTGGAATATTACTACAGAAATCTTACATCATGGGTGCACTCAGATCAGCAGCAAAGACAGTAACTATATGACCAATTGCAATGATTTTCAAGAGTGTAGTGGAGCCAGTTTAAATCTGTCTGCAGGACGAAGGGGCATATTGCTCCTGCTCTGGAGGCAAGCAATCTCATGTGAGCGACATTAGTTTTACAATCTGCAGTGAGATTTCGGCTGTTTAATTTTGTTCCTCATAATTATTCAACACTAGCGCAGGTTATTCAGCCAATCGTGCCTGTGTCAGCTCTTTTGAGAAAGCATTCCAATTAGCTGGAAAAACCCAGCTCTAGTACTGGTTTCAAATCTTGGTCAAACTAGAATCCAAATTTTAAATTGATGCTTTTCCTTTCTGAGTTCATTGAAATATCAAGAAGTAAAATTGGTGAAATCTCTTAAGGTAGTTTTAGATTGTTGTCGGGAACAGAGAACACAAAGGAGTAATTTAACCTTGCAATCAGATCAACAAACAGGATTCTACAAAAGGTTTCTGTATATTCTTTTCATGTTAAAATGCAGTATCAACTGTTTAAGATAATCTTTAATCTGTCTCGTGTTCATGAATACAATTTCAATTTCCTTTCGCAAATGATATCGGTTTAACCACAAATCAAAAAAAAAGTATCAAACTTAGGGCAACCACACCCAAATCGCTTAACCTTCAGTCTCCACTATCAGCTCAAAAGTAACAAATGCAAACCAAATTTTTCCAGAACATCACAACAGAGACACAGCAAAATGAAATCCAACTTCACCTCTTTTCTGCACGCATTCCAGTTTGACTATCTAGCCAGTAAGTTGGGCTACACCCTCACTGCAACATAAAACAAAATGTTTTTCTTACTTTTAAAATTAAATGCAAAGTATGCAGGAAACTGCACACATGAAAAAGCAATCCCATCACACACTGTCAAACATGGATTGTGTCAACCCTTAGCTCTGACTTCAACACAAGTAGAAAATGATCTGCTAGTTGAAGAAACAAAGAAACAAGAGCTTCTCTGAGTTCAGCAGCTGGAGATCCCATTCCAGACATAGGTACCAGTAAAATAGCATATCAGGTTGTTTGAGGCTAATTAGGCTGCAGTAGATTATAAATTATGTTGTTTCATTAGCACTGATGCTGGAGTTGACACTAAAAATCACATTCTTTCATTAATCTAATATGTGCACAAAATACGAGGATCGTTGTGTCACTGGACATAGGTTCATGCCTGTAATTATCCTGACAAAAGAATCTCATATGGAACAATCTGAAAACAGGTTCTGCACAAAAATATTTAAAAGATCAGATCTAAAATTAAATCGAAGAAAAGAAAGAGGAACACACTATTGGGTGGTAATAGGATATGCAAAATAATTTAAAGGAAATGGTACAAACCCAAAGAATTGAAGACTTAATTGAAAGTAAAGGCTTTCACAGATTACTGATATGGATCAAATAAAAAATCAAGCCTTTAGAATATGTGCAAAAAAAATGCAGCTGCTAAATCTATCAGATAAGATTATGGAAGTCAGCTCAATAAAACTGCACAATTAAAAGACCTACTGGTACTTTTGGAAATTACAACTGCTGATTAGCTCAGGTTTTGTAAAATATTGGTACAGTTAGACTTGCTACATTCAAAAAGGTCAAGTGGTACGTACACCTGGTAGCTGAGCTAAATTGTTTTGCTTTGTGCTACTGATGAAAATTCATGCAATCACAATAATAAATGTTTACACATAATCGCAGTTAACACAAAGTTAAAAAGAAGACTTTTAATCTAGTGATTTCTAGCCATTTGAAAATCTAGATGTATTAAATTCTAGCTAGTTGTGGAATAGTTGAAATTATTTGTCTAGAATAACATATGCAATCAGAAATCAAATAGGGCTACTAATACAATACTGCACTTAGTAAAAAATGAACTATTTAGCAATTTGAAAGATTTCAATGTGAAACCCTGAATAAATGCAAAGAATTAAAATATAATTTCTCTTCCCATAAAATGACTCAACTACCTTATGGTTTGAAAAAGCATGAAGTGATTCTCAAGTATTTCAGGTGACATAAAACATAATTTTATAGAATCAAACAGTAAGGATAGAAGCTTTTTGGGCCATCATTCAAAATATTTTGTACACTTCTTAAATTACAACTTAGAGGCTTACTTCTCTCGAACAACATTTTTATGTATTGAAATGGGAAATGCTGCTTATCCCCTCAAACCTGTTCCACTATACAACCAAAACATGGCTTATCTAATTAGGAGAAAGTGAGAACTGCAGATGCTGGAGATCAGAGCTGAAAAATGTGTTGCTGGAAAAGCGCAGCAGGTCAGGCAGCATCCAAGGAACAGGAGAATCGACGTTTCGGGCATAAGCCTTTCTTCAGGAAGGGCTTATCGAATTAGCTCAACATCCACAGCTTTTGGGGATAGAGTTCCAGATTTCCACATAACTTTATGTAATAAAATGCTCCCTGATTTCACTTCTGAATCGCCTAGCTTCAATTTTAAGATTATGCCCCTATTGTTGGATGACCTAGTGGGTGGAAAAAGCTTGACTGATTCTATCAAAACATTTTATGTATCTTGGTCATAAGGGACTGCACGGTGGCTCAGTGATTAGCACTGCTGCTGCACAGCACCAGGGACACGGGTTCAATTCCAGCCTCAGGCGACTATCTGTGTGGAGTTTGCACGTTCTCCCTATGCCTGCGTGGGTTTCCTCTAGGTGCTCCGGCTTCCTCCCACAACCCAAAGATGTGCAGATTAGGTGAACTGTGTTAGGTGCATTAGTCAGGAGTAAGTGTGGGGAATGGGTTTAGGTGGGTTACTCTTCAGAGTTCAGTGTGGACTTGTTGAGCCAAAGGGCCTGTTTCCATACTGTAGGGAATCTAATCTAATCAGACCACCACTCAGCCTTTAAAAATTCAAAGAACACAAGTCGAATTTATACTCCTTATAGCTTTTTCACACCAACTTTAGTTTACAATGTCCTTCCCTACACTATCCATATCCACCATTTTACAGAAAATAGGGTGCAGCAAGAGACAGCAGGAACCAAAACACAGCAAAGAAATCAGAGGTGCACTTCTGTGGTCAAAGAACAGTGCAGAACGGGAGCCCAGAAGACCATTCAGTGCATTAAAATCTTGTACAGGTTTAAATTAACTTTCTTCTGACTCTGAAAAAATACTTGCATACTGTTTTGCATCTTATTGTTTCATCAACAAACCCACAGAAAGAATACAGGGCGTATGCATATGCTGTGTAAATGAGTATCTAGACTACATGACCAACAACAGTGTCGGTTTCTCATTGATTATTGATTAAATATCATAAATGTAGTTAGCCACACTTGGGTTCCCAATTAGCCAGATGTGGCTAATGTAAAGAACACCATTGAAATAAGGCACAATTTAGAATCAATTTAAAAATTAACATTTCATTTCAAAAGAATCATTTACCTAAATTTCCAAACTGTCAACTTTGCAGAATGAAATAAAACACTTTTGGATTGCACGAAAAAAGGACGATTTACCTACACATTATAAATCTCCAAGTATAAACTAAAAGGAAATCCATTAGCTACACTGAGCTGTCTACTAACATTACAATTTGAGAGATTGCCATGGTTACTGATTGCACCACACAGTTGTTCGGATAGGTTAACAGCCATTTAAACTGGACCGCTGAAACATTTAATCGGCAAAATACTCAGTACACATAAGCAGCTTACATGAAAATTAGTCCACCCACTCAAAGCCCCTCAATCATTCTGAAGATGCAGAAGAAACAACACAAAGAAAGCCAATAGAAAACACTTGGTGGAGGGAACTCTCAGTGCAAATACAGAATGAGAATGCAAATATTTATCTGATGTCCTTTACACCGCCAGGTTTTCCCAAACCAGTTTTCAGGCGATTGTTTGAGAGGTGAAGTTGCTGTTCTGCTTCAGGTAAATGGGACAACGCACTAAATGTGCAGCAAGAGCCACAAACAGCAATGGGCTAAACATCTCAACTGGGTTTTGTCATAAATGCTGAAAATGTGTTGCTGGAAAAGCGCAGCAGGTCAGGCAGCATCCAGGGAACAGGAGAATCGACGTTTCGGGCATAAGCCCTTCTTCAGGAATCATAAATATTGACCAGGACAGCAGACATTGGCTGCCTTTCTTCAAATAGTGTACTCAGATCAGTAATGTACATCTGATGCAGATAGAGCCTTAATCTGATATCTCATCCAAAAATGTCATGTCTGACTGCAGTTTTCCCCCAGGACTGTCAGTTTTGATTATGATATGGAAGTGCCGGTGTTGGACTGAGGTGGACAAAAGTTTTTTAAAAATATATCACACGACACCAAGTTATAGCCCATCAGGTTTATTTGGAAGTGCAAGTTTTCGAAGCGCTGCTCCTTCATCAGGTAGCTAGTGGAGTAGGATCATAGGGCACAGAATTTATAGAAAAGATCATTGTAATACACTGATGCAATATTTTAAACAGCAGTTTAGGTTTGTTCATTATATTGCATCAGTGCATGACACTATGATCTTTTGCTATAAATTGTGTCCTATGATCCTACTCCACTAGCTACCTGACAAAGGAGCAGTGCTCCAAAAGCTCGTACTTCAAATAAACCTGTTGGACCATAACCTGGTGTCGTGTGATTTTTAGCCTTGATTATGTTCTTAAGACTCATAGCAGGATTCTGACGCAGGAGTCTCAACACTGAGACAAGTATTGCCACAAAAAAAATTAATGTAAAACAAATCTGTGCCAAGATTTAGTTGTATTTTAATTAAATAAAACCAGGTGCAGTGCAACTGCACTGCTGAATGATCTTGACATTACCTGCCCCAAAAGCCACAATAGGTCACAGATGAGCTGGTATCTGCTCTAATTTATGCTAACTTCATTTCTTCAAAACAAAATTACTAGTTTTTTTTTCAAATGCCAAAACCTCCAGGAGTCTGGAAGTAAAACTAGTATTTCTAAATTAACAAGTGTTTGTAGTGACAGACACATGATGTTTTAAATATCTGTTACCATTATACTATTTGTAAAAATCTAGTACTTTTAATAAATTTAGCAGTATTGCAATCTTTGAATCTAATAAGCATACCGTATGTATTATTAATAAACTGTTCCTGCTTTCCTTTCAAATTCTTCTATTTGGCAGCATTTTAAAAGTTCTGTAAACAAAAATATTTGGTTTTTAATAAGATGGGACTGTTCACATCAATTTGGTTATTGCATTCTACCCTAGATACTACCAAGTCCTCATTTTAAAACTTCTTTTATACCAAGGAACACTTCAGCTTGATTAACAACGTGGAAGTGTGACAAGACTGCTTTTAAAAATGTAAACAAAGAATCACACATTAGAAATATTCAATGCATGAGATACTTAAACCGACTTCACACCTCTCAAAACCCAAAACAAATGCGTACAAATTGAAATTAGATCAGCCACTGCAACATTTCAAACCAAAGGCTCCAATTTATCCTAACAGAGTTGAAAAAGCTTCCTTTCCAACATGTGCAACACAAGGTTTCCTGCTTCCTTCTCCAAGACAACACTTGTGATAGAATTGCCTGCAATAGGAGCTTCTAAAATTAACCTGATGTACATTGAAGCAAGGAGGAACAAATGTTACAACTTACATCATACACTGGAACTAATGATTTCTCTTTGATTAGCTTACAAGTTAAAAAATTAAGTCCCAGGGTTTTCTATCTTTCACAGAATAACAGAGATCGATGCATTGTCTCATTCACTTAGAAAAATTGGGTGAGAGAAATCCAGAGCAGAGCAAGAAAGGGAAAGAAAATAGGCAAAGGATAGAACAACAAGAGGCAGAGGTGAGGACAAAATGAGTGGGAGACTGCTGGAGAAGGAATGGGATGTTGATGGACCGAAGAGAAGGGGGTACATTGATCTTATCATTGAGGGCACACAAGCCACTGAAGGTACTGTTTGGGCACAGTCCTAGGGCAAGAGGACAGACACAGATAGAAAAACATCAAAGTTATCAGTGATACGGTTAAGGATTCGGGATGTTGTGAGATGTTTTGGGAGATGGTGAGGGCGTTGATGGGAAACGATTTGATAGGAAGAATCTTTGGGGGAGGAGGGGGTTTGGGATGTTGGATGAGAGTGGGGGATGAGGTACAGGGGATTGGTTTGTTGTTGGGATATGGGGTGGGGGGTACCCACCTGCGGACTCCCCGGTGTTGATCCAGTCAGGATTGGCCAGGCTGGCGATGGCGAAGATGTCGGCGGCCAAGAAGAGACATCCTGAAATAATGGTCAGTTTATCCATGGCGGGTGCCAGCCGGCGGCAATGGGAGAGCGGCCGCCCTCACTCCGCATCCAGACAGCGGCGGCCAGCAGCCGCCCGCCCCGAGCCGCGAACCATCATCGCCCGAGCCCAGCCGGGCCCAGCCCGGCCCGCGGAGCCCAGACCCCGGGCTCGGACCCCGGTCCGCAATCCGAGCGCGGGGCTCCCGCAGATTCCCGCCTCTATCGGCCTCAGTTTCCCGTCTCCATTGGCGGTGAGTGACCGGGGAGGAGGGGGAGGGGAGGGGAGGGGGGGGTAACGGTTGAGACTGGATCCGATCGAAAGCCCCGCGGCCCCCGGCAGCGCCTCGAAAGACGAGGGCACCGACTCAATCAGCGGCGACCGCAACGCCAGCGTGCGCGCCCCCGGCACGCGCCAGCCAGCCTCCAGGAACGCGCGCGTAGGCGGGGCCGCGCACATCTCCAGGCAGTAGCAATCCCGACAGAAGCGAGACGTCGCATGCCTCTTCACCCCCCCGCCCCCGGCCGATAATGAGGGGGCTGGGGTTAAGATGAAAATCCAGGATGATCCAGCAGCCTCATTGTTCAGTAGAAACGCTCAGATTTAGAAAGGTGTGTATTTCACATTCCGGTTCCGACTGTCAAAACAATAAAGGCTGACCCTGTCTCAGTGCACCACCGAGGGAGCGCCGCACTGTCGGCGGGTCGGCACTGAGGGAATGCTGCACTGTCTGGCGGAGGATATGATTTGGAGGTGCTGGTCTTGGACTGGGGTGCACTAAATTATAACCAGGTTATAATCCAACAGGTTTAATTGGAAGCACTAGCTTTCGAAGCGCTGCTCCTTCATTATGTGGTTGCGGAGTATACTCCTGAGCAGTGCTCCAAAAGCTAGTTACTTCCAAATAAACCTGTTGGACTATAACCTGGTATTGTGTGATTTTTAACTTAGGAGGAGGGTAGGTCCAGGACATTGGTTACACTTTTGGAATATTGTGTGTAATTCTGGTCTCCCTCTTCTTGGATGTTCTGAAACTTGAAAGGGTTAGAAAACATTTACAAGGATGTTGCCAGGGTTGGAGGATTTGAGCTACAGGGAGAGGCTGAATAGGCTGGGGCTGTTTTCCCTGGAGCGTCGGAGGCTGAGGGGTGACCTTTGGTTTATAAAGTCATGGATAAGGTAAATAGACAAGGTCTTTCCCCTGGGGCGGGGAGTCCGAAACTAGGGGACACAAGGGGACTAGGGGACATACCAGGTGGACTGGGTAAATAATGTTGCCAGTGGATCCAAAGAAAGGGAATTCATGGAATGCTTACAGGATGGCTTTTTGGAACAGCTTGTCATGGAGCCCACAAGGGAGCAGGCTATTCTGGACCTAGTGCTATGTAATGAACCAGACTTTATTAAAAAAATCTTAAAGTAAGGGAACACTTAGGAAGCAGCGATCATAATTTGGTAGAGTTCAGTCTGCAGTTTGAAAGAGAAGGCAAAATCGGATGTAATGGTGTTACAGTTAAATAAAGGTAATTATGAGGGCATGAGAGAGGAACTGACGAAAATAGACTGGAAGCAGAGCCTAGCAGGGAAGACAGTACAGCAAAAATGGCAGGAGTTTGTGGGTAAAATTGAGAAGAGAAAGATTATCTGGGGAAGGATTAGACAGCCATGGCTGACAAAGGAAGTCAGGAAATCTATCAAAGAAAAAGAGAGAGCCTATAAAGTGGCCAAGAGCACTGGGAAATCAGAAGATTGGGAAGGCTACAAAAACAAACAGAGGATAACAAAGAGAGAAATAAGAAAGGAGAGGATCAAATATGAAGTTAGGCTAGCCAGTAATATTAGAAATGATAGTAAAAGTTTCTTTCAATACATAAGAAACAAACAACAGGCAAGAGTAGACATTGGGCCACTTCAAACTGATGCTGGAAGCCTAGTGATGGGAGATAAGGAAATAGCAGGAGAACTTAATAAGTACTTTGCATCAGTCTTCACAGTGGAAGACATGAGTAATATCCAAACAATTAAAGGGAGTCAGGGGGCTGAGTTGAGTATGGTTGCCATTACAAAAGAGAAAGTGCTAGTGGGCGACATCCTAAAGTTCTGAGGGAGGTGGCTGAGGAAATAGCAGAGGCGTTGGTTGAGATCTTTCAAAAGTCACTGGAGTCAAGGAAAGTCCCGGATGATTGGAAGATCACTGTTGTAACCCCCTTGTTCAAG